>NW_003852468.1:8927469-9006217 GCF_000181295.1 Otolemur garnettii | reverse complement strand
CCTCCGCCTCCCAAGTAGCTGGGACTACAGGCGCCCGCCACAGCGCCGGCCATTTTTTGGTTGCAGCCATCATTGTTGTTTGGCGGGCCCGCGCTGGGGATTCGAACCCGCCACCTTAGGTGTATGTGGCTGGCACCTTAGCCGATTGAACCACAGGCGCGGAGCCATGATAGTTACTTTCACTTAACACTTCAAAGATGCCATTCCATGTCTTCTGGCTTCCACTGTTGTTGAGAAATGAGCTATGGGTAGAATTCTCATTGCTTTGTAGGTAATCTATCTTTTCTCTCTGACTCCTTTTAGGATCCTATCTTTATCTTAGCATTTCATTTTTCTACAAAATGTGTGTTTGTTTTCCTTCATCCTGCTTGAGATTAGCTGAGGGCTTGGGTCTTTCATCAGGACTGGAAATTTTGCATTCCTTATCTTTTTGAACACTTTACTCCCAGTCTCTCTGCCATGCTTTGAGATTCCAATTATATGTACATTGTATCTCCTTACTCTATCCTTCATATCTCTTCTCTTATCTCTTTGTCTTTCTTTAATGTGTTCCAGGTCATTCTTCAGCTGTGTCTAAATTATTATCATATCCATTGAATTCTTAACTTCAATGATTATATTTTCTTCTAAAAGCTATATTTTTTCTTTTTTATATCTGCTAGGTTATACTGATAGTCTTTTGTTCCCTCATTATTCTTCCAATATTCTCTTATTTCATAAACAAACTAAAATATATTTAATTTGTATTCTCTATTAGATAAGTCCAAATTATTACCTCTTCCAGAAATTTGTTATTCTCACTCTGGGTAATTTATTTTCTCATGTATTTGTTGAATTTTGATTGTGAAGTCCATGTCCTTTACCAAGTCTTTGGGAGAATTCTCTGAGACCAGGGTTTAAAGTATGTTCCACTGGGGAGGATTCGTTATTATTGTTTTTCAAGTTTCCAGGGATCACCAATCCAGGATACTTTAAATTTTCTTTTTTTTTTTTTTTTTTCAGTTTTGACTGGGGCTAGGTTTGAACCCACCACCTCCAGCCTATGGGGCCAGTGCCCTACTCCTTTGAGCCACAGGCGCTGCCCCAATACTTTGAATTTTCATAAGGGTCTCAAACATAATGCTGGAAATTCTGCAAGAAAATGCCTTTCTTTCTTCCTTCTGTCAAAAGTCAAAGATGACAACCAATTATCTATTCTCTTTCTCTCCCCAAATCCTCACCATGGAGTTTGTTTTTCCAAATTCATCTACTGAGTTTCACCTTTCATGGGTACTGGTTTAGTCTGTGGATCCAACCTACCTGATTTGTGGGCTATATCTTCCATCTTGCATGTGTACAACCCATATTACTTATTAAAATGCAATTGGGGGGCCGGGAATGGTGGCTCATGCCTATAATCCCAGCACCCTAGGAGGCTGAGGCTGGTGAATGGCTTGAGCTGACAAGTTTGAGACCAGCCTGAGCAAGAGCGAGACCCTGTCTCTAAAAACATAGCTGGGTATTGTGGTGGAAGTCTATAGTACCAACTTCTCAGTAGACTAAGACAAGAGGATCACTTGAGCCCAAGAGTTTGAGGCTGTTGAAAGCTAAGATGCCATGGCATAGCACTCTACCAAGGGTGATAAAGTAAGACTCTATCTCAAAAATAAAATAATAAAATAAAGCCCCAAGGGTAGAGAGACCAGTTCTACAGCTCACTTATTCTTTTAAATTCATGTAGTCTTGTTGTTTCTTATTTATAATAAATTCTCCTTATTTTGCACCAACTCTGCCATGTATTCATGCATTTTTTAAAGGAAGAGGGACTATATAGACTACATATACAACTAACCTTTATCTACCTATCTATTAAAGATAAAAGAGATAAAATACCTTTATCTATTCATTGATGGATAAAATACCTTTATCTATCTATTTGTACCATCATTTGGGGATATATTGTCCATGGAGGAGTTTTATGGAACATCTAGTCTACTATATTTGATGGAAAGATAAAATTAATTAGATTTACTGGCAAGGGAAGATGTCAATGTAAGGCATATAAAAAATTTCAAGTTACATAACAGTATTCTCTCTGTGCTATGGATTGTTGAGCAATGCTTCCTTTGTCTTTTGTGTTTTTCCATATTGTTTTAATTTTTTGTAATGATGATTTATTATATTAACAAACATAGTTGTCTCAATTCTACTCACCTTGTCATGCAGGGTAGCTTCTTTTCTCCTTTGTACCATGCTTAATTGTGCTTCTGGAGACTTCATCTTAGTAGAAAGTATAGGACTATGGAACGAGAGTCTAGTGTATCAGATCCAGTATATGTGTATCTTACCAGATTTGCTCCACTTCTCTTTCCCCTCAACCACATGATCCATGGATAGTTCCAACAACTGCCACCATTGCCTCATCTATTAACACCAGCTATCCCAGCCTTCTCCAGAGTGAAGGCTTCAACAGATACTCCATTGTGTCTGCCAGGGCAAGAGACAAGGCTCTGGGATTCAGGACGGACTCAACTGGATCCATGAAGGTTCAAGTTCCTCTCATCACTCCCAGACTCAGATAAAGGGTGTGTTATGAGCTATTTTTTGGTAACTAATAATTCCAAAATTTGTAGCTTAAGCAACAAACATTTTTTTTCCTCAGGAATCTGGAAGTGACTTAGCAGGATGATTCTGGTCAAGGATCTCTCATAAGGTGGCTGTCATAATGTCGACAGGAATTGCCATCATCTGAAGGGTTGGCAGGGCTTGGAGGATCCACTGTCAAAATGGTTCACTCTCACTGCTTTGGCAGGAAACTTTAGATCTTCACCATGTAGGCCTCTTCATAGATTCCTTGAGTATCTTCACAATGGAAACTGAGCAAATACAGTTGACCCTTGAACAACAAGAGTTTGAACTGCATGGATTCACTTATACCTGGATTTTCTTCTACTTCTGCCACTCCTGAAAAAACAGGACCAATCTTTTTTCTTCCCCAGCCTACTCAATTTGAAGATGAGGGTAAAGACCTTTATAATGATCCACTTCCATTCAATGAATAACAAATATAATTTGTCTTTCTTATGATTTTCTTAATAACGTTTTGTTCTTTTCTCTAGCTTACTTTAAGAATACAATATTTAATACATATTACATACAAACTATGAGTTAATTGACCAGTCATGTTATTGGTAAGGCTTTTAGTCAACAGTAGGATATTAGTAGTCAAGTTTCTGGGGACTTAAAAGTTATATGTGGATTTTTACTGTGTAGGGGTCAACATGTCTAACTGTATTGTTTGGGGGTAAACAATAATTTAAAAATAAGAAGGAAGACACAGTGCCTTTTATGACTGAATCTCAACAATCACACAATGTCACTTTCATGGTATCTTAATTGTTAGGAGCAAGTCACTAAGACCATTCCACATTCAAGCAGAGGGGAATTAGTCTCTACCTCTTAAATAAAGGAGTAGAAAAGCATTTGTGGACATATTTTAAAACTGCCACAAAAGACTTGGCACAGGCTTTGGATCTTTTAATTCCTCAGAATCTTCCCAGAGGGACCAGCTAAAACAACCTCACAGTATAGTAGAATTAACATACTATGGGGCATACAAAAAAAACTCTATTTTTTCCAGTTCATCAAAGTATAATATTGGTATTTTAATGGGGATTGCATTGAATCTGTAGATTTCTCTGGGTAGTACAGATATTTTAACAATATTGATTCTTCCCAACCAAGAGCACAGTATATTCTTCCTGTTAATATCTTCTGATATTTCTTTTCTTAGGGTTTCATAGTTCTCTTTGCAGAGATCCTTCACCTCCTTGTTAGATATATTCCTAGGTTTTACATTTTCTTCAAAACTACTATAAAGGGAATTGTGTTCTTGATTAGCTTCTCAACTTGGCTGTTATTGGCATATACAAAGGCTACTGATTTGTGGACATTGATTTTATATCCTGAGACATTACTATATTTTTTGATCACTTCCAGGAGTCTTGTTGTTGAGTCTCTGGGGTTTTCTAAGTATAAGATCATACCATTAGCAAAGAGCAAGAGTTTGGCTTCCTCTGCCCCCATTTGGATTTTAATATCCTTCTATTGCCTGGTTGTATTGGCTAGAACTTCCAGAACTATGGTGAATAGTGGTAGTATTAGAGGACATCCTTGTCTGGTTCATGTTCTAGGTGCTAAAGCTTTCAGTTTTACTCCATTCTGTATGCTATTGGCTGTAGGTTTGTCATAGATGGCTTTGATCAATTTAAGAAATGTGCCACCTATGCCTATTTTCTTAAGCATTCTTATTAGAAAAGGATGCTGAATTTTGTCAAATTCTTTTTCTGCATCTATTGAGAGAATCATACAGTCTTTGCTTTTGCTTCTATTAATATGATGAATTACATCTATGAATTTGCATATGTTAAATCAGCCATGTATCCCTGCGAGGAAGCCTACTTGATTGCGATGTATAATTTTTTTAATGTGTAACTGTAATCTATTAGCTTAGATTTCATTGAGTATTTTTACATTGATATTCATTAGTAGAATTAGTCTATAGTTCTCCTCTTTAGTTGGGTCTTTTCCTGGTTTTGGTATCAGGGTGACGTTTGCTTCACAGAATGTGTTGGGGAAGGTGCCTTCCTTGTCAGTGTTCAGGGAGGCTGTGACACACTTCTCTCTTTCCCTGTCTTGCTTTCCATTTTTTCCCTTATTCATGCTGCCATAAGGCTGCACCATTCAGTAAAACCTTAAGCATATAATCTCCGTCTCAACTTCTGTGTTGCGGAAACTTGAGTTAATACAAGAAGTTAATCTTGGAAACTACTGGTATTGGCATCAACATCTTTTTGGATGGGTATTTCTTCAGAGTAAATGTTCAGATGTCTAGATTTCCTCCCTAGTCACTCTATCACTACCCTAACTCTTTCTTAATGGTAGCAAGGTGAAGAAAAAAAAAAGAAAAAGACACTGCACTCTGACTCTGTTGTCCTTCCTCCAACTCTCCCTTCTTCATCCAAGCCCCTCAGGTTGAGTTTCCCAAGTGACTTCCATCACATCATAGTCTGAATTATCCTTACCCTATTATTTATAGGGAAATTCTATGACCATATTATTGAGAAGTTAATGAATTTAGAAATTAATTTTCTTTCTGCACAAAACCTTACTCCAAGACTTTTTTGTCTTGACGGACTCAAAAATAAGAACTTGACTTTGAGTTTCAAGATTAAATAATAACCTCATCCTGAAGCACTAAAACCCATTTCTTTCATGGGTGGAACCCCGAGGAAAACACATGTACAGGATATGGATATATATCCAAAATACATTTTAGGCATGTTCACTATCCCCGTTAAGAAATTAAAGTATTTTCCTATTAAGTACCATTATTGTCATCAACTCTTTATTGAGACCACGTCTGACTTGCCTATTAAGGATACTTCCCTCTCTTTCGCCAGACTTCTATCCCAAATCTCAATCCCTCTTTACAGACAGGTCAGTTTGAACCCATTTTTCTGGTTTTCAACTTAGCAGATCTCCAAGAGCATGAGTTCTAGCACTTACTCTTCTTGACCCAGGGTAAGAAAGAACTTGATCCAACCCCATGTCCTCACCTCACCGTCAAGCAAGAGCGATCAAACACAGTGATATTTTAAGACATAAAAGGAAAAGGTACATGTGAAGTCATTTTGCAAACTGTACCATGCTGTACGAATATCAGATAATAGCTGGTAAAAGAAGCTTTCTCAAGCAGCTAAGAATGGTATTTCGCCTAAGGTTTTCTCTCTACATACCCATCTATTGAATGATAACACTTGTCCCCATGGGCCAGGAAGGATAAATTTAGTGGTAGATGAGCGCCTTCTTTAAGGTCGTTACAAAGGATGAAGGAGAGGAGATATCTGTTGGACATCCTTTTCAGATGCATCTCATCTGCTCAGGCAACCACTGGCTCCAGGCATCTGCTAGTGGAGCAATACTAGAAAACACAGGTTAGGGATGACATCTAGGGAGGCCTGAGTCACCATGCTGCGATAGTGGCCAGAACCCCAAAATCTTTAGGCTGGCCTCTTCTATGGCTTTGGGCAGAGATCTGCTCAGGCTGCAGTCCAAATTCCTTCTGCTGGGCAGAAAGGGAACTGATTTATGTCTCCAGCAGGTATGCCAGAGAAAATTCAAATTGATCAAAAATTAAATATTCATAGGGCATTATTCATTAAGATTCATCTCACCGAGTGGATGAAATGAGGCAAGGGAAGAAATTAGCTTGCTTGAGAGTGTCAAAGTGATTATGTGATTAAATTGCAATTTATAATTCCTCCTTCACAAAAAGCATTACTTCTTGATTTGTGTTTCTCCTCCTTGCTGTGCCCCCTTGTTGTCTAAACCTGAGCCAAGGACACTCAGGGTTAATCAGAGACAGGAAGGCTCCAAACGCAGTGTCTGGTCTCCCTCCCTCCATCCTTCCCCTCTACCCACCAGAGACTCCAAGAGAGACTCATCCACCCAGCCTCAGGGCTTTGCTCTTAATGCTGAGAATAGACCTTCCAGAAGCAAGCAACAACTTCCCCGGAGAAGATCAGACTGGGTGCTTTCCAGACCACTGCCTCTCCTTCCCCTAGAAGAAAAAAAGTGTGCAATTTCCCTGTAGCTCACCAATCATCCCTACAGGGAAGATCCATAGGGAAGTCCCCTTCTGACCACCTTCCATACTCTTACAGAGAAGGGAGATATATCCTTCATATACTCCCTCTCTTTTTTTGAGACAGGGTCTCACTGTGTCACCCTGAGTGACACACCCAGAGGGCTGTGGCGCCATCAGAGCTCACAGCAACCTCAAACTCCTGGGCTCAAGCAATCCTATTGCCTCAGCCTCCTAAGTAGCTGGAACTACAGGCGTCCACCACAACACCTGGCTAGTTTTTCTATTTTTAATAGTGACCAGGTCTTGCTTTTGCTTAGGCTGGTCTCTAACTGGTGAGCTCAGGCAATCCACCTGCCTCAGCCTCCCAGAGTGCTGGGATTACAGGCATCAGCCATCGCTCTGGCCATTCCCATACTCTTGATGTCCCCTCCTAACTTCATGGAGAGCTATGCAAAGCCTCCTTGAGGCAAAGTCTGGGTCAGGTGGTTGACTCATGAAGCTCACTCGCTGAGACTTCATCATTACCCGAGGTCAACAAGCCAGTTCCCAGCTCCTGCCAACAGAGATCCCTGGGGAAAGTGAATATCAGAGCTCAGAAACCCAACAGGTTCAGGGGCGACAGAGTAGGTGTCCCCCAGGTCACTGGCCTCTTGGGCCAGCAGGCACATCCTCTCTACCACACTCCTCCTCTAGGGGGCTCCCAAGCTAGGCTAAGCCTGAATCCAGCAAGGCACACTCCCAAAGCCCTGCCACACAGGGGCAGCTTTAGTCCCTGTGCTCTCCAGAGCCCAGAGGAGCCTGAAGAAACCGGGCCTGCCCTGTGGAGGAGAAGGGGGGCCTCCAGGGGCAGCAAGCTCCAACTGGGGCAGCTCCACTTTTATCTGCTTTATACATGGTGCTTCTGCGTATGATTTCAGTTCAGGAAAAGGTTTCGCTGCTAAAAATAATTTTAAAACCACTGAATTAGATGACCTCTCCCCAGCCCCTTCCCGTTCAGGAGCCTCTGGTTCTCTGACTTCAGTGGCATAGAAACAAAATGTGCTCCGAGCGAGACCAAAGGCTCTATTTTCTCCTCTTTCCTCCTGCTCTTGAGAAGAAACACAAACTGCCTATCTGTCAGTCTGTCCGTCTGGATCCAGAGTCTAGCTGAGATGATAGGTAGGGGTACAGAAGCAGATGGATAACTGTATTTCCCTTCCTCTGTCTTCTTCCCTTTGGGCTCTCACTGTCTCCCTATCTCTCTGTGTCTCTCTCTTGCCACTGCCCAGTCGAGATTTAGAGGCTGGTTCCAGCAGCTGTGAAGGGCGAGATTAATTCCGAGCTTGTTTCCAGACACCACGGAGGCCTGCCTGGGTTAATTAGTTGTGCTGGCTTTTCTTCAAGTGAGCGAGCCGGCAGGGTTTTTTACAGCTCTGTCACTGCATTTATTTGTTCGTTTTCTGTTTTATTTGGAAATACATTTAACTGACAATAAATAACATCTGCCATGACTAGGGTGATCACAGCAATGAACAGCCCCTTCAGAGGGTTGGGATCACAATCAGGAAGCAGAGAGGCCCAGTCCCCCTACTCCAAGGGACACTTCAGCCCTGGGGAAAGATGGGGGGACATGAGTGAAGCAGTAGGAAGAGGATAGTGGGACAGACAGGACCAAGAAGCAGGGACATAGCTAAAAGTGGAGAAAGGAGATGCCCACTGGTGAACAAAGCCCACAGCAAGGAGGCCGGAGCCTGAGGGTCTTGGTGAAGGGCATTGAGGACGCACCTGCAGTGTGAGAAGGTGGAGGGAGAAGATCTGGGTCAAGATCCCAGTCTCTAACCTCTATGCCTCAGTTTCCTCATCCACAAGACAAGAATGGTAATAACACCTTTCTGCTCAGAATGGTGGCAAATATATCTAGGAGAGAATGCAAGTAAAAGTACTATACAAACAATAAAGATACTCAGGAGACGGTTCTCTTGCAGGCACGTGAACTCACAACCAAAGGAGAGCCTGTGTGCAGAGGGTACACAGTAAAGGAGAGATTTAATCAAGGGACCCTCCCAGGACAAGAGCAACTTCCACACGGTTTAAAAGAGGAGAGAAGAAATCATTGTACACTGCTGAATGCATTTCCCATTATCCTAGAATTGGAGCCAAAAGGAGCCAAGTAGCCCTAATGAGTTACAGAAAGCAGCCAGCAGATGGCGCCAGCCATCTCCACACACAGCTGGTCAAGGGGACCATACTTACTGAATGGACCCAGCGCCCAGCCCACCTCCAAGGCCACCTCCAGTCAGGATGCAAACAGAGCTGAGAGAAAGGGAGGGAGATGCAGTGTTCATGGGGAAAAGTCTAGACCCTCCTCTACCCTGTAGAGAACAGAATGGCTCCCAGGATGGAAAGGACTCTTTGACCTCATGACCTCATGCTCTGTGCTGCTGAGGCACTGTGGCAAGTATGGATTCCCTGTCCCTTCACCTTGGGGCAGAAAACACCTCTATTCAGTTTTACATACAATTTGATGAATTTTTGCAATATTTTTGTCAGTTATGCTTGTTACTGGCCGCCCTGACCTCTTTTCATCAGTGATGCTTTCTCTCCCCTCAGAAAAACATTTAATCCATTGGTACACTGCCGCTTTCTTCATGGCATTATCCCCCAGGAACTTGGACTAACATGTCCCTGATTTCACTGCCACTCTTCCCAAGTTTAACAAAAAATTTAATGTTTGTTTTTTGGTCACGCTCATTCAACCTCCAACATTCTTGCGATGGCACACAAAAACATGCAACAACAATAGTGAACGCCACTCAGCAAGACACTGTCACACTGTGTTGACAGGAACACACAGCTGTGAGACACTCATATACCAAGGTTATGAAACCTTACCACAGTGGTTCTCAGCTTCCTAATGCCGTGATGTATTTTCATTGTTACAGAGGGGTCGTGACCCTCAGGTTGAGAACTGCTGCCTTACCAAGTTGTTTGTACAGTGCTGCTCACATACATGGACAGTGGCACGTTCACGAATTTAGTTGTCAAACTTCATAGGGAGGTGGTCAGCTATGGAGGTTCTGTTGTACTTGAATGTAGAGGCCGGTACTTACTTCAGGTTAGAGACCCTGAGAGCGGGAGGCCCACCCAGCTGGGCTTGTAGGGCCCTGGTACAGCATGACTGGGAGGAAGGTAGGACAGCACTCCCATCTCACATCTTTGTGGCCCTCAAAGGGTTACAGGAGAGGATGCCAGCAGGCTCTGTGGCTCCGTGTGGAGATGCATGGAAATCAGTGGAAGGACAGGAGCTGAGGGTTTGCCCAGGTGGCTGCTGAATGAAAAGCTCCAAAGCCAAGCCAAAGAAAGGGGCGCTGGGCACCTAAACCACTGGTGAGGCCAAAGGGAGGAGCAGCTGGGTGGGAGGGAGAAGGGTAAGTGGGCCTCAGTAAGAGAGGAGGGCTGGGTGAAATCTCCAACATCTAACAGGGCCAAGCAGACCAGGAAGGGGTCACAGACACTCCTATAAAGAGGCCTCTTATTTCCCTCCTCTACCCAAACAGAGATGTTAAGACCTTGAAAAAGAAGGAGATGAGGCACCTTCGAGCCAGCCCCAGTCCCTCCACCGCCCCAAACAGCCAGGGCCCAGCTCTGGCTTGTGCTAGAGAGAAGTGAGGAGAAGAGCTTTGAATTGAGTTTGTAATGAAAGTTTTTAAAACATGAGAGACTGAATCTTAATCATTGGAATGAGACTGTTGTAATGGAAAGTGGCTGGGAAGTTATGGAATCAGACCAAGATGTCATTAAGGGAGTTGCTCCTCTGCAACAGAGAGATCTGGCATGCTACAGCCGGGGGCAGTGACTGGAAGAAATAAAATTGTTTCATGTTTGTACCCCAGCGAGTTGAGACTCCCCCATAAATTAGAAACATGGGAAGTAACTGGCCTTGGAGATTAGTGTCCTCGTGGTCAGAGTACCCTGACCAAGAAACATGACCCACACAGACCACATCCTCCTCTTTCCCATTCGGGCCCTGTCTCACCTCCCAGGGTAAGGGAAGCAAAGGAATCTGTCCTTGGGCATTTAACAAGGAGCTTGGGAAGAGGAGTGTGATGGTGTCTCCTTACAGGAATCCTCAATGGAATGCACTTGCAGGCAGCAGAAAGAGATGGTGCAATTTGCTCCCTTCTTGTGTATTCCAGGAAACATTACCCCTGCCACATCCTAACAGCAGCCAGTGGACTCCGTCTGGGAGGGCCAACAGCCAAGGAGAGCTTTTAAGTCTCAAAGCTGAGAAAGTCAGGGAATACCCCAGGCCCTGGGACACCAAGGATCAGAAAACTGCTGTCGAGGCTTGGTCCCTTACTGGAAAATGAAAGAAAATGAAGTTTATAAAGAGCAGGGTGGGAACCGATTTGCAGAACAGAATGTTCCCTTGGCTTATTTCCATCTGAGGCAAAGGGAAGAACACTTACTGAATGCCTGTACTGTGTATCAGGCACTATGTTCGTCCTTGTCTGGTTTGATCCTCCCACAACCCTGTAAGGAAGACATTCTCTCCATTTTACAGATGAAGAAACTGAGGCAGAGCGATTGCCTAAGGTCACACATTGCTGGAATTTCAACCTTGGATCTGTCTATATGGCAGACATAGAGATTCCATGCTATACTGTCCCTTCAGTAAAGGACTCACTCCCAACGCTCAGAATGTTGGTTTTATTGAATAATTGTTCCCAGCAATTAGTTCCACCAGGGACCACCTCAACTTTATGCCACAATCATGCTCTTCTTAGGACAGTGGCTGAGCAAGATGGTGATACAGGGCCTATCCTTTCTCTACCAATATGTAACTCCTCTAACAAGCAATTTTTGCCCCAGGATCCTGCTGGACTGGCAGAGGCTTTGTCAGGTCTACATCAATGGCTGAGCCAAACTGCTTCCTCCCTTTTCCATTCACAGGTGTTCTTCTCCTCTGCACTCCTAACTCTGTCTCAGTCTCTGGTTCCAAAGAACCCACTGGAGACTCCCAACAGTCTGACTCCAAAGCTCTCCTTCTTTCTGACACTTTATCCTCTTCTCACTCATCCTTGAGGTAACATTGCTGCAGTCCAGAGAGTTCGCTCCATATTGGAAGCTGTGGCTTCACCCCTTGCAGAGAAAAACTACTAAAGGTTAAGGATTAGGGCAGTTCTCAAAGAGTTAGTGATCCTTGGTGACTAGGTGCTCAGTGCTCAAAGAAAGGGGCTAACACTCAACTGTGCTCTGAGCTCAAAAGTCCAAGAGTCTCCCCCACTCTCTCCCTTTCTCATGTCAATTCAACCCTTTAAATTGCTGCGACATGAAATTGAGATATGCAGTTTTATTACTTATTGTGCTGAATGGAAAAGTTTTATCACTTCTGTGCTCAAAAAGCAGGTGGTCATAAGCAACAAAAGAAAAATATAGAAATTAGATTTCATCAAAATTAAAAACTTTTATGCTTCAAATGACACTATTTTTGTTTGTTTGCTTTTTGTTTTGAAACACAGTCTCATTCAGTTGCCTGGGGTTGAGTGCCATAGCATCATAGCTCACAGCAAACTCAGATTCTTGGGCTCAAGTGATCTTCTTGCCTCATCCTCCCAAGTAGCTGGGACTCTAGGCACCCCCACCAGAACACCCAGCTATTTTTTTTAGAGACAGTTGTCTGGCTCTTGCTAAGGCTGGTCTTGAACTCCTGAGGACCACCTTAGCTTTGAGCCCGGCGATCCACCTGCCTCAGCCTCCCAGAGTGCTGGGATTACAGGTATGAACCACCATGCCCAGCCCATATGATACTATTAGGAAAGTGAAAAGACGATACACAGAATGGAAGAGATATTTGCAAATCATATGTCTGAAAAGAGACTAGTATCCATGATAAATAAAGAACTCTTACAACTGAACAATAAATAGATAACTCAGTTAAAATAGGCAGAGTATCTGCATAGACATTTCCCTAAAGAAAATATATAAATTGCCACCATGTACATGAAAATATGTTCAAAAGCATTAATCATTAGAGCAATGCAAATCAAAACCACAGTGACATAGTTTATCACTACACTAGATAGTTGTTATTTTAAAAATGGACAATAACAAGTGTCAGAGAGGTTGGAAGAAACCTCTTCCAAAGGAAGAGGAACTTCCAAATGCAAAGAAAGTGGAACTTTCATGCATTTCTGGTAAACCTGTAAAATAATACAGGTACTTTGGAAAACAGTTTAGCAGTTTCTCAGAAAATTAAATATAGAGTTACCATATAACCCAGGAATTTCACTCCTCGGTATATATCCAAGAGATTTAAAAACATGTCCATATAAAAACTCATACTCAAATGTTCATTGAAAAATTATTTACAGGCTAGGTGCAGTGACTCACAGCTGTAATCCTAGCACTTTGGGAGGCCAAGGTAGGTGGATCTCCTGAGCTTAGGAGTTCGAGACCAGCCTGAGCAAGAGTGAGTCTCTGTCTCTACTAAAAATAGAAAAACTAGCCAGGCATGGTGGCCCACGCCTGTAGTTTTAGCTACTCGGGAGGTTGAGGCAAAAACATTGCTCAAGCCCAAGAGTTTAAGATTGCTGTAAGCTATGAAGCCACAGCACTCTACCCAGGGTGACAGAATGAGATTCTGTCTCCAAAAAAAAAAAAAAAATTATTTATAATTCCCCCAAATTGAAACACAAATGCCCCTCAGTTGATGAATGGATAAACCAAATATAGTATGTTCATACAATGGAATACTATTCAGCCATAAAGAAGACAGATATATGCCACAGTATTGATGAACATTGAAAACATGATGCTGAATGAGGAAGTAAGACACAAAGGCCGTGTGTTGGATGATTCCACTTACATGAAGTGTCCAGAATAGGCAAATCCATAGAGACGGAAAATAGATTAGTGGGGCTGGGTGTGGTGGCTCACACCTGTAATCCCAGCACTCTGGGAGGCCGAGGTGGGTGGATTGCCTGGCTCATGAGTTCAAGACTAGCCTGAGCCAGAGCGAGACCTCGTCTCTAAAAAAAGAATTTAAATTAAAAAAAAAAAAACAGAAAAAGAAAATAGATTAGTGGTTACCAGGGGATGGAAGGGGGGGGAAGTGGAGAGTTACTGCTTAATGGGTATGGGGTTTCTTTTAGGGTGATTGAAATGTTCTGGAATTAGACAGAACTCAAAACTTAGTGAATATACTAAAAACCACTCAAATGTACAATTTTAAAGGGTAAATTTTACTGTATGTGAATTACATCTCAACTTAAAAATATAAGCCACTAAGTTGAATCTTCTATACTTCTCTAAGGAGACCAAATCACTTTAGTTACAGTGAATTACGAGGTGACCTTTAACCAGTTTCCTCTCACCAGGTCTCTGGTCTTTGATAAAATGAAATTGCCCCTCCTTGGTCTAAGAAGCTCATCTTTCTGATACCTCAGGACAAGATGTCAAGAATGGCCAGAGTCAGGCCTTAATTTAGGGTAGAAAAGAAGGAAGCTAGCCGGGACCCACTGAAAAGCCAGATGTGGCAGAAATGATAATTAGGGCAACAGATCAGTCAACTAGAAAACAGAAATTCCTCTGTCCTTCCTTTGCCACAGAAAGTGAGCTCCATATCAGGGTTTATTTGGAGACAGTCGCACCCTGTCTGGGTAGAGTGCCATAGTGTCATAGCTCACACCAACCTCAGACTTTTTTTGAGACAAATTTTCACCTGTCACCCTCAGTAGAGTGCTATGGCAACATAGCTCGCAGCAACCTCAATATCTTGGCTCAAGTTATTCTCTTGCCTCAGCCTCCCAAGTAGCTGAGACTACAGGCGCCCACCACGACACCCAGCTATTTTTAGAGATAGGATCTCGCTCTTGCACAGGCTGGTCTCGAACTCCTGAGCTCAAGTGATCTGCCTGCCTTGGCCTCCCATAATGCTAGGATTACAGGCATGAGCCACCGCACCCAGCCAAATATCAGGGTTTAGAATACAATCCAGAAGACATTTCTTCTGGCTTTATGGGAATAGTTCCATCCTGATCCTAAATCAATAGTTTACCCAAGTTATGAATCTGGACTCAATCACAAATCCCAAGAAAGGATCCACGGCTATGAAGGATCAAGTCCTCATAATAAACAATTGATAAGATTCATTAGTTTATGAGATGGTCATGTCTTCTTTTTTAAAAAGAACTAATGCAGCTCAGTGCCCATAGCACAGTGAGTAGAGCGCAGCCACATACACTGAGGCTGGTGGGTTCGAGCCCGGCCTAGGCCTGCTAAACAACAATGACAACTGCAACCAAAAAATAGCTGGGTGTTGTGGTGGACGCCTATAGTCCCAGCTACTTGGGAAGCTGAGGCAATTGAATCGTTTAAGCCCAAGAGTTTAAGGTTACTGTGAGCTATGATGCCAGAGCACTCTACTGAGAGGGACAAAAGTGAGACTCTGTCTCAAAAAATAAACAAATAAATAAAATAAAAAAGAATTAATGGGTGAGTACAGTAGCTCATGCCTGTAATCTTAGCACTCTGGGGAGGCTGAGGCAGGAGGATCACTTGAGCTCAGGAGTTTGAGACCAGCTTAAGCAAGAAGACCTTGTCTCTACGAAATATAGGAAAAATTAGCTGGCTGCTGTGGCCAGTGCCTGTAGTCCCAGCTACTTTGGAGACTGAGGCAGGGGGATTTCTTGACCCCAGAAGTTTAAGGTTGCTATGATCTAGGCTGATGCCAGGGCATTCTAGCTTGGGGCAACAGAGAGAGACTTTGTCTCAAATAATAATAATAATAACAACAAATTACCCACATACACATGGACAAATGATTTTTGACAAAAGTACAAAAGCAATTCAGTGGAGAAAGAATAGCTTTTCAATAAATGATGCTGAAATCATGAGCTTTCCACATCAAAAACAAAAAAACTTTAATCTGTATGTTTACTATGTATAAAAGTTAACTCAAAATAGATTATATATCTAAATGTAAAACCTGAAACTATAAACGTTCTAAAAGAAAAGTGTTGTGAACTTGGGTTATGCAATGATTTCTTAGAAATATATGAAAAGTACAAACCATAAAAGGAAGAAAAAATCGCTTGTTGGCCTTTTGGCTAAGATCAAGTGTAGTATCTATTCTTATCAGTTTAATATCTGATACATCCTCTATCCATAAAAGGAAGAAATTGATAAGTTAGACTTCATCAAAATTTAAAATGTTGCTCTTTGAAAAACACTAAGAGACAAGCCACATACTTCGCAAAATATGTCTCTGCTAAAGGCTTCGTGTCCAGAACATGAACACGAAACTCTAAAAATCCAACATAAGAAAGCAAACAAGTCAATTTTTAAAATGTGCTAAAGATTTGAAACAGACGCTTTAATAAAAAAGAGAGATGGAAAATAAGTACATACAAAGATGCTCAACATAATTAGTCATTAGAGAAATGCAGAGTAAAACTACAATGAGGAACCGCACATGCCTTGTAATAGCTAAAAAAAAAAAAAATTAATGGCCATACAGATTTTGGCAAGGATATGAAACAGTGGGAACTTTCACAGGACAGCTGCCTTGGAAAACAGTTGGGCAGTTTCTCAAAGATATTTATCCAAAAGAAAAGGTAGCTTAAGTCTAGAGAAGACTCATGTAAGAATGCTCACAGCAACTTTATTTGTAATATCAAAATAGAAACAATCCATATGCCCATTATCAATAAAACAGAGAAATAAATTTTGGAATGTCTATAAAATGGATTATTATTCAGAAATAAAAAGAATAAACTACTTCTGCTCAGAACAACATGCGTGAATCTCAAAATAATAGTGCTAAATTAAAGAAGCTTAGTAAAAAGGAAGACATACACCTCCGCCCCTGTGGCTCAAGTGGCTAAGGTGCCAGCCACATACACCTAAGGTGGTGGGTTCAAATCCAGCCCGGGCCTGCCAAACAACAATAACGGCTGCAACCAAAAAATAGCCAGGCGTTGTGGTGGGCGCCTGTGGTCCCAGCTACTTGGGAGGCGGCAGCAGGAGAATCGTTTGAGCCCAGGAGTTGGAGGTTGCTGTGAGCTGTAATGCTGCGGCACTCTACCCAGGGGGACAGCTTGAGGCTCTGTCTCAAAAAAAAAAAAAAAAAAAAAAGGAAGACATACTATATGATTCCATTTATATAAAATTTTAGAAAATGCAGACTAATTTAAAGCATCAGACAAACAGATCAATGATTGTCTGAGGCCAGGGGCAGAGGCAAAAAAATGTGGGAAAAATGAATTACAAAGGGGAAAGAGGGAATTTCAGGGAATAACAGATACATCCATTTCCTTAATTTTGGAGATGATTCTGTGAGTATGTTTACAATGTATGAAATGGTAAACTTTAAATATGTGTGGTTTATTGTATGTCAATTATACTTCAATAAATCTGGACAGAGACAGAGAGGGAAAGAGAGAGAGAATTCATGAGTGAAAATATAATGTATTATTATGAGATCCTACAAAATGGGAAAAGTGTGGCAGAGGCTGCAGCTCAGATTCTCTCCTCCCCGCAATATTTAGGATGGAAAGATCCCCCAAAAGACAGACCCTTCCACAGATCCTTTCCGCAAACTTTTCCTTTACCCGAACTTCCTTCCTCCCCTCACTCCCTGTTGAATATCAATGTATCTTTCAAGCCCAGCCTAAATCTAACCTGCTCCTTGAAGCATTCCTTGTATTCTCCCGCAAGGGCTCATTTGTGGCTCAGCATGTGCTCTCCTAGCACCTGGAAATTCAGTGATATATCCCCTTGGCACTCTAGAATGTAAGATTTATGCCTTCCCCTGTTCCCAAATGACCCTAAAGGTCCCCAACTGCTGATTTGTCATTTTATGAGGCACAAACATGATTCCAGCCACCTCGGAGGTCCCCACGGAGGAGGAGTAGCTGAGGTAGAGAATGAGCAAGCTCTATCAACGCACCTCCAACCTAGCGTGGTTGGCCTCCACGTAATATAAAAATTTTTATTCTGTCCTTTTTGAAAAATGGACTGCCCTCACCCCCCCCAATAAAAAGAACTCTATCAGCTGGTGATGGAAATGATGAGTGAGTGAAGCCATCCAAGAAAGGGATAGTTCTTGCCAGAAAAATAGCTTTATAAATTACTTTAATCTTTTATTAAGAATCTGGAAGTATCACTTTAAAATCTTAGCTATACTTCACAGCATTTTATGGAGAAAAATTATATACTACCATGGCATTAACAAGATGGGAAATTTGAAAAGGCTTTGGGCCTTGACCCTCAATAATGTCAAAGGCTCCCAGTAGCTGAAGTGAATACTCATCAGATTGCATTATAGTTATGTGTTTAGCTATCTCCCCCTAGCTAAGGACCCAGAGCTAGATCATCTGGGCTCACTTAATAACTAGGGAAACTTGAACAACTTACTCTGCGTGCCTTGATTTCTTCATTCTTAAAATGGTAGGATAATATCTACCTAATTACACTAATTTTGAGTATTAAATATGGCAATACAGACCAGGCACAGTGACTCATGCCTATAATTTCAGCACTTTGGGAGCTGAGTTGGGAGGATCACCTGAGGCCAGGTGTTTGAAATAAGCCAGACCCTATCTCTACAAAGAAATCAAAAAATTAGCTAGGCATGGTGGTGTATGCCTATAGTCCCACTACTTGGGAGGCTTAGACAGGAGGATCACTTGAGCCTACGAGACTGAAGTTGCTGTGAGCTATGATGACACCCCCGCCCTCCAGCCTAGGCAACAGAGCAAGACTCCCCTTGAAAACAAAAAGTCAATATATAAAAAGCACTTAAATCACTATCTGGCCCATCAAAAATAATTGATAAATGCCAGTAGTTTGTTTAGGAGTTTCTTCTAGGACAGACTTTATGTTTTAGGGACCATTTTTTAAATGTCCAGTTCTCCAGTGGCTTTCACAGTGCTTGGTACATTCTTTGTACTGGTGCAAAGAATGAGTGAATGAGCCAGTGAGTAAGTGAGTGGGCCTGCCACTTAGTTCCTGAAGTCAAAGTTGCTTTGCTCTGGTGGGCTGATCTGGTATCCAGATACCACAGTTATGCACAACATTCCCACCGCGATCATATCCAACCCCGCAATCCATCTGCAACTGCTGAGAATCATGGTGCCATGGCTGAGAGTGAACAGGAGGAGCAAAGAGGAGGACGGAGGCCACAGCCTGATCTCTGTCCCTCATTTGGCCACCATGAGGATGAGGGGTGGAATCTGACCAAACTGAGAGACACAGACAGAGCTGCCTTAGGATTCGGGTAGCACCCTGAATCCTGAGGTAGCCCTTGACCCCTGGAGTCTATTCCTAATCCAGAACCCAGAGTGATCCCCTTAAGCCCTAAATTGGGGCATATTATTTCCCTGTACAAAACCTTCCAGTGGCTTCCTGTCTTATTTGGAACAAATCCAGACTTCTCACAATGGCCTAGAAGGTCACGATCCAACCAGTGACACCTCTCCCATCTCATCTCCCGCCTCAACCCTCCTTACACACTCCACTGCAGGCTTTGTGCCGGATGTAGGCCTTCTTGCCATTCCTAGACACTCCCAGGAGACTTTCTTGGAGCCTTTGTGCTCACTGTTCTCTCTGCCCGCTATGCTTTTCCCAGGAAATTCATGGTTCACTCTGTCACTTCAGTTAGGTCTCTGTACAAATGGCCCCCTCATCAGGGAGGCATTCTCCATCCAGTTATCTAAAACTATGTGAGAGCCAGTTCTTTATAGAATGTCCCCAAAATATTCTCTACATGTTGGCCACCTCTTTGTAAAATTTTGTAATGAATATTTTGTAAATAAAGGTACATTTAGCTATAGTTTCTCATTTTCCCTCTGTGTGGTGATGTTGGGGGCAACTTTCGGGACACCCCATTATTTTACGCGTTGCTCTAGTTCCTGGCACAGAGCACTCAGTAAACACTTATTGATTGACGAGATAAATGAAACCTCAGATGTCTACCTGCTTTCTGCTTCTATCTCCCTCCCAGAGCAAAGTCCTCCCCCAATGGACGCTTCTCCCTAGTAATGAACTGTCTGCATCCAAAGATAGCTCCTGTACCCCAGAAAAACAACAGAGATGAAAGTGTGTTATTGGAACAAAAAGGAGCTGCTGATTATATAATACCTTTGTTGGGGAAACTCAAAGATCCCTGGTTTGACAAAATGAACTAGCATTTGCCAGTGTTTTCAAGTAAAGGAATAAGGTACAAGGTGTTCAAGAAACGGAAGTCCTGATAACTGTGATTGTTGAACAACTAAAGTAGCAGAGGGGGATACAAAATGAAGGGAGAAAATCATCGATGAGACTCGCCTTGAGTGGGGCTCAAGAATATGCATTTTAGCAAGTTCTTGAGTGATTCTTAAATAACCAGCATAAGACAGGCCTTTGGAAAGAGTCTTAGCAATTTAGTGAAGTGTGAGGCTACACATTATGGTAGAAAGACATAGGCTATTACTGCCAAACAGACCTGGGTTCAAATCATGCCATCACTACTTATCTGTACAACACTCTGCTATCATTACCTCTCTCGTCCTAAAGTTCCATTTCCAATTAGAATAGATAATTACACCCATCCTGGAGAACTGTTGTGATGATTAAATTAAATAACATATGTGTCATGTCTGGTACATAGCAGGTACTTAAAATAGACAGTAGTTTTTTTACTATTGTTTTACTGGGTGCTTATACCTCTCTAGAATGTTCCCATGGCTAACTGGTATTCTTACCCCCACCCTACTATGGATCTCACAGAGATGAAAAGGGTCCATTCTTCTACAAAGAAAAAAATCTTCACCCCATACCCTCCCTAGAGTTCCTCTTCCCGTCTCTAAAATAGATCAAGAAACATATTTTTGCTCTTAACTACTCATTAATCATTAATAATAAATCCTTATATTTTAGAGCCTTCGCTACCAAAGTTTTCACATAGATTTCAGGACAAAAGTCTGAGAAAGTGGTAAAGCAGTCACCATTGTCCCTCACTCCCAGAGATCTGGAGAGTGGCCTATCTGTGCACAGCTAGAATGCGTGTGCTCAGGGACTTGGAGCCTGCTAACCCCTGCGCACTCATTAGGCAGCATTCCCTTATCAAGACTTTAGGGCACAGAGCTTGAAAGCAAAGAGGAGAAAGAGACAGGGGCCATGCGTCTGCTGTTGCTACCTGCCCCTCCCCAGAGGCATCACTCCTCCCTGGAGTAATGGCTGGAGGCTGAGGGGAAGCCTGGCTATACAGCCTTCGGAAGCACCTCAAGGACCATCCCATCCAAAGCTGAGGGTGGCAGCCACACAGTGTCCTAGACTTCCCGTTCAGCACAAAGGCTGCCAGCCTTCTGCGACTCCACACCCCCACCTGCTGGAGGCTGCCTTGTACACAGCCTGACCCTCCACAGCCAGCCCTGGACTGCGGCTCTCCTTGAGTCCCACATACCCACCCTGCTGGGGCAGCTTTGGGGACTATCATACAGGCTGGTGGCCTCAAACTGGAATTGGAGAAGGTGCCCCCAATTTCTTTCTTCGTCTTATGGTAAATCCTAACCTATGATGTCAAATGAACTCTGCGCTTTCTGACCTTCAGTTTGTCCCAAGTTGTAACTTGCCCTCCAAGGGTGAAATGGTGTAGTGTAAAAAACAGCCACTCCGCCAGACGAAAAGAACTAGGACTTTGGAGGGAAAACTGTTATATATTTCAGAACTAGGGGGATAAAGTACCAGCATCGCCTGTAATCAGAGGGAGAAATGAAGTCCCAGAAAGTCAAAGTAAGTAGCCACTGGGAACAGACTTTATTTAATTATTCTTTCAAATACATTGACTGAGAGACTACTGTGTCTCTGGTACTGTGATACACGGATGAGAACTCTGTCTCTGCATTTCAAGTCCCTTCACTGGCACTTTCACTTTCAGGGGGACATCACCTTTCTCGTATCTGCCTTCCTATCAGTTTTCCCTCGGAATATTTTCCACTCTGTCCTTGGCAACCTCATTCCACTAAAAACAAAGTCTTCTGCATTCACAGCACCCTCCAAGAACTTTCACTATGTCATCCTCCTCCTCACATAACTGAAGCCTGGCTTTACCCCAAGGACACTGGCTCTCTTGCAGCCCTCCTAGGTGGAGGCTGCTCTCCCTCCCACACAAGTTCTATTTTCCAGCCGGGAGCAGGGCAGCCGGGGTCAGCAGTGTCCCACCTTCCCCCGCCAGCTCCACATCATTACTCTCCTACCTTCCTTCCAAGCCCTCCTCACACACAATGGTTCATTGCCTGCTACCTCTTCTTGCTGTCATGGACCCTGGCCCACAGCAGCCCAGGACTTCCATTCACCTCTACAGATTAACTCCCACCATCACCCCGAGACTAACTGCTGAAGCCAATCCATCTGACAACCTCACCTCCCCCCTGACTGTCTCGATCTCTTCAAATAACCTTCTTCTCTACTTTCAGCTGCACTTTTCAAGGCCGCAACTGGACCATTTCTATCATGGTTCCACCCCTTCAAATCCCACTCCAACCACATAATCCTTTCTAGTCTTCCCAGTCACCACCCCTTGGCCTCACAGAGTTCCAGCACTTTAACCCCTTCATTGCCTCACAGTTTATCTTCCCCCTCCCCCAACACCCCACCCCCCACCCCACCCCAGCTTCAGTCTTTTAAAACCCAAGCTAGACCTCTGGGCAAAAACGTGAATGATTTCCCCACAAGGCCCTCCAATACCCTTGTTCCTTTTTCCTCCCAATTTACAAGTCCTAGAAAACCTTTACCTTAAGTCAATTCAAGACCTGCCTCGCCCTGTTCTGAAGCCTGGACTTCTGAATCCGGGTAGAGAAAATTGTACCCTCTGATGCGAATTAGTCTTTTGATTTGTAACAAAGGACTGTTATAAGTCTGCCTGTCCTCATCTTCATGGAAATAGCTGTTTATTCTATTTGTGTTTACTTCTGTTTTCGTTCTTCTTCTTTTCTGAAAATATTTTTTCTTCTATAGCAGATTTTTCATGAATTCAGTCACTTCATTTCTGAGTGTTTTTCTCTCATGTCTCATAATTTTTTGAACATTACAAAATTCTTTTTGTAATGATTGCAAAAAAATAATGTCCTTCTGCTATGCTCTTATTACATGTAAGCATCTTTTTCTGCTCCTTAGTCTTTTTCTTTAAATTGTAAAGAAAAGCAATTTATCTTTTGTAGGGGCCGAGACATCCACAGTCAAGGGACTGCACCTGGTGAGGGTCTTCTTGTTGGGGGAGCTTTCTGTGCTTCTCCAAAGTGGTACAACCCTCACAGGGTTAGAGGCTGACTGTGCTAATGTGCCGGCTCAGGTCTCTCTTCTTTTTATAGGGCCACCAGTTCCCCTCCTATGGGACCCATCAACTCATTCATCCATTAACCCCTGAGTGAATTAATCCATTCCCGGGGGCAGAGACTTATCTGGTCTTCTCTTAAAACCCGTCCCCCATCCCCAGTACTGCCACATTGGGTATTGAGTTTGCACATGAGTTTTGGATGGGACATGCAAACCACAGCGTTCCACCCCTGGCCCTCTAAAACTCCTGCCCTTCTCACATGCAAATACATTCTTTTCATGCTCATAGCCCCCACTCCAGCACCAACTGAAAAGTACAAAGTCTTAGTCCTGTAACCCTAGCACTCTGTGAGGCAGAGGCAGGTAGATTGCCTGAACTCGCAAATTTGAGACCAGCCTAAACTAGAGCAAGACCTCATCTCTAAAAATAACCAGGCATTGTGGCAGGCACCTATAGTCCCAGCTATTTGGGAGGCTGAGGCAGGAGAATCACTTGAGCCCAAGAGTTTGAGGTTGCTATGAACTATGATGCCATAGCACTCTACCAAGGGTGACAAAGTAAGACTCTCTCTCAGAAAAGAAAAATACAGGGCTCGGTGTCCATAGCACAGTGATAACAGCGCCAGCCACATACATTGAGGGTGGCAGGCTCGAGCCTGGCCCGGGCCAGCTAAACTGACAACTACAACAAAAATGGCTGAGTGTTGGTGGGCGCCGGTAGTCCCAGGTACTCGGGAGGCTGAGGCAAGAGAATCACTTAAGCCCAAGAGTTTGAGGTAGCTGCGAGCTGTGATGCCACAGAACTCTCTGAAGGGTGACATAGTGAGACTCTGTCTCAAAAAAAAAAAAAAAAGTACAGAGTCTTTTCTGTGGCTTTTCTTGCTGTAGACTTTATTATTATTTGCTCAAAGTTCTTCCCTTCCAGCCTTGCCATGCTTTACAATGGACAAATTATACTTCCCTGTCCCTAACTTTGAGCTTAGCTATGGGTCTTGCATTAGTCAATGATTTGGGAATTGAAGTGACAATATAATTAGTTCCAAAAAGAGACTCCAAGAGACATCGCAAATTTCTGCTTGCCTTCTTATACTCCAGCATTCAGCCGTGTGAAGCAAATGACAATGTAGTGATTGTCCTGATCTCAGAGCAAGAGATGTATGGAACAGAACTGAACACAGCCTACAACCTGGAGCTGAGCGGCCAGAGCAAACCCACAAAAGCCATAAACATGAAATAAATGTTTATTGTTGTCAGTCATTAAGACTGTAGGAGTTCACGATGCAGCAAAAGTTAACCAACCTCTAGCTAGGTCAATTAATAAAAAGAAAGAAATACAAGGTGACAATATCAGGAATAAAGAAGGGAACCACTGTGGATTCTGTAGCTATTAAAAGCATATGAGGTGTGAGTCCTTGAAAGGTGAATTCCAAAGCTGACACAAGAAAAATAGAAAACCTGTATTGCCCTTTATCTATTAAATAAATTGAATTTTTTAATTTAAAAACTTTCCACATGGAAAACTTCATGCCAAACAGTTTTACTGATGGAAAAAATACTACCCATCATACTCAAGTTCTTTCAGAAAGTAGAAGAGGAATGAGCTTTCACCAATTTGTTTCATGAGTCCTGTTATTATTACCCCGCTACCCAACCTGACAAACAGATTACAAGAAAACAAAACTGGACCAATATCTCTCATAAACATTGATGCAAAATCCCTAATAAAATGCTAGTAACTAGAATATTCAATAGATAAAAAGGATTTTCAAAAGGATAATATATCATAATCAAGTAGAGATTCTAGAAAGTGCAAGACTGATTTGGTTATAATCACTATAATTTACCACATTAAGGGAAGAAAAGAGAAAAATCATATGATAACCTCAATAGAGGGGAAGGAAGTATTTGATACAATTGAACATCCATTTAAGGTAAGACGGTCAATAAACTAAAAATAGAAAAAACCTTCTTGACCCCAGTAGAAACATCTATGAAAATCCTAGTGCTTAACAGTGAAAGACTGAATATTTTTCTTCCCAAGATCAAAAACAAGGCAAGAACATTTGTTCTTTCCACTTCTGTTCAACCTTGTATAGTTTCTAGCACAGGAAAGAGAGAGAGAGAGAGACAGAATACAAGTTGCAAAGGAAGAATTAAAACATTCTCTTCACGGATAACATGATTGTGCTTATAGGAACTCCTGAGGAATCTACCATAAAAATGTGAAGGCTTGGCGTCTGTGGCTCAAGCGGCTAAGGCGCCAGCCACATACACCTAAGGTGGCGTGGGTTCAAATCCCCAGCCCGGGCCCGCCAAACAACAATGATGGCTGCAACCAAAACAAAAAAATATCCAGGCGTTGTGGCAAGCGCCTGTAGTCCCAGCTACTTGGGAGGCTGAGGCAGGAGACTCGCTTGAGCCCAGGAGTTGGAGGTTGCTGTGAGCGTGATGCCATGGCACTCTACCCAGGGGGATAGCTTGAGGCTCCGTCTCAAAAAAAAAAAAATGTGAAAAGTAATGAGTAAATTTAGCAAGGTTATAGGATACACGGTCAAATATCAAAAATCAAATATTTTTCCATAGACTATGAATGAGTAACTGACATTTTTTAACTTAAATAACATTTAAAATAGCATCAGGATTCCTAATTCTGATCAAGAGACCGGTTACAACTCCAGACAAAATATATAAAACAACAGTTTTGAGACAGCAGGCAGCCGGCAGCACAGCCCGTTAGTCCTAAGAGAGGGAACTCAAACGAGACGAGCCCTGTGATTTTCTCAGTCTATAATAGGAATAGGTTTCCAGGCATCAGCACAGGAAGGAGGAATGCTGCCAGAATCCAAAAGTCCCCATTAGTTCAGTGGATCATGCTGAGAATCTGAAGAGGTCAAGTTAGTTAGAGTCGCATGGCAGAGCACCACAGATGAGACAGGTTCACAGGGAGAGCGGGCAAGGTATCTGCAGAGGGTTCTCAGCTGAAAGCTGATCTGAACACTCGCGTGCAGAAACTACCTACCCAAGGCTATGGAAGAATCACACCGGAAAAGAGCACAGGGAAAAATCCTCAGGGTTCACCCACTGGCCAGAGTGGAAAACTCCATAATTTACAGGTCATCGGTCATTATTGAATATTTGACCGATTTGAATATTTGAATTGAATATTCAGAAAGGCATTGCCTTAGTAGCAAGGCACTATTAGCCATAACATAAAGGTAATTCTGGCCATGCCTAACAAAGCAAGCCTAGAAAGGACCAAATAATTCCCACGCAACTTAACTATAGCACAGAGCAAAGCTCAAAGATGTAGGAATACAAAGATAGCCAGCATCCAACAAGGTAAATATATAGTAACTGCAATTAAGTTAAAAATTACAAGACATTCAACTAAGCAAGAAAATACAATTCATAATGAAGAGAAAATTCAATGAAAACTGACCTGGAAATGACATCAGTGATAGAATTAATAGATAAAGACATTAAAATTATATGCCATATGTTCAAGAAGATAAAGAAAAGAGTGGATATGTTAAGTAATGTATATAACATGAAAGATATTTTTAAAGACCTGAATGAGGCTCGGGTGCCCGTAGCACAGTGGTTACAGCTCCGGCCATATACACCTAGGCTGGCAGGTTCGAACCTGGCCCGGGCCAGCTGAACAATAATGACAACTGCTACAAAAACATAAATAAATAAATAAAATATCTGAGCATCGTAGCAGGTGCCTATAGTCCTAGCTACTGGGAGGCTGAGGCAAGAGAATCACTTAAACCCAAGAGTTGGACGTTGCTGTGAGCTGTGATGCCACAGCACTCTACCGAGGGCAACATAGTGAGACTCTGTCTCAAAATAAATAAATAAATAAATAAAAGACCCAAATCAAACTTCTTTTTTTTGAGACAGAGCCTCAAGCTGTTGCCCTGGGTAGAGTGCTATGGCGTCACAGCTCACAGCAACCTCCAACTCCTGGGCTCAAGTGAGTCTCCTATCTCCACCTCCCAAGTAGGGATTACAGGTGCCCGCCACAATGCCTATTTTTTTGGTTGCAACCATCATTGTTGTTTGGCGGGCCCAGGCTGGATTCGAACCCGCTACCTCAGGTGTATGTGGCTGGCGCCTTAGCTGTTTGAGCCACAGGCGCCGAGCCCCAAATCAAACTCCTAAACATAACAATTAGAATACTTGAAATTAACAATAGCATATTAGACATTGGCGAAAAATTAGTAAAGTTCAAGACATAGCAACAAAAATTATCCAAAATGAAACACAGAAAAATACGGGAAAACATGACCAGATTATCAGTGAGCCATGAAACAATGTCAAATAACCTATTAAACTTCCAAATTTTAATGAAAATCATAAGCCTAGAGATCCAAGATATTCCATGAACCCCAAGCACAAGAAACACAAAAAATCAAGGCAGATCATAAAATTATATCAAAACCATAAAATACTTAGGGACATAGTTAACAAAATACATGCAAAACCCAAACAAGAATACCTAAATAAAGGGGGAAATGTATTTTATCCATGGGTTGGAAGATACAAGATTGCTAAAATGACAGCTCTTCCCAAAATGATTGCTATGTTCAATACTATTCCAGTAAATAACCCAGCAGTCTTCATTTCATAGAAATTGGCAAACTGATTTTAAAATTTATGTGGATATTCAAAGGACCTAGGATAGCCAAAACAAACAAAACAAAACAAAAAAGGAAAACAAAAGAATAGTCAAAACAGTTTGAAATAAAGAATAACAAAGTTGGAGGACTTATATAACCTAACTTCAAGACCTGCTACAAAGTACCATAACCAATACTGTGTGGTATTAAAGTAAGAATGGACAAATATACAAATAGAACCAAATAGACTGGAAATAAAGGCAGTAAATGGCTATTACTAAGCACATGACAAGATGCTCACTCACTAGTTACCAGGTAAATGCAAAATAAAATAATTGTTAGGTACTACTACACACCTACTAGAATGGTTACAAATTAAAAATAGTAACAATATCAAGTCAGTGAGAATATAGAGCATTTGGAAATTTCACGTATTACTGATGAGAGTATAAATGATACACTACCTTGGGGAAAAGTTCTGCAATTTCTTTTAAAGTTAAACATACATTTAGCATTTGACCAAACAATTTTATTCCTAGGTATTTAATGAATATGAAATATATAAATATAGGCTAGGCACAGTGGCTCACACCTGTAATCCTAGCACTCTGGGAGTCCCAAGCTGGTAGATTGCCTGAGCTCATGAGTTGGAGACCAGCCTGAGCCAGAGCAAGACCTTGTCTCTAAAAATAGCCCATGTTGTGGAGGGCACCTGTAGTCTCAGCTACTTGAGAGGCTGGGGCAAGAGAATTACTTAAGCCCAAGAGTTTGAGGTTGCTGTGAGCTGTGACGCCACAGCATTCTATTCAGGGCAACAAAGGAACACTCTGTTTCAAAACAAACAAACAAACAAAAATATATATATATACAGATATAAGGATATATACAGTATACACGAAAGACTGGTGGGTTTTGTGCACGTAGGTTTTTTGTTTTGTTTGGGTTTTTGTTTGTTCTCAGACACAGTCAGTCTCTCTCTCTCTCTGCCAAACTGGAGTGCAATGGCATAATCATAACTCACTATGACCTCAAATTCTTGGGCTTAAGAGATTCTCCTGCCTCAGCCTCCTGAACAGCTAGGACCAAAGGCATGCACCACCACGTCCAGTTCACAAAAGACTCATACACAATTGTTCAAAGCAGGTTCGTTCATAATAGTCCTAAAGTAGAAATAACCCAAATTTCCATTAACAGGTGAGTTGGTAAGCAAATGGTGGTATATCATTTTATATATTCATACCTTTATGAATTTCTATAAAATAAAACAAATTACTGACCCATGCAACAACATTGACAAAGCAAGATACTAAATATATACTGTGTGATTCCATTGATATAAAATTCTGGAATAGATAAAACTAATCTAAAGTGATAGAAGATTGGTGGTGGCTGGAAGAGGCAGTGTCAGGGAATGACTGGGGAGGGACACAGGAAACTTTTTCCATTGACATATAATAACTGCACATATTTACAGGACACATGTGTACAACGTGTAATGATCAAATCAAGGTAATTAGCATATACATCACCTCAAACATTTGTCATTTCTTTGTGCTGAGAACATTCCAAATCTTCTCTTCTAGATGTATTGAAATGCACAATAATTATTGATAACTATAGTTACCTGTCTATGCTATTGAATGCTAGAATTTATTCCTTCTAACTAACTATATTTTTTTGTATCCATTAACCAACCTCCATTCAACACCACTCCTAGCAATCCCCACCTCTGGTAGCCATTATTCTTTCTACCAGCATGGTATCAACTTTGTTAACTCCCGCAGATGAGTGAGAACATGAGATATTTGTCTTTCTTGGGCTGGTTTATTTCACTTAACATAATATCCTCCAGCTTCATCTATGTTGCTGCCAATGACAGGATTTCATTCATTCTTATGGCTAAATATTCCATCATGTATATATACCAATTTTCTTTGTGCATTAATCCATTGATGGACACTTTGGTTGAATATGTATCTTGGCTATTGTGAATAAATCTGTGGTGAGGATAGGAGTGCAAATATCTCTGTGACATACTGACTTTCTTTCTTCTGGACATATTCCCACCAGTGGGATTGCGGATCATATGATAGTTATATTTTTAGTTTTTTTAAAAACCTCCCTTCTGCTTTTTTCTAATGGCTGTACTAATTTATATTCCTTGCAACAGTGTATGGGAATTCCCCTTTCTCTGTATCCTTGCCAACATCTATTTTTTTCTTTTTGATGAAAACCAGTTTCATTGAGGGGAGATGACATTTTATTGTGGTTTTGATTTGTATTTCCCTGCTGGTTAGTGATGTTGAGCATTTTTTTATATACCTATTGGTATTTGTATACCTTTTTCTAGGAAATGTCTGTTTAGATCATTTGCCCACTTTTAATTGGATTATTTAGTTCTTCGCATTGAGCTATTTGAGTTCCGTATATATTCTGGTTAATCCAGAATAAATCGATAGTTTGCAAATATTTCATCCCATTCTGTGGGTTGTCTCCTCGCTCTGTTAATTGTTTCTTTCCCTATGCAGAAGCTGTTTAGCTTTACGTAATCCCATTTGTCTATCTTAGTACTCATTGTCTGTGCTTTGGAGTCTGCTAGCCCAATCTTTTTGGCACCAGGGACTGATTTCATGGAAGACAACTTTTCCACGAATCAGGCAGGACCCATGGTTTTTATACGAGTCTTTAAGAAATGGATTTACTATGGTGTCTGTGCAGTCACACCTTTCTGCTAATGATAATGTGTATTTGCAGCTCCCTCTCACCACTTCAGGTCCACCTCAGATCATGAAGCATTAGATTCTCATAAGGAGCACACAACCTAGACCCCTCCCATGCACGGTTTACAGCGGGCTTTACACTCCTATGAGAATCTAATGCTGCTGCTGATATGAAAGGAGGCAGAGCTCAGGTAGTGATGCAAGTGACAGGGAGCAGCTGTAAACATAGCTGAAGCTTCCCTTGCTAACCTGCTGCTCACCTGCTGCTCTGCAACCTGATTCCTAACAGGCCACAGTCCCTGGGGATTGGGAAGGCAGTGCTACCTGTTAAATCTTTGCCCAGGAGACCAAGGTCTTGAAATGTTTTCCAATGTTTTCTTCTAGTAACATCATAGTTTCAGGCCTTATCTTTAAGTCTTTATTACATTTTTATTTCATTTTTGTATATGATCAGAGAGAGGGGTCTAGTTTCATTCTTCTGCATGTAAATATGAGGTTTTCCCAGAACCATTTATTGAAAAGACGGTCCTTAAGTATGTTTTTTGGCATCTTTGTCAAAAATGGCTGTAACTGTGTGGATTTATTTCTGGGTTCTCCATGGTGTTCCATTGGTGTATGTATCTGTTTTTATGCCTGTACCATGCTGTTTGGGTTAATATAGCTTTAAAGTATATTTTGAAGTCAGGAGGTATGACACTTCCAGCTTTATTCTTTGTGCTCAGCATTGCTTTGGCTGTTTAAGGTCTTTTGCAGTTCCATACAAATTATAAGATTGTTTGTTCTATTTCTGTGAAGAATGCCATTAGTATTTTGATAGAAATTCCATAGAATCTGTAGATTACTTGGAGTAGTACGGATACTTTAACCATATGAATTCTTCCAATCCATAAACATGAGAGATTTGGTGACCATGCTCAGTGGTTAGGGCACCAGCCACATAAACTAGGGCTGGTGGGTTCAAACTTGTCCTAGGCCTACTAAACAACAAAGGCAACAACAACAACAACAAATAGCCAGGCATTGTGGTGGGCACTTCTGGTCCCAGCTACTTGGGAGGCTAAGGCAAGAGAATCGCTTAAGCCCAAGAGTTTGAAGCTGCTGTGAGTTATGATGCCATAGCACTCTACTGAGGGTAACATAGTAAGACTCTGTCTCAAAATAATAATAATAATAAGCATGAGATATCTTTCCTTTTTGTGTGTGCCCCCTTCAATTTCTTTTTCTTTTTTAGTAAGAGCCTCACTCTGTCACCCTGAGTACAGTGCTGTGGTGTTGTAGTTCACAGTAACATCAAACTCTTGGGCTCAAATGATCCTTTGCTTCAGCCTCTTAACTAGCCGGGCAATAGGCATCTACCACAACACCTGGTTAGTTTTTCTATTTTTAGTAGAGATGGGATCTTGGTCTTGCTCAGGCTGGTCTTGAATTCCTGAACTCAAACAATCCACCTGCCTCAGCCTCCTTCAGTGCTAGGATTACAGGTGTGAACCACCATACCAGGCTTCTTCAATTTCTTTTATCAGTGTTTTACAGTTTTCATTGCACAGATCTTTTACTTCTTTTGTTTAAATTTATTCCTAGGGGATATTTTTGTAATTATTCTAAGTGTCATTGTTTTCCTGTGATTTCTTTTCAGATTATTGTTGGCATATAGAAATGCTACTGATTTTTATATGTTTATTTGGTGTCCTTCAACTTTATTGAATATATTTACCAGTTCTAATGGTTTGAGGGAGGGTTTGGTGGAGTATTTAGGTTTAGTTAGATGTAAGATCACATCATCTGCAAACAAGGACAATTTCCTTTCCAAATTGTTGGAAAGGACTGGCTAGGACTTCCAGTACTATGGTGAATAGCAGTGGTGAAAGTGGGCATCCTTATCTTGCTCCAGATCTTAAAGGAAAGGCTTTCAATTTTTCTCGAATTTTTTTTGGCTCGGCGCCTATAGCTCAACCGGCTAAGGCGCCAGCCATGTACACCTAAGGTGGCGGGTTCGAATCCCCAGCCCGGACCCGCCAAACAACAATGACGGCTGCAACCAAAAAATAGCCGGGCGTTGTGGCGGGCGCCTGTGGTCCCAGCTACTTGGGAGGCGGAGGCAGGAGACTCGCTTGAGCCCAGGAGTTGGAGGTTGCTGTGAGTGTGATGCCATGGCACTCTACCCAGGGGGATAGCTTGAGGCTCCGTCTCAAAAAAAAAAAAAAAAAAAAAATTTTTCTCTATTTGTTGTAATGTAGCTGTGGTTTGTCATATATGGCTTTTATTATTTTGAAGGATGGTTCTTCTATAACGAGTTTTATGATGAAGGGATATTAAATTTTATCAAATGCTTTTTTCTGCATCTATTGAAATCATATGGGTTTTGTCCTTTATTCTGAGGACATGGCATATTGTATTTATTGATTTGTATATATGGAACCATTCTTACATATATGTCTGGAATAAATCCCACTTGACCACAGTGTATTATCTTTTTGATGTGTTGGATCAATAGTATGGAAATGTTTCTATCTTGACTAGTGTGAAGATAGAAAACATTTGATATATATGACTATATAGTTTATATGACTATATATATTTGTCAAAGTTGCAGCATAACTGCCTGCTAAAATAGTGATATCTGGTGGTGGTATCTATCTGGGAACTGTATACTCAATAAGGTTTGGTTTTTGGTTTATTTGCTTTTTTATTTTTGTTTTTAAAACAGAGTCTCACTCTGTTGCCCAGGCTAGAGTGCCATGGCATCAGCCTAGCTCACAGCAACCTAGACTCCTGGGTTGAAGTGATACTCCTGCCTCAGCCTCCTGAGTAGCTAGGACTACAGGTGCCCTCATAAAATCCAACTAATTTTTCTATTTTTAGTAGATGGGATCTCCCTCTTGCTCAGGCTGGTCTTGAACTCTTGAGCTCAATGATCCTCCCACCATGGTCTTCCTGAGTGCTAGGATTACAGATATTAGCCACCACACTGGGCCAATAGGGTGGTTTTTTTCAAAAGGAAATAGAAAAAAATCTAACAAAATTTATCCCTCTCTCCTGATTCTCTACCGACTTCTCTGGACTATCCTCCTTAATCAACTTTATGAACTCTTTCCTATACCCTTTGAAACATAGGAGTTCCATTCTTAGCCCTCCTCTCCCTCAAACCACCCACTGGTATAACTACCACCTATTTGAGGATTATTACCAAATCTACTTTTCTTACACCTACTTTTCCCCAGAGCTCCAGACAACTATATCCAAATGCCTAATGGAAAAATCTGTATTTCCAAGCTCAACATGGCCAAACACACACCACACATCACCACACATCACTTCAAGCCCATCTTTTCCACTGTACTCTTCATATACATTAATGCATTATGCCTGACACATAGTAAGCACTTTATATATTACTGGTTGAATGAATGAAGTATGGAATTACTAACAGCCAAAAACAATTTCAATTCTCCCTCTCCCTCCTATATTATTAAGCATATGGCCAACATGCTTTATGGAAATTGTTCTTTCTATAACTGTTAGGTCATACCCTCCTCTCCCCCACTACTAGCTCACTCCCCCCGGAAGGAGTGGGGAGAATGGAGTTGGTATACACTTTGAGCGGCACTTTCCTAGATTGACAGGCTTCAGTATTTCAAGACAAAGAAGGTTGCTCTCCTCTCCCCGCTCCCCTCCAATATCATGCTCACCACCAGAACTACCTGCAATTGGCATTCTGGGTAGATGGGGCCAGCTGCAGAGATGCTGTTATCTGATGGTGCATCTGTTGGGGAAACCAGAAAAAGGAAAACTATTGAGAAGGTGCATTTTTCTCCTCCCCAGGTAAGCAGGAGAAATAATGGAATTCAAAATTGGAATGGCCACGCACTGAAACTCCTGCCCACCAGGTGTTTATCCCAGTTCATAAAAACAACTATTTTAAGGTAATGAAAAAACACTCCCTACTGGGAAAGCAAATAGGACTACATGTTTCTGAAACAGTTTGAGAGAAATCAGCAAACTCAATGAGCAGACAGCAAAAGCCTGTCAAGCAGGTTGGCACAGGCAGCCCCACTCACAAATCCTCCCCAGAATAGGCTCCAGGAAGCCTGGATCCCCTGAAATCACATCCCACGTCAGGAAGCCACAAGACCTGCTGTCGATCCCGCAGGCTAGTCGGCTTCAGTGGGGTGTGGGAAGCTTTCCCTCTGCTTCTACACCCAAAGCCTAAGACTCTGTTTATGTTTTTAAGGCTATGCTACCAATTCTACCCCTTGGGACACCATCTCCCCAGTTTTTCCCTTCTCTGTTATCTCTGAAAAAAAAATACACAAGCTTTTACTGTTAGAAGAGTTAGTGCTAATTACTAGAGTTAAGTAAACAGAGAACAACAAAGATGAAAACATTTATTTACCTAATGAACCCTCATAAACAGGGTGACCAACGTCCCTGTCTGCTCAGGACAGTTCTCATTTACACTTGTTGTCCTGGCATATTAAGAGCATCTCTGTCATTCTATCAATGAAAGTATCAATGTTTGATCAGAAAGTAGAATAATTGTCCTATTTAAATGGCACATACTATAGGCATATAAACGTTAACCTACTTAATCCTCAAAGCAATCCCATGCAGCAAGAAACATTTCACAAGTGATGAAACTGGCTGGGCATGGTGGCCCACGCCTATAATCCTAGAACTCTGGGAGGCCAAGGTGAGAGGCTCGCTGAACTCAGGAGTTCTAGACTAGCCTGAGCAAGAGTAAGAGTCCATCTCTTCTAAAAATAGAAAAACTAGCTGAGTGTTGTAACAGACACCTGTAGTCCCAACTACTTGGGAGATTGAAACAGGAGGATCGCTTGAGCCCAGGAATTTGAGACTGGATGCCAGGATATGCTAGCTTGAGCAACAAAGCAAGACTTTATCTAAAAAAAAAAAAAAAAAAAAAGATAAAATAAAAGTAATGAACACAAGGAATAGGGAGGTTAAGTAGCTTGCCCAAGGTTACAAAGATAGCATTGTCTAAGCCAGGGTTTTAACTGGGACAGGCTGGCTTCAATGCCCTTGTTCTTATTCTTTCATTTAGCAAATATTTTTCATGCCTACTATGTGCCGGACCTCATACTACACATTAGGAACACAACTATGAAGGAGGCACAGTCTCTGCACCCAGGGAGCTATCAGTATGGGGGAGACACAGATACAAGTAAAAGGACAGAGAGGACAAGGTGCATTGGCAACAAATGGAATAGAGGTGAGTGTGGCACTGAATCAGGCCTTGAGAGATCACAGGCAAGCTTCCCAGAGGCAGTGGCATCTGAGGAGTCTTAAAGAAAGTTCATTTTAGCTGGACTAGAAGGACCAAGAAAAGGCAGTTCAGGCAGAATGTCAAATCAAAAGGTTGTGAGACCAAAGAAACTATAATGAAGTGAGGAAATTCAAGTTTCAGTAGGGCTGAGCATTGCCTGGAGCCAGGCAAGTAGCAAGAGTTGGAGCTAGAAATATAAGTAGAGGCCAGATCAAGAAGAGATGTGGCTGGCATGCTCACGCTTGCACTTTATCCTGTAGCTAATGAGAAGCCCATGACTTTCCAGGAACATAGGCTAAAAGTGACTTGATCAAATTTTCACTTTAGAAAAATCACTAGGCGCCTGTAGCGCAGTAGTTAGGGCCCCAGCCACATACACAGAGGCAGACTGGTTCAAACCCGGCCAGGGCCTGCTAAACAACAATGACAACTGCAATAAAAAAAAAAAAAAAAAATTGGCTGTGCATTGTGGCGGGTGCCTGTAGTCCCAGCTACTTAGAAGGCTGAGGCAAGTGAATTGCTTAAGCCCAAGAGTTAGAAGTTGCTGTGAGCTATAACACTATGGCACTCTACCAAGGGCAATGTAGTGAGACTCTGTCTCAAAAAAAGAAAAAGGAAAAATCACTAGGGCTGCCATGCAGAAATAAGTTGAAGGGGAAGAGCTAGAACAGACATAGGAATCCCAGACTGAAGGCTGTTGCCAGGATCCATGGAAGGGAGGGAGAGGGCTTGAACTGATGTAGTGGCTGGAGGTGGGAAAGACTGATGGATCCAGGGGACAGAACTGGCAGGACTCAGTGGTGGGCCAGATGTGAGTGAAGGGAAAGAAGGTCATGGATGCCATGGAGATGTCCTCTCAGAGTCTGGAGCCCAGGAGAGAAGCCTAGGCAAGAGACGTGGATTTGGGAGTCATCCAAGTACAGGAGGTAACTAAGCCACTGGAGTAGGTGGCTCATGCAGCAGAGTGTACAGTGTGGGAAGACCTGTCCATGAAGGATGGGAAGGAGCAGACAGACAGGGCACCAACCCAGGGAGCTTGGTGTCATCATGGCCACTAAATGAAGGAGAAAAGGAAAACAGTGTCTAAGTCTGCAAGGGGTACAGATTAGGACCTAGAAACATCCACACAGTTGATCAACAAGATGGTCTCTGCAAACCCAGGGGTGAAGGGGGGTGTAGCAGGAAGTGGTCTTGGTAAGAGAGCATGTGGAAGGGTGAAAGTGGAGACAAGGTCCTGGAATATGAAGACCTTGCTCTCTGCTTTTTAAAATTAGTATCATTATTATTATTATTGTGATGAGAATACTTAACACAAGATCAACCCTCTAAATGAATTTTTAAATGTATAATACATTATTGTTGACTATAGGTGCAATTGTACAGCAGATCCCTAGAGTGTATTCATCTTGCTTGATCGGAACTGTATGCCTGTTGATTAGTAACTCCCTGTTTCCCCCTGCCTTCAACCCCGGCAGTCACTAGCCCACTGCTTGATTCCATGAGTTTGACTATTTGGGGCACTTCACAAAAGTCGAATCTTACAGTATGTGTCTTCCTGCAACCGATTTATTTCACTTAGCACCCTGAATAAAGTTAGGTCAGAGGGTCTTTGTTATCAGTTGGCTGAGGCACAGACAGCCAGGGACAGAGTGGCTCTAGATGATTCTGGAGAGATAAGCAGCTGTCAAATAATGAAGTCTTTATAAATCGAATTATTCTAAGAACACCGAAAAGTTCTAATTGGAAAGGAAAGGATCAGACTGTGTGGAGAATGGGCTGGAGGGGGCTGGAAGGGACTCTAGAAGATTGGTTAGAAGGCAAATGCCGTTGTCATGGAGAGAGGCAAGGTCATGGACAGATCAACATGATGACAGGGTAGAAATAGACAGATTTGAGATACTTAGGAGATAAAATGGACAGGACTCAGTGATAGATGGGTGGTATCTCATTTAATCTTGACTATTCTACAACCCCCTGAAACATATTATTATTTTCTTAATGTTATGGATAAGGAATTTGAAACTCAAAGGACTTAAGTGCTCCCATCCCAAAGCTAGTAGGCCCGCCTCCAAAGTTACTCTCTTCTTACTATGTTCTACAGAAGTCAAGCAGCTCTCGCATAAAAGAAGAAAGAAGTCTTCTTGAAGACTTGAAGTCTTCAAGAGAAGTCTTTTCTTCAAGAGAAGTCTTAAAGAAGACTCTCTTCTTTCTTGTGCACTGGAAGCTACACGAATTCAATCCCTGTAGCATTGTCCTTAACCCACAATATTCCCATTATCTGTTTGCCTATGCAACAGGAAAATTGATAAAATTATTATCTCAGAAGCTGGCTGCAGTTTGAGCCAGTTGACCTCCAAGGACAGTACAAATCAATTCCTTTGTGGAAGAAACTGACTTTTCAGACTTATCTAGCAAGGGTCTCTGGGGAGAGGTAAGATGAGAAAGATTTGGGCAATAAGAAATTAGATTGCTCTGCATGACAGAGTTACAGGAATTTTGGAGCAGGGACTATAATCATTATGTTCATCACTGTAACCTTAGTGCCTGGCACACAAGTACTCATTATATTTTTGTTGAGTGAATGGTGCTTTAACAAGGGAATTAACCCTGGGAGAGAAGAAAGGAGGCAGGGTATAGAGAGAAGAAATCATAGAAAATTAGTAAAGGAAGAGGATTGATGAAGTCAAAATGGAATTCTTTGAGATGAGAATGGTCCATAACTTTCTAGGAACAGTATAAACTAACACTAAATTTTACATGTTCTGTTTTAAACAAAGAATTGTTACAAAACTGGACTAGAACAGAACTTCTTTGTATGACATAAATCATGTAAATTTCTAGCCAAATGTTTAAGCAATTATCTGATAAACATTAAAAGCAAAGTCTTTTTATGGAATACTAGTTTCCAGATAGCTGTCAGCTGACTGTCAATCATTTTAAGATTTTGAAGCAGAAACTATTTTTGTCTGGTATTTAGTTTAACAACAATCATCTATTTTCATTTCCTATCAAATATCCCTACCAAGAAATAACTTTTAATAAATTTAATTTAGGTTTCTTTCCTCTGCCCAAGTTTGAGATAGCCCTGACATATGTGCATAATAAATTGTCTTAAACAGTGGTTCTTGAAGCATGGGAACTTAGTAAAAGGGCAAATTCTTTGGCCACACCCCAGACCTACCTAATCAGAAACTCTTGACCTGGGGCCCAGCAATCTGTGATTTAAAAGACCTTCAGGTAATTCTAACACACCCTCAAATTTGAAAACTGCTAGCCTTTTTTTTTTTGAGACAGAGTCTCACCTCTGTCACCCTAGGTAGAGTGCCATGGCTTCATAGCTCATAGGAAACCTCAAACTCTTGGGCTCAAGTGATCATCCTGCTTCAGCCTCCCATGTCGCTGGGACTACAGACACCTGCCAGAATGCCAAGGTATTTTTTAAAGACAGAGTCCCATTCTTGCTCCCAGCTGATCTCCAACTCCTGAACTCAGGCCAGCCACCCTCCTTGGCCTCTCAGAATACTAGGATTACAGATACGGGACACCTCGACCCACCAACCTCTAGTCTTTTTTTTTTTTGAGACAGAGCCTCAAGCTGTCAGCAACCTCCAACTCCTGGGCTCAAGCGAGCCTCCTGCCTCAGCCTCCCGAGTAGCTGTGACCACAGGCACCCACCACAACACCTGGCTGTTTTTTGGTTGCAGCCATCATTGTTATTTGGCAGGCCTAGGCTGGATTCGAACCTGTATGTGGCTAGCGCCTCAGCCGCTTGAGCCAGAGGCACTGAGCCCAACCTCTAGTCTTTAAAAATCTTTTTAATGGCCAGGCACAGCAGCTCATGCCTATAATCCTAGCACTCTGGGAGGCCAAAGTGGGTGGATTTCTTGAGCTCATGAGTCGGAAACCAGCCTGAGCAAGAGCCAGATCCCCGTCTCTGCTAAAAAATAAGAAAAACTAGCTAGGCATCTTGGTGGATGCTTGTAGTGTCAGCTTCTTGGGAGGTTGATGCAAGAAGTTTGAGGTTGCTGGGAGCTACTATGACATCATGGCACTCTACCCAGGGCTACAGAGTGGGACACTGTCTCAAAAATGAATGAACAAATGAATGAATGAATTTTAAAAAGGAAAATAATCTTTTTTAATACTGACCATACCTACGCCCACACCCAATCCTCAGTGAAAAACTGCTACGCATAGACAAGGACCAGGCATCCTAGAGTTTCTGACAATTATCAGCAGCAAGGAAGTCCAGGCCAAGGCAGAGTTGGGACAAACGTGAGGGCCAGGTGGGTCCAAGAAGCTGACCTGAGAACAACAGCAAATGTGAAGCAAACTACAAATGTGTAGTAAATACTTATTTTTTGCTTCCTAAATGTCCATCCCCACATTTCCTGGTAATACATAGACAGACAGGTGGATAGTTTTTTATGGTAGGTTATTTTTTTTTCCACTCTCCATCCTAGATCTAACCAATCAAGGCAACACATCCCCCCACCTGCCCCACCCCCACCACAATGATTGGTTCAGGGATGGACACGTGGTCCAAGTACAGCCAAAGAGAGTTTTCTCAGACTTCTGGGACTATGACAGGATATGAGGCTGGAACTACCATGCTTATTGCCAAGTAAGGAAGAAAGCACGTCTGAAAACAGAGCCAGCACAGAGGAAGCAGAGTTGAGAGATACAGAGATAGAAACCTGGTTCTGGTGACATTTCTGAGAAGATTGATCAAGCCTCATCTAAAGTCAGACTACTCCTGGAATTTTCCATGTCATTCGCCAATAATAATCCTTTTTGCTTTTGGTCACATGGGATAAAACTTTCTGTCCCTTACATCTGGTGTCCGATGATGATGTAAGATAGTGGTTCTGAAAGTGCATGTAGTGGGAATAGAGGAAGTCATTCAGGGCAGGGCTGACAAAACACACCCGGTCTGGTCGGTTTAGGTCCCATCTAACCTTCACCTCATCTCTCCCATTCTTGCTGTTTTGTAAATTCAGCTTTAACCTAAAAATTTATTTCTTGAGTAGTTTGGGGCAATTGATTTGGGAGACCAACTTTCGAACTGGAATGTTTTGGGTCGTGCGTTATGTCAATTATTGTTTGTTATGAGTTGTGGGTTATACTGATTACTTTTGTTTAAGATAAGGGTTAACATGGTCTTTACTTTGCACTTTCATGTATTAAACTGTGATTTTGGAAATGGAAGGCCAGAACGGTCTTGGAGAGGCTACTCTCACTGTTCTCCAGAATCACTGGCCATCTGACGAAGTTCGGTAGATCTTTCCCTTTCTCTGCCTATTAGTTGACAGTGACAGGCAGCCAGACTCTCTTCCTCCGGTAACAGTTTGAGTAATTTTATTTGGAAAGCGTGGCTACAGAAAGCAGAAGTGCTTACTTGGTTCAGTGAATTCCACAAATCTACCTCCTCTCAAGACAGTGAGTGCCCTGAGGTGCAGGACTATGTGTTATTTATCGCAGTAATGTTAATAGGCATTGATGATTATTTTAGAAACAAAAGGAGAACCAGAGGAAGGTATGGTGGCAGAAAGAAAAGGGATGGGCAATGTGCACACTCCTCCCAAGAAACCAGAACCTGGTCACTTTGTTCAAGGCAGACTAGGAGCTACAGGAGTCCAGCAGGGGCACAGCAGGAACTATGAAGCAGGAAATGAGGGCATAGACGCTTCCAGCAACAGACTAGTCCAAAGGACCATTTACCAGGAAATTGCCTAGAAATGACGGTGCAGCCATAACCGGATCATTACTTTCTCTACAAATATTTCTCCCTTTGTGAGCAACAAGGACCCATTCAGCCAACTGTGTGGTGCTTCAGCTGAAATAACAGAGCAGAGGAAATGTGTAATTGGCTTTCATCAAATTGAAACTGTAGGGCAGCCTGGCCAAGTCAAAGCTCCGTCTCTGGCCTTAGCACAGAAATTATTTTCTGCTTAATGTCGGGCCATGTGTAGGGAAGTGGGGGGAAAGAGAAAAAGGACCAGCCTTTGGGTCAGCGTCAGCCCTTCTAGCCAGGCTCCTCAGCCCAGAGCTTTGTCTGAACAGTCAACAGGGGCAGAAGGGGAATCTGGCTCTAGACTTTTGGGGAAAAGGAGGGGTGGGAGGAAGAGACACAGGACAAGGAGAGGTTGGAATAGAGGGAAAAAGTTAATATTTAATGAAATAAGTTAACTGGCAAATCCATTTTTAAAAAAAATAGTAGCCAACTGATATCTTTTCTCACCAGTCTGCCTATATGAAATTTACATTTGGAAATAACAAACATAACATCAACCTGAGAATATATGTAGTGAAAATAAGATGCAGTCAGTCAGGCCAGGGCCGACACCACACCCTGGTCTGGTTGGTTTTGACCTTCACCTTTTGTCTTCCATCCTTGGTGTTTTGTAAATTTTGCTTTAACCTAAAAGTGTATATCTTGGGTAGTTTAGGGTGATTGATTTAGGAGACTGAGTTTTGAATTAGAGATGTTGTTTTGGATCGGGATAATGCTGATTATTGTTTATTATGGATCATGGGTTATGCTGATTGTTGTTTAACGTAAGGGTTAACATGATTTTTGCTTTGAACTTTCATGCATAAAACTGTGGTTTGGGAAATGAAGGGGCAGAATAGTCTTAGAGAGACTACTCTCACTGTTCTCCAGAATTGCTAGCCTTCTGATAATAAAGCTAATTGGACCTACTCCCTGTCTCTGCAGGTTGGCTGAACAATGACAGGCGGCTGACTCTCTTTGTTCAGTAACTAACCAGTTTATCAGTTTTTCAATAAAAAAGAAGTCAGTGTTCTGTAACTGAGCCAAATTTGAGGACCACAACCAAGAAGGTTTGGTCGAGCAAGAAGACTCAGCTGTGGCAGGGTTGCAGTTTGGTTTTATACATTTTAGGGAGACAGGACTCACAGGTAAACGCATAAATCAATACATGGAAAGCACACATTGGTTTGGCCTGTAAAGGTGGGACATCTCAAAGTAGGGACTGACAGGGTATAGCTGGGTTTAAAGATTCTTTAGTTGAGAATTGGCTAGAAGAGTTACACTTCATCTAATAGACCATGAGTCAGTGAAAAGCTTGAGTTAAGATAAGGGTTTGTTAATCAGAGACAAACGTCTATACAAGTGCCCAGCCCCAAGTGATTGTTACTTCTTGAATAGCCTTAGGCCGGTTAATGAGTCACAGAGGACATCTGTATGGAGAGGGGAGGACATGATGAGGCATGTCTGATCTCCTTTCTGTGGCAAGCAACTCAGTTTGGGGGATCTCCTTGGTCAAGAGGGGGTCCAGTCAGTCTGCTACTGGGGGAGAGCCTTAAGATTTTATTTTATTTCACAAATTCATCAACTGGCATTTGTGATGATGATAATCTAATAATTGTCTACGAATTTTAAAGATTAGAGTGAAATGAAAAATGTGTGACTCACCCAAAAGGACATAAAGCTTTATTCCAGAGATTTGTGACTAATCTGTATTTTGGGTGTGAGGGGAAGAATTAAAAGTTGTCTAAATCCTTTGAAACACTGCTGGGTGATTTGAGAACTCCACAATATGTATTTCTAGTAATTCTTTTTTTTGAGATAAGATCTTCCTATGTTGCCCAGGCTGGTCTCAAACTCCTGGGTTCAAGCAATCCTCTTGCCTCAGCCTCCAGAGTAGCTGGAATTCTGAGCACCACACCTCACTTATTTCCAGTATTTTCCTACCTGAAACTTTCTATCTCACCTGCTTTTCCAGGAATTTTCCATCGACCACTCTTTTTAAGCCTCTGTAAGCTTTGCATTCCCCAGCCTGGCCCATGAGCTTCAGGGGGGCATGTGAGTTCCATGAGAAATGATTAGAGGGAAACAGAACTTGGGGTCCTCTGAGTGCTCTCCCTAAGGTCCCTAATAGCAATATGGTTGTACAATTCTCAGGGTGCTGTCTGGTTATGTGTCTCCCTGAGCAAATTGTCCCCAGAATCCTTTGGCTTCCACCTTGGCTTTTTCATTGCCATCCTATCTCAGGTTAGGCGATCCAAAGGACCACATGGCCCTGGTTTCCTGGTCCTCAGGAAGAGACAACAAGCAGTCCCAGTAACAGAAAGAACACTCAGTCGCACAGGCTTAGGTTTGGGTCCTACATCTACCACCCACCAACTTCATGAGACAATGCTAGAAAGGAAACCATATGAGATTGGAGTCGAAGACCTAGCTCTGTGACCTCAGGCAAATTTCTCAGTTATTCTCTCTCTCTCTCTCTTTTTTTTCCCTTGAGACAGAGGTCACTCAGTTGCCCAAGATAGAATGCCCTGACATCATAGCTCACAGCAACCTCAAATTCTTGGGGTCAAGTGATCCTCTTACCTCAGCCTCCTGAGTAGCTGGGACTACAGGCACCCTCCACAAGACCTGGCTAGTTTTTCTATTGTAAGTAGAGACAAGGTCTCACGTTCGTTCAGGGTGGTCTGGAACTCCTGAGCTCAAATAATCCACCCGCTTTGGACTCCCAAAGTGCTAGGATTACAAGTATGAGCCACCACACCCAGCCAGTTATTCCTTTTTTTTTTTTTAGAGAGAGTCTCACTTTGTCACCCTCAGTAGAGTGCTGTGGTGTCACAGCTCACAGCAACCTCCAGCTCTTGGGCTTAGGCAATTCTCTTGCCTCAGCCTCCCTTACAGCTGGGACTACAGGCACCCACCACAATGCCTGGCTATTTTTTTGTTCAAACCCGGGGCCAGGTTTGAACCCACCATCCTCAGAATATGGGGCCAGCGCCCTACTCGCTGAGCCACAGGTGCCGCCCCCAGCCAGTTATCCCTTTCTTAAACCATCTAAATCTCAATTACCCCATCAGCAAAATGAGATTATGATAACTACTTCAAAGCGTTGCTGTGAAGATTAAAAGAAATAATATGCCTGGTGTGAAGTTGGTACAAATAATTGGTTAATGCTGTTATTGTTACCAGACAAAGAGGGTCCAGCTGTCTGTCCCTGAAAGCCAATATGCAGAGATGGGGAAAAGTCCACCAAACTTTGTTAGAAGGCCAGTGATTCTGGAGCATCCTCTCTAACTCTGTTCTATTCTTCCATTTCCAAAATGGACTCCTTTTATACATGAAAGTTCAAAGTAAAAACCGTGTTAGCCCTTATCTTAAACAACAGTAATCAGTAAAACCCATGACCCATAATAAACAACAATCGACATAACCCATGACCCAAAACAACATTCCAAATCAAAAGTTAATCTCCCAAGTCAATTGCCCCAAACTACTCAAGAAATATGCTTTTAGGTTGAAGCTGAATTTACAAAACAGCAAGAATGGGAGACAGGAGGTGAAGGTCAGGCAGGATCTAAACTGACCGGACAGCTGTGTCGTGTCCACCCCAGCGGGACGGACTCCATCTTATTCTCACTACATGTGCCTTCATTATCATTGTTATTACGTGACCTTGGGGAAGATGCTTGATCTCTCTGAACTTGCTTTCCCCCAAAGTAGCAGTAATAATAATTACCTCTCGGGATGGTTACGATGATCATATATATAAAGATTATGAGGATTACGTATGTAGGAGGTATTATGTAAAGCGCCTGCCGCAATGCCTGATCCCAGTAGGTGTTCAGCGTTACGTTTCATTCCACTCCCTTCTAGAACTCCTCCAGTGCAATCCAAGATAAGAGTTTCACAGCTCCCTCATGGCCAAGCTGGACCCTACATTTAGCTAAAACCCAAAAAGAATCTGTCCCTGAGGTGGCTTTTTTAACTGCAGGTCCTTTGAGACCCCAGTCTACCGGGCTCTCAGCAACCCACAGGGTAAAAGGAAAGACTGTCAGCGGGAAGCCTCAGAGCCCGCCCAGAGGGTGGCCTACAGCTGCAGGATTTCTAGCTCAACACTAGGGGGAGCAGTAAGCCCGGGAACGCAGTGAGAGCCACACCCAGAAATCTCTGCACTCTCTTGGTGCCCTCGTCGCCCAGAGTAGCCAGATCCACGCAAGAAGAGATAATTGAGGAGTACACAGAAAGGCCTCTGTAGGAACAAATGATGGGAGGAAATGCAGGGAGCAATGGAGAGCACGTCTTCCCTTTAGGCTTCAGCCTGGTCCGGGACTAAAGAGCCATCTCTGGCTTTCAGACAGCGACTCCCGATCTTCTGGGGGAACGGTGGGAGAGGGAAGCTTGAAGAAAAGGTGGTAGGGAAGACAGGCACTTTTCCCATTTACTCCAGTTTCTACATTTAGCTCGTTCAGCAGCTTATAAGTCCCGGTGGGTCACAGCTAGGAGGATCCTTACACAGCCTAGCCCCAGATGTTTAGTTGGAGGGCTGGGACTCAGAGAGGAGGAATCTCCCAGGTAGTTTATAATAATCCCTCATAGAGTTCACCAAATTCTTTCATGTGCATCATTTCATTTGGATATTCACAACCATCTGGTAGTGTAGACAGAGACTATTAGCTCATTTTACAAATGAGGAGACTGAGGTTCAGGTAAGTGCCCAGAGCTTTCCTCTTCCCTACTGAGCCATCATCTCCACCCACTATTCCCTCCCCCTCCCCTCTTGTGCTTTCTTGTTTTAAAATCAGCCCAAACCACACCCATAATTCCAGGAAGAGAACTACTCAGCTCCAAGTACATCATAAATCAAATTTGATATGTTTATTTATTTTATTATTGAGACAGACCCTCACTCTGTTGCCCAGGGTAGAGTGCCACAGTGTCATAACTCACAGCAACCTCGCACTCCTGGGCTCAAGCAATCCTCTTGCCTGAGCCTCCCAAGTAGCTGGGACTACAGACACTTGCCACCAAGCTTGCCTAGTTTTTCTATTTTTAGTGGAGATGGGATTGCCCTCTTCCTCATGCTGGTCTCAACTCCTGAGCTCAAGTGATCCACCCACCTTGGCCTCCCAGAGTGGTAGGATTGCAGGTGTGAGCCAGCACACCTAACCCCATAAATCAAATTTTAAAATATTTGTTGTATACCCCATCTTTCTAACCTGCCTAGCATAATGGAGAAATGATAGAGCACAGGAATTTTGAGGGTGCACCTTGGAATCAGAGCTAAGTAAATTTTCTATATTTATCACCGATGAATTCCATGACCATGGACCTTCTTTGTGCATCAATTTCCTCATACGTGAAATGATAATATTAACATCTATATCATGGGATTCTTTTAAGAGTTAAACGAGATGTACTATGTAAGGCAATTACATAGTGCCTAGCAGCACTTAGATTAAGTTTGATGATTGCATCTAGCATATATAATTATATTAAATCATAGACTGAAATGCATTTTAGAAATTAATTTCTTCCCTGTGCCAGTGAAGTTAAATGGAGTTTAATGAGAGTACTTTACCTAGTAAGTTTGTGTACTCCACTGAATGGTGTTCCCTCATCCCCCACTGCCCATAATGCAAGTCCACCTGGAAGCTCAGAATGTGAACTTACTTGGAAATGCCATCTTTGCAGATGGAATCAGTAAAGATGGAATCATAGTGGACTAGGGTGGGCCCTACATGGGGTCATATTGATGAAAAGGAAAGGACATATAAAAACACCAAGACAGAGGGGGAAAGGCCATACAAAGAGGGAGGCGAAGATGGGGGTGGTTTGGGGAATCTCTAGGAGAGAGGCATGGAATGTATCAGCTGTTAGAGCCCCCAAAAGGAACTAACGTGGTCAACACCCTGCTTTTACACTTCTAACTTTAAGATTGAGAGATAATACATTTCTGTTGTTTTAAGCCAAGCAGTTTGTGGTCATTTGTTACAGAAGCCCTGGGAAGCTAGTAGGGTTTATGACAGAGTGGGAAACCAGATTCCACATAGTTTTACTTCTCATCTAGCCCTCCTTTACTCCATCATTGCCTCCCCAAACCAGCAATAAACATTTATGGAACACCTACCCAGAAAGTTTATTTGCAGGAAAATTGACACAAGTTCTAAATTTTTAGTATTTCTTTAAGTTTTTGCCTGGCATACAGTAGGCATTTAATAAATATTATACTGAAGAGTTGATAAGATAATAGATATAAAAATGTCTTGTGTTATACAAATTTAAGATATTGTTATAAATACATTGTTTTCCTCTGTGTACACCTGTGCACTAGACTATACATTTGTTTACAAGTTTTATATGTTAAAGAATCACAAAACTCCAGAACTCTCACATTGTTGCAGCCTGAAGGATAACATGAGCTTCCCCAGCCTGTTCACCGCCTCCGGGGCTGACAAATTAAAAGGAAAGCAATTTGGACACTCTCAGGATTCTGAATCCTACAAGGCAGGGATGATGTCATTCTTGCTGAGTCTTCCCCCCCCCACTCAGTCAGGAATGGGCAGAAGGGAACCTAAGGAGTCAGGCGAGTTGCACATTGCTATAAAAGAAGTGGATCACAGGGCTCTGCTCCCACACACTCAGCCTGGGAATAGAACGGGGGGTGGTGGGTTAACAGCTACACTGGGAAGGAGGGCAACAAGGGAGGAGTTGATTCATTAGGACAACTTTTAGAGTGACTCAGAAGCCCGCAGAAAATAGCTTGTTCTCCCACTTCTGCCTCATTGTCAGGCTATGAGGCACTTCCTCATTGCACACCCATAGGCAGAGCAAAGGGAAGGAGGAGGAAATGGGATTTTTCAAGTTCCTGTGCCTCTTCCAGCCCCGAACACTGCGTGTTTTTAACCATTTCACACATTTTGTTGCACGTCCAGTCAGTATTTACTGAGCACCTACAATGTGCCGGGCCCTTCACCTTATCTTTCTTTCAGGTTGTCAGTCTTCTGAACACAGGGCATGATGTCTTTCTGAAGTTCAGTATGTCCTGTGTCATTACTCCAAAAGCACTTGAGCTGCTGCTGAGCACCTCAGCATGTAGTCTTGCTGTCCTTTGTGTACAGAGATGACCCTCCCAAGCCCACTATCCACTGGGGAGGCATGTAGCTATTTTTCTGGCTGACTTTACAATCATCCAGGTCCATTCTCTGGGTTGGTCCTCCTTCTGAGAGCTACCATGCAGGGAGCACACTATGACACAGGTTTGGAGTCGCACATCCTTGCTGGAAGTTCTTTACCATCATTAACTACCTTGATGGCTTAATTTGCGTCTGCCCAGGGAACTGTGTCTGCCTAGGTGAGTACTAGGTCCCTAACACTGTCTTGCTAATAATTGCTGAGATTAGGAATGGTATATTAAAAACAATGCATGATTTATGCATTACACATACTTGTATTTATCATATTGTATTTTAAACAATGTCCTTACTATTAATGTAACCAGCTGAATCAATCTGTGAGCTAAGGAGTAATCTATGGGAAAGGAATTCAGAAACTTTGACCTCGGGTAGGGATACAAATAGGTATGTACGCTCCTCCCTGTCTGGGTTATTTGGTCCTGCCTAGGGTTTGCTGCCGTCAACAATGCTTTCCTGTCTTAACAGGACAGGCATTCCTTGCATCGTCTACACCGTCCTTTGTTTAAGCTTCACTGAAAACATCATTGTTCCACGGTATAATGAAGCCAAGGACACCAAAAAACTTCCTTCATGTGACGGGCATAGTGTGGAAAAACTTAGGCACACGAATTTGCAATTATTCGACTTCTGCTTGGAAGACAGGTGGGCTAGTTTTATGCTCTCCCGGGTGCCACCCTTGGGGCTCCAGGGCTAGTACACTCTTCTGCATATAACATGAAAAGAGAAGCGTGGTCTCCCGGTGTTTCATCTTTACGACTTTGGTTCCGCCACTACACTCTCAAGCGCGTCTAAGAAAAAAATGGAGCAAAGAAGCACCTAGATACCAGGTTTTCAACGACTAATTCTAGAGCACACGCCAAAGCTCGCTTCATTTATTAACATTCTGAATAAAATCTCAATCAATCCAGCCACCAGAGCCCGCCATTCCTAACTCCCCATAAAGTCAGGGTTAGGCACCAAGCACTCGCCACGGTCCTGCCCATGCAGAGAAGGTGAAAAGTTGCAGAACAGGGGCGATGGGGCCTCGAGCCCACCCTCATCCCTGGGATGGAGGTGGGCGCTTCCTCCGGAAGTGACGCGAGCTCAATCCCAGCCTGGCTCTCCCCAAACAAAAGGGATCTTGGGGCCCCGGGAGGAGCCTGAATGACACTGGAGAAGGCCCTCCTCCAGCGGGCGTGGATTGGGGCCGGGGCAACGGATGAGAGGCAGCGATAGGCTCTGGTGAATGCCAATGACCCCCGCCGGGCGGTTGAGGGGGCGGGGCCTCGGGGGTGTGGATGCCGAGCTGGTGGCGGAGGCGGCGGGGAGCGGAGCCCGGAGCGCGGTGGAAAGGTAGGAGCCGCTAGCGCTGGGACACGGTGGTGGCCGGGAGGCCGGGTTCTCGAGGACCCACCAGGGATAGTCGCACCGGTAGCCTCCCGCTGGCGTCCCAACTGCCACTGGGCCCATCCCCTGAGGGGGCGGGGCCGCCTTCTCCACCTCCCAGATTTCCCCGAGGAGGGGTCTCCTCATTCTTCCAGGGTCCTCGCAGCTTTTTGTCCGTCGTCAATTCCCACCTCCTCAGAAGGAGAATGTTTTCCTGACATCCCTCATTTAAAGCCTCCTGCTGCCCAGCGCCACAGCGTTGGCGGAGGACTCAAGGGTTCCAATTCTTCGGCTACCGCCCCACCCCTATTTTATACCCCCCAGGAGGCCAGACATCCCTCCTTACACCTGTCCCTGCTCGCCAGGATGGGACCAGGGCTTGTTTTCCTCCGTAAAAGAAAATCCATGTTTTCCAAAAAAGAGGGGATGAGTCGAAACAAAAATCAAAGACCCGACCTAGACATCCAGTTCCACCGACGGAGCGGCCTTCTCCCACTTCAGTTCTTCCCATCCCCCATTCTCTGGTGCTGGTCTTCCTCCTGTAGCCCCTTCGATGCTCTGTCCTCCCGTGGGGAGTCTTAGAGATCTCCTGCTTAGGGACTTTTTTAGACTCTGGAAAAAGAAGAAATCGTAAACTCCACCTCCCTCTTTGGCCCTTTGTACCTTCCCTATTCCTTGTCGGAAACCCCCTCCCGCCTTTTAAGGGTTTTTAAGGTTTGTGTTGCGTTTCCTTTTTCCTTTCCACCCTATTCCTTCCTTGAGAACGTGATGAAAAACCATCCTCTTAGATTTCACACTGAAGTGGGCGTGTGGGATATCTGCAGAATTGGCATTGTGTGGGCAGGAATGCCGTGTATATTGTTTGACAGTCAGTGAATAACGGCATGTTTTCAAATGAAACAGTAAAAATAAAGAAATAGCATGCGGTTAGGAATGAGCATATCCCAGTCGAGGGTGGGCTGGTCTGTGGCTCAAGGAGACTGCAGATAACCTTGGAGGTATACCTGCAATTTGAAACAAAAGGCAGGAAGTGTTTGAGAAAATTCAGGTTCAGTCATCTAGGTTTATAATTAATCTGGTCCTATGGCCCTATGATTACTCTCTAGCACCTCTTTTAGAGTGGGTTTTTTACCACCCACCCCCCCCAGGAGAAACATACATATATGATACTCTTGATTGGTTTTGCAATAACAGCATTATCTACCAAAATTTATAGGACAAAAAGTAAGGGCAAGTTTTAAATCTCAAAGATAAAGAGTAAATAAAAGCACGGTAAACTCTAGCTGCTCACATGTGTAACTACCAAAAAAGTTTCTGTAGTGTACTAAAGGTTTTGTCAAGTTAGTCTTCCTTTCAGCAGGTGCTAAAGTATTGCTGATTTTGGCCTAATGTTAGTATCATTGAATCCCCAGTAATCATCTATGGCTAGTACTTTAAATACTAAAATTTGCCATTATTTTAGCCTTGTTTCTTTTGCTTTCAAGCCCAAATTCCATCTCACTGCTGTTAACCTACAGCCATAACTAACAGCAATGAGATGAGATGCAAGGAGTTGGAATCACAGAGGGTGTTATTTTTTACCTGCCTGATTAGACTCCTTGAAGGTAATTACTTTTGAATAGTTAGGTTTGAAGGTTTCAGAGCAGTACTCATACTCACAGATCTGCTCAGTGATTGTTTCCAGATCTCCAGTAGGAATACAAAGAAGAAACTGTGGAGGGTCTGTCTGGCAAACACAGTGTACCCTGATGGGGAGAGTAAGACGTGGGCCCCTAGCAATAGCAGCAGAAAAAAACTGAAAGCAGAACAGGAAATCCCAAAAAGATATATCTTATTACATGAGCAGAGAACAGAAAACAAACAAAGGTAAGAGACAAAGGAAACCCAAGTAGTGGTGATTGCCAAGCCCTTTATAGAGAGGAAAAAGCAAATAATGCTTTCTAATTACTTGGCATAATAAGCAAGACCCATTTGATACACTTTGGGGTCTTGAAAATTTTTTCTCTAACTTTTTCAACACCTGTTTGGTCATGTTAGATGAGCCAAACATTGTATACAGAGAATTTTGAAGTGTGTGTTTAATCTATCTCATTAAATTATAAGTTGAGGGCAGATCTTTTTTTTTTTTCATTTTTGTATCTTTCATAGTATCTGGTCCTGCGTGTATGGTATGACTTAATGAGTGTTTGTTAAACTTAGTTTGAAGCTGTTACCTTATGGTAGACAAATAAGATAATGCACTAGTAAGATATGGCACAACTTGTTAGTATAAAGTCAATCTACATTTTTGTCTTCATATAACTTGATTTTCCCTATCTGATGTCTTATGAATCTCCAGTATTCTAAGTGGCTAAACTACTGAATTTCCTATAAAGAAAATACTGCTGATTAGATAACAAAATTCTGCTATCATGAAATTTGAACTAGACTTAGTGCTAGTTGTGTTAGGATTTTATCTTTCTGTGCCCCTGACCCGATGGGAATGAAGTGAACTCAGGAGAGGACCCTGGGAAATGATTGATTTGCGTTTAAGACTAGTTTACGTGTTCATTTTTGACAAGTTACTGATGTACTTTGGGCTTTTTTTAAATGGCTTTTTGGTTGATTTTGTGCTTTTAAACTAGCACTAAATATATGAACAGAAGCACAGGACAGCCTTAGGTCCCTAAATATAATCATATAGATCAATTATGGTAGGCATAATACACTCAGTCTACTGTGGATTTGTATCGTGGCTGAATCACGTGTGCAGTACTACCAGTTAATTTGCAGGATAGGATGTGAATTCTTGGCTTCTCTGAGTGGAGCAGAATGGTGTTTCATGGGGGTTGCCACTGAATTGATATAGGGTGGCATGAGACAAGAAGCAGAGATATATTTCTAGAGGAAATTTGTCTAGTCTGTGGTGGTTGACCCCAGGAGTAGCTTGTCAGCCATTTTTAATTTCCTTAATGTTTGCTGCTAATAACTAAAAATCAAGTCTTCCAAACTCAAGTCAAAGTATTTCAGTGAGAAAATGGGTTATTTATAAAGACGTTATGGCATGTGGTTATTTACAGCACAGACCATAAAGGTATACTTGGGTTCAAATCCCATCTTTGCCCCTGTTTCACTGGTGACTTAGGGCAAGAGCAGTTTTCTGTCTTTACCATAATTCACTCTCAGTTTCCTCAACTATAAGATGGAAATAACTTTTGAGTATTTTTTTATATGAATACACACACATACTCCCCCTCCCTCACCAAGCAAGGTGCCCAGCTATAAAAAGCACTCAATGGGGAGAGGGGAGTAGTGCCTCATACCTGTAATCCTAGCACTCCAGGTCAGGAGTTCAAGACCAGCCTGACCAAGAATGAGACTCTACTGAAAATAGAAAAATTAGCCAGGCTTTGTGGTGGGCGCCTGTAATCCCAGCTACTCAGAAGACTGAGGCAGAATGGTTGTTTGAGTCCAGGAGTTTGAGGTTGCTGTGAGCTAAGCTGGTGCCAGGACACTCTAACCTGGGCAAAAGAGTGAGACTCTATCTCAATAATAATAATAATAATTTATAATACATAAAAATAAAAAGCATTCAATAATTGATAGGTATTGTTCTTACCTTTATTAACATGTGCCTCTTAGCACAGAGTTAAAGAATTTGATGTTAAATATTCTTTTACTCCTTTAGCATTTTAGCAAATAAGAATTAGTGTCTGATTTTAGTTACTGATTGAATTTGTTTTAAATTTTTAAATATGTAGCTAAAATTCCTAAGTAGAGGGACACAAATCTTGTATATGCCATGATCTCAGACATCTGAGCCAAGGATTTTTAGGACAGTGTATGGAGTTTGTATGTTTAATAATTTTGTCATTGAAATGATCTTTCTTGAGTTTTTGGCCTCTGGGGAAAAAAGGCAAGTAATTCAGCCAGCTGATAGCTTCTTTCTGAATTGTTGGTTGTTCCACTCCAAGCTCTGCTGTAGCACCACCCTGCACATCGTATAGTTTTGTGAATACTGTGATTACTGTGCAGGGTTGTATCTTCCGTGAGATTTAAGGGATTTTTCATAGTAATTTTGACTTAAGGTGATTTTTGCCTTTTGAAGACAACCTCCCCTGCTGCCGCCAAATTAAGGAGTGATTATAGGAGCACCCAAAGCTGGGGTGAGAAGAAAACAAGGGTGGAGAGTTAAGAGCGAAGATGGGATAAGGTGAGGGCGAGAGTTTATGGATTGAAGAAGACAGCACTACAAGCAGCCATTGAAGTAAAAAAGGCAACACACTGTATTACTGTATTCTTCCCTGCCAATTATTTCCAAAGCTCTACATTTCAGGTACAAAGCCAAAGCTTTCAGTCAGAGTGTGTTCTTTTACTATTGAATTTTGGAGGCATGAAGAACATAATCCTTAATAAATTTAAAGAATATAACCCTTAATTGTTACTGAGTTTAATAGAAACTAGAAAGGAAAATGGAAAAGCACAGGATGATGGAGTTTACAAAGACTGCTGACCTTGAGCCTTGAGAGCTTCCCTGTAGATCCTTTGTTAAAGCTGCAGGGAAAGAGTAGGATGAAGTGTGCTGAGTTTACCCACATAGAAAGGGAGATCCAGGGAAGGAGAACAGAAGGGAGAGGCAAGGACAAATTGTATTAATAGGGGAGAAGAATTACACGGGAGAGCAGGACGAAAGATAATTAGCAGGTTAAGTTGTAGGAAAAAGAAAGACACACTGACTTTTGGCGGGGCGGAGGGGGGAGGCGCTTCATTATTTCTGTTCTTTTCTGTTACAGCAGGTGCTACAGAAGTGGCAACAGAACCAGTCTAGTTCCTTAACTGATTTAATATTTCAGGGTACAGAAATGTTCTGACTTAGTCATATATATCAGCTTCCTCTTGTCCTAAGTTGAGGGCACAGAAGAAGTTCCCTTAAAAGGCTCTGTCCCCAAAGGCTTCTCTACTTCTGAGCCCTCACCACATAAGCCTTCTCTTAACATGTTCCTCTTGGAGGTCTGATTCCTTCTCATTCAGCATGTCTCACAGTCATCATTTCCCCCTAAAACTAGTTCCTTTTCTATCCCTGTTCTGTTAGTGGCAGCATCATTCTAGTCACCCAGTCTCAAAACCTCAGCTAATCTGGGATTAGTTCTCCTCTTGTCTCACTAAATAGAATCAGTCATCAAGTTACCGTAAGTAAATTCTTTCTTTATAATGTTTCCTGTATCAGTCTTTTCCATTCTTACTATCACTATCCAAGTTGACACACTTTTGCTTAATTTTTTTTTCCTAACTTCTCTTTCCGCTTCTAGTTTCTCTTCAGTCAGGTCAGCTTTGTATCATTTCATTATGATATTCACCTGATTAAAAAATGTTTACTGGCTCATTTTAAGAAAGTCCAGTTGTGTTGGCTGGGATTGAAGATGCGGTACATTTCTTTCCAACCAGCACTTTTTAAATATCCCTTTGAACCAGAGACTGCTAGGTGCTAAGTTTCAGCAAGTTGAATAGACAGAGTAGCTGTCCAGACGAGTTTAGAGTCTTGTGAGACAGAAGACAGATATGTAAACAGACGAATTGATGTAATAGAATGTGAAACTGCTCCTGAGTTATGAATGTAGATATATATCCATTACGCATTTTATTTAATGTAAAAAATAGTTGTGATATTCTTAGAAAACCCATTTCTCAGTGATTACAGCATTCTGACTTGATTAAAAGCTGTAACATCCTGTGGAAGCAAAGGCATGTTTTCCACCTGTATGCTAAAACTACAAAAAGCTAATCTAGGGAAAAGAATGTTCTTTTCTTTTCCCAAGCAGTGTGCAGATACCATTGAGCCAGACATGTGTTGAAGATACCCGTAGGGCAACTTCCCTGGGAATTGATTTCTCTGTGGAGTAGATCAATCTGCCAAATCAAAAGAAGTAAATTTGTTTTGATTTATAAATTATACACATGAATGAGGCACTGATGACCCATTGAAAAAAAGGAAAACTTTGCAGATGAAACCAAATCTATGTTCTTCTAGGACAGTGGTTCTCAACCTTCCTGATGCCATAACCCTTTAATACAGTTTCTGTGGGTCGCGCCCCACAGGTTGAGAACCACTGTTCTAGGATGAGAAATGAGAGAACTGACCAATCAGTAACTTATTTAAACCATGCTGCCCATGAAAATATGTCTTATTATTCCTATTTTATAGACGAAGAACTAAAGCCCAAAGGTTAAGTGGATTAAGAAACGAGCGGCAGAGCCAGGATGCAACCCAGCTCTGCTGAACTCCAAAGTCCATGCACTTTCTGCTACAACACATTGTTTGCCAGGAGAGTTACTGCACCTGGAGAACCTTAGGAAAAAACAATTGCTAAATTGTTGTTGGGCATATTCAAATGATACCAAATTGTTCAACTTTTTGTCTAATCAGTCACCTGATTTAGAAGGCTACATATAGAAGAAGAACATCATCGGTTATCTTTCTTGTAGGCTTTTGTGGAGTATTTTGCAGTTCAGAGTCAGGTTATGGTCACAGCCAAAACACAGATACCTGAACTGCTTTCTGGGTGATACTTCATACTATACTCTCTGTGGAGTTTCTTCCCAGTTTGGAATCCCAGGGGAGTCTATTTGAAGGAGACCTCTACAGTTGTAGCCCATGAACCATTTTGCTGGAAATAAAATCGATCTACATGTTCTTGTACCTTTGTGTTATTGTACTAATCATGGTAGCCTTATTTCAGAAAAGCAAAAATTCAGTGAACTGATGGACAGATGATAAAGACAGATACATATTTATATGAAATCATGCTATAAGTTTATTTAAAGCAAACTAACAAGTATCATTGAAATGATTCTGTCTTCTGGTAATATTCTGATGTTAAAAGATACCAGTTTTGAAATTTTCAATGAAAAAACTTAATCATATAAAAACTATTATTTATTTTCATCACCATCCATTCTAGTAGCTTAACTAATGTAGTTCTTCTGGTTTGGTCTTGTCTCAGATGAGAATACTTCAAAGGGTGTAAGCAGATATCCTGGTAGACAGACCTGTTTTTAATAGCTTTGTGCTGATGTCCTCATTTGGGAGGAAGATGTTGAATGTTTGTTTATGGGCATAAGGCTGCTTTCTCCTTTTCCTTACTATACATATAGCACCATATGAGAGGGACAATGAGAGAATGAGACAGTTGTACACATACACACAGATTCACCGGAGATGCTTGAGTCTTAGAACTAAACAGAACAAACATACCTGTCATGGTGTCCCAGAAAATGAATTAGACTGGATTGTAAAAAGACATGAGTGCTGGATCTGCTTGTATTTAACTTTATTCAACTGTATTCTAACAACTCTGGCTTTAGTACTCATCTAAAATGAGCATGCTGAATTAGATATTCCCAGCTTTGTGAATCATGCTGTAGCTGAGATTTTTCACCCTATGATTCCTAAGGCTGATAAAATGGGAAGATCACATGTCAGCAGTGGATACCAGGGAAGCCTCTGGGGTCAGTTTATCTAAGTTCAAATCCCGTTTCTGCTACATAAAAGCTGTGAAACTTTGAGCAAGTGATTTAGCCTCTGAGCACAAGCGTTCCTGTCTATTAAATGGGATGATGATGATGAAGAATTTGTTTGTGATGATTATGGCATCCATCACCTAAGGTTGTTGTGGAAATTGAATTAGTTAATACCTCTACATCGATTTAGTCACGTACTTAGACCACTGTCTAGCACATATTAATGTTTAGCCCAATAAATGTTTATCTTTCATTATTATTACTGATTGCTTGAATTCTGAGAAAAACTATGCTATAGAACTCTGAAGTGGTAATGATTACTGTTGATGGTAAAATTGCATAATTACTAATTTCTGTATTAAACATAAATCCAGATACTCTGGTATCCTAGAATCTGCTTTGAATATAAATAGAGTACTATGTATTAGAATGGAGTACTACGGTATTATAAATGTTCACCTTATAGGGTACTACCTTAATTATGGAACTGGTCTCTTGATACTACTACTTCAAAGTATATTTTGACAGTATTAGATAAACAAGCATCTTGATCTTTTAGCATCAATGTGATTTCTAAGTGCACTATTTATAGTATATTTCAGAGCAACTCAAAACATCCTTCCTCAAAGGATCCTGAAACTGGTAATCTCTAAAAATGTTCCAAACCCATTTTGTGTATATAATGCTGCCAATAGTATGGCTGGAAAAAGCAGACTGATAAGACAAAGCAAGGTATTCTGAGATATAGTTTATTACGGTGCTCTCATAGTAAAGGGAAAGCTTAGATCTCCTTACCTGAAATTAGATTAGGTAAGTAGGTCTACTAGTTTTTGAAAGTAGTAAGTGGTTAGCACGTTGTGTTACTCTTCTAGGGTTACCATAAGAAAGTACCACAGACTAGGCAACTTATACAATGAAATTAATCACTACTCTGGAGTCCAGAAGTCCAAGATCATCATGTCAGCAGGGTTGGTTTCTTCTTCTTCCTTGGCTTATAAAGTTGGCTACCTTCTCCCCCATTATCTTTGCATCATCCAGCCTTGCCTTTGACCTATTTGTATCCTAATTTCTTATAAGGACACCAGTCATATTGAGTTAGGGCTCACCCATATGACCTCATTTTTACTTAATTACTGCTTTTGAGACCCTGTCTCCAAATGCTGTCATATTCTGAGGTACTGGGGGTTAGCACTTCAACATACTAATTCTGGGGAGGCACAGCTCAGCCTATAACATGTGTTATAGGGATGCAAATGTCCCATTAATATCTTTTATCTTCAGAGGAGACAACCTTGATTTGCGATATTGGTAATCTTACATTGCTTAATATTGTATAATGCAATAAAATGAGATTACTATTTATACCTCAATTTTAGGACTTTTGTAAATAATAGCAAAAATAGCTTACTTTAACAAAGGTACAAAAGACTGGCTTTCTTGATCGGGAAATTATTTTCTGATAGCATGTTGACAAGTTTTTCTTCCCTAGCCTGACCCTAAAATGCCAAAGAGGAAAGAGAGACTGTTTGGAATATTGTTACCCTCTTACCCCAAATGCAGAAATAACCCTCTGACAAACCAAAAGTGCCAGAGGATGGGAGATCTTAAATCTTTTGAAATAGTCAACATAATGTGTCAACACCTTCAACTCCTTGATATGTGGTTGCTTTGAATACATTTTTTAAAATAGTGATGCATGTTTATCCATATTTAGATTTAGTATTTATAAATGGGGCAAGTGTCTCGTTATTGTTATTTCATATATACTAGGTTTTTCAGGAAGAACGTTATCTAGAGGAAGGCTGTCAGAAACATCTATTTTGTATGTCAATCTTCTTGAGTTTTAAGAATTATCTTGTCACCTATATTTTGAGTTTGTTTATATATATGTGAAAGAGTCTTTACGTAATTGGAGCAAATTTCCTTTACATCTTTGTTCATATCTGATAACTAATACTAAAAACTTACTGAATTACCTAAATCTGAGTCAGTTGCAGCCCAAGAAAAAAATGTCTTAAGTTTGATGTCTGAGTATATAATAGTGATTTTTGTCTACAGTTTTGCAAGTATGATCTCCTAGTTAAAATAACTTTATTTTTAAATATTAGCCTGTTTGATTTTTTTTTTTTTTTTTTTTGCAGTTTTGGCCAGGGCCAGGCTTGAACCCGCCACCCTCGGTATATGGGGCCGGCGCCCTACTCCTTGAGCCATAAGGCGCCACCCTTGATTTTTTTTTTTAAAGACATAGTCTTACTCTGTCACCCTGGGTAGAGTGCTGTGACATCATAGCTCACAACAGCCTCCAACTCTTGTGCTCAAGTGATCCTCTTGCCTCTGCTTCCCAAGTAGCTGGGACTGCGGGTGTCTGCCATAACACTCACTATTTTTTTTAGAGATGGGGTCTCACTCTTGCTCAGGCTGGTCTCAAATTCCTGAGTTCAAGTAATCCACCTGCCTCGGCCTCCCAGAATGCAACCTGTTTGATTTTTTTAAAATACATCTGTATGTATTTTTGTTTCTTTCAGAACTAGGAGTCATCTGAAAATGTTACTTTCTGTTTCGTGTTCCATGTCACCCACCACTTGGAACAAAATAAAGCCTTTAGTTCCATATAAAGATATACTCACAACCAGATACTAGACAGACAAACAACTTGCTGTACTCCGCCCTGCCCTGCCCTGCCCTTCTGCTTACATAGTTAGAGAAGCTGTTTAGGGTGTTTCTGTTTCTGCCACGGAATCTCTACATGGTGAAAGGGCAACATGCCTGTTAGGGAATTAATTCAGAATTCCAGAGCAGAGACTGAGACTCTTTCAAGAAGGAAGAAGTATAACCAGAACCAGAATGAGTAAAGCCTTGGGTATTACCCACAGAGGGGAAAGGGTCAGGCTAAAATAAGCAGAGCCCAAACCACACCACCATACTTCAGGGCAAAATCAACATACAGTTAAGGAGGTACAGTGTGTGTGGGGTGCTTCTTGATACCATAACTCTTCTTACTGTTGCCACATGAAAATTCATCTAGAAAGACTTATGCTTTCCTTCCTGTTGGGCCTGACTTGGTGAAACAAAGGCTATGAATAGACCACATGAAATGCTGAGAAAATTCATTTTAAATCACTTACTGATAATATATAAATGTTTCAGACTTAGCCCATAAACGGGCTTATTTTTCCAGGGTTTTAAAATATGTATAACTTTATATATTTTTATTATATATATTTATACATGTATTTTTTATTGAGAAAACTACAAAGCTTTATATTGCTGTACCAGAGTATATGATAATGTATCCTGTCAACTTGTTCACAACTTTTCTAAAGAAAGCTGGGTCTTGGAAGGAATGAGCTAAGATCTAGTTGAAATAATCTTGTCTTTCAAAGTCACTTAATGGATAATGACAATGACAAGGAACAGATCATGTGGAAGATAAGGAGGAAATAAGTCTATAGTAGATTATGATGTGGCATGTCAGAAGTCTGGCAGTCATATTTCTAATAAGGAATATGTGCCTAGAAACAACATTTTTCTGGGTAGAAATTGTTAGAATAGTCTATTCATTGGTTTGCCTGTATGTTGAGGGTTCTATATTCTTGACTGTACAACAAACCCATGCTTCTTCTCCTAAGTTGAGAGAGTCATAATTAGTTTAATGACTGATTCTCAGTTGAATGAACTGACTATGAATTTATTGCTATGTTATTTCTCACTTTGACACTGGCCCTATTTCAGACTTAGTGACTTAAAATATGGACAAAAAACACATTGTATCAAATAAAATTAAGGCTAGATCTAGTGTACTGCTAGGAAAACATACAAAATTTAAATATGATCCAACATGTTAGGAAAACATACAAAATTTAAATATGATCCAACGTGTTAGGAAAACATACAAAATTTAAATATGATCCAATGTGTTAGGAAAACATACAAAATTTAAATATAATCCAACATGTTATATATATTTATACACACACACACACACACACACACACATATATATTTTCTGAGACAGAGTTTCACTACGTCGCCCTCAATAAAGTGCAGTGCCATCACAGCTCACAGTAAACTCTTGGGTTTAAGTGATTCTCTTGCCTCAGCTTCCCAAGTAGCTGGGACTACAGGTTCCCACCATAACAACCAGCTATTTTTTTTGTTGCCGTTGTCATTGTTGTTTAGCAGGCCAGGGCTGGGCTCGAACCCACCAGCCTCAGTGTATGTGACTGGCACCCTAACCACTTAGCTACAGGTGCCAAGACTAATATATGTGTATATATATATATATATATTTTTTTTTTTTTGAGACAGTCTCACTCTGTCACCCTAGAGTACGATGATATCATAGCTCACAGCAACCTGAAACTACTGGGTTCAAGCAATCCTCTTGCCTCAGTCTCCCCAGTAACAGGGACTGCAGGCACCCACCACAATACTAAGCTAGTTTTTCTATTTTTAGTAGAGATGGGGTCTTATTCTTGCTCAGCCTGGTCTCAAACTCCTAAGCTTAAGCAATCTACCTGCCTTGGCCTCCCAGAATGCTAGGATTACAGGTGTGAGCCACCATGCCCAGCACCCACATTTAATATTTGGATATAAATGCAAAAGACTAGAAGTTGGGATTATGTTAATCGGCCTTATAGACAAAGTTGAGATAGTGAGAAGTTGCTTTATTTATGGATTGTCATATAATATTTTTATATGAAGTTGGCTGATTGAAATTTCAGTTGTAATGATATTTCTGTAAGTGTGCATAAGTCATGATGATTTAAGTAAATAGGCTTTTGGGTTTTTGTTTGTTTGTTTTGGGGGAGGGGTTATTTTTGTTTGTTTGTTTTGAGACAGAGTCTCACTTTGTCACTCTCAATAGAGTACTGTGGTATTATAGCTCACAGCAACCTCAAACTCTTGGGCTTAAGCGATCCTCTTGCCTCAGCATCCCAAGTAGCTGGAACTATAGGTGCCCGCCACACCATGCCCTTAAAGATGGGGTTGAACTCCTGAGCTCAGGCAATCCACCGGCCTTGGCCTCCCAGAGTGCTATGATTACAGGCATGAGCCACTGGCCAGGCCTTATAAATAGGCTTTTGTTAATTAAAGAAAGGAGAGAAAGTCATTTTCTTTTTTTGCTTTTTTGAGACAGAGCCTCAAGCTGTCGCCCTGGGTAGAGTGCTGTGGCATCACAGCTCACAGCAACTTTCAACTCCTGAGCTCAAGCAAGTCTCCTGCCTCCACCTCCCAAGCAGCTAGGACTACAGGCTCCCGCCACAACGCCCAGCTATTTTTTGGTTGCAGCCATCATTGTTGTTTAGCGGGCCCAGGCTGGATTCGAACCTGCCAGCTCAGATGTATGTGGCTAGCGCCTTAGCCTGTGGCTCTTGAGCCACAAGCTCTGAGCCAGAAAGTCAGTTTCTTCTAGTGACATTCAGACGTTAGTGTTTGAAGTAGCAGTGAGCATCTTGAATTTAAAAAAGCTTTAAAAGGCCCCCTCCTTCCTTAATTATAGTTCCAAGAAGGAATTCAGATTCTTGACATTTTTCCTATTTTTTCAACTTCAATTAAAGAACTATTTTCTTCTTTCTTGTCAGTGTGAACCTACATTTGTCAGGTTTCACCAGCTATAATGACAGTTGACATTAATGGGATTTAACAAATTTTTACACTATGGTCATGTGGACAACAATTTTTTTTTTTTTCAGCATTGGACACTTTTCCACCTTGCTGATGGCATTTTAAATGTATTTGTCAATTTTCCCAAATTTTAACTGAAGAAAATTCTTGAGGACTAAAGAGTGACTCTGCCAATTATCAGGTCAGTATCACCTCTACCAATCCCTACCCTCAGGAATACCTCTGCCATACTAAAATGTAATGCAGTTATGCTATCTTTCATTTATATATCAGACAAACATTTATTGCCATATCCTATATATTGAAATTAGATTAAAATAGTAGAACTGGGCGGCGCCTGTGGCTCAAAGGAGTAGGGCACTGGCCCCATATGCAAGAGGTGGTGGGTTCAAACCCAGCCCCAGCCAAAAACTGCAAAAAAAAAAAAGGTAGAACAGAAGGAATTGTTAAATTTTAATATTTCTAAGGAAAGGTTACTAGACTATGCAAAAATAGATCTGTTGGTTCTTGGGTTATACAGCAGGAGTTGTTTTTTTCCTCCTGTGTAATATTTGTATTATATTCACTTCATGTAGGCACTTAACTAAATGGGTTGGTCCCTATTGGTAAAATGTTCCAGTTATTAAAATTTTTATGCAGAAGTGATTGCCTTACACAGAGATAACAAGTAAGTGTATTATTCTTTATGTCATTGACAAAGAGTCTGACTCTGTCACCCTGGGTAGAGTGCTATGGCATCACAGCTTATAGCAACCTCAAACTCCTGGGTTTGAGCCATCTTCTCACCTCAAGCTTCCCAAGTATCTGGGATTACAGGTGCCTGCCACAACCCCCAGCTAATTTTTTCTACTTTTAGTAGAGACAGGGTCTCACTCTTGCTCAGGCTGGTCTCAAACTCCTGAGCTTAAGCAATCTACCCGCCTCATCCTCCCATCCTAGGATTACAGGCATGAGCCAGTGCACCCAGCTGGTTGAACTGCTTTAAAGTGACTCTAAAGATTGTTTAATTTTATTTTTTTATTAGGATGTATATTTATCATAACAGATGAAAGACTTATTTAATTGGGCTTTCTAACAAATAATACTTGATTTTTAACAAGAAGCTTTATGTGGAACTGAGAAGGATTTCCCAGCTACAAAGGTATTTCTAAGGGCGTTGATCTTTTTTTTTTTTGAGACAGAGTCTCACTTTATCGCCCTCCAACTCTTGGGCTTAGGCCATTCTCTTACCTCAGCCTCCCGAGAAGCTGGGACCACAGGTACCCGCCACGATGCCCAGCTATTTTGAGGGGGTTGCAGTTGTTGTTGTCTAGCAGGCCCAGGGCAGGCCTGAACCCGCCACCTTTGGTGTATGTGGCTGGCACCCTACTCACTGAGCTACGGGCACCAAGCCTAAGGGCATTGATCTTGACTATCCACAATTTTAATAATGGCTTTCTTAAATTCTTTTGGAAAAGAGTGGATAGTAGTTATTAATAATTAAACCACCATTTAGCTGGATTTGGAATGTGGTAAAACATTTATTAACTCAATCTTCATAGCAACCCTATGAGTTAGATATCATCATCCCTTTTTATAGATTAGAAAACTGAGAATCAGAAAATTTGCCCAGTCACAAAACTGGGAAGATGGAGGTGTGGGATATGACTGCAAAGCCACGTCCTCTTTCCAGTGTACCATCTTATATAAACTGTAGCTTTATTAGGCGTGTTTGGGTTTTTCTGGGTTTGGAGGGGGGGTTGTTATTTTTGGTTTTAAAATAACTGTTATGAGACATAGCTCTAATACAATAGTGAGAATCACTTACTAGTTGATAAAATTCACTAGTTAGGAAGTTAGCAGTCAGAGCTGAGGTCACATGTCCTTAAATACAATCTAACAATGAAGTATACATGTTTTTCACTTAAAGGCTGTAACTCTGGAAGGAGCCAATGACTTTTGTGTGAGGAATTACTGGAGGGTGTTTGAACTACTCATATTGTGATTCACTTTAGAAAAAGCTATGATAGTGGGAATTAAAAGAAAAAAATGGGAGAGGGAAAATAGTATTTGTTCTACTTTAGGAGTTAGAAAATATATCTTTCCATATATGAAGTCTGACAGTTAAGTTTGCTGATTCGTTCCAGAAAAAGTACTATATACCTTATTGCTGAATATCAGTATAGTCACCTTCCAAGTACTCCCCTTGGGAAGCTATGTACCAGTGCCAGCTCCTAGTCTACCCTTTAAAGTAATTTTGGAACTCTTTTTTTGGAATGACCATCAGAGCTATTGTCATATTATCCTTGATATTCTGAATGTCATCAAAATGTCCTCCTTTCACTGTTTCCTTTATCTTTCGTAAAGAAAAAAGTCATTGGGGGCCCGATCAGATGAATAGGGAGGGTGTTCCAGTACAGTTCTCGGTTTACTGGCTAAAAATTTCCTCACAGACAGTGCTGTGGGAACTGGTGCATTGTTGTGATGCAAGAGCCATGAGTTGTTGGCCAAGAGCTACACTTAAGATTTTTCCTGTTTCTCTATCCATATTTACCTGGTCTGCTATACTTCTCACAGTCAACTAATGATTTTGACATACAATCTGATGAGTTTTTGCAATGTTTTTGTGAGTTCTGTTCCATTACTGGCTGCCCTGACTTCATCAACGACACTTTCTTTCCTCCATTTGTACACTGCCATTCTCTTTATGGCTTTATCCCAATAAACTTGGATTAACATGTCACTGATTTCATTTCTACTCTTGCTAAGTTTAACAAATTTACAAATGTTTGATAATTGTTCTAATTCAAGCTCTAACATTCTCATAAGGGCACCCCAAAACATGCAACAACAATGATGAACGCCACTCAGCAAGACACCACCACACATTGGCACAAACACAGCTGTGAGACACTGATATACTAAGGTTATGAAATTTTACCAAGTGGTTGTATAGTGCTACCAACGTAAGTGCATGGTGGGACAAGTTGCAAACTTAATTGTTAGACCTCATACACTGATCAGAAGACCTTTCACAGATTGTACACAGTCTGTGTATAGTTTGTGAGAAATTAATCTTGTGGAAAGGATTGACTTTGTGTCTTGCAGTTTGCCATTAACATATTTTGGAACATGCAAATCCTCATAGAAATGTGAAGTTCAATTTGTAGTAGCCTAGCCAATTAGATGTTTAAACAATGTATTTTAAGAATTCATTTTAAAATATATTCATGTGTGGTAGCATTAAGTCTATCTTACCATACCAAATATAAAAAACTATTGTCTCTGAAAGTAGACAATTTATTTTATTTATTTACTTATTTTTATTTTTATTTGTGACAGAGTCTCACTCTGTTGCTCAGGCTAAAGTGCCGTGGCATCAGTCTAGTTCACAGCTGTAAGTGCCCACCACCATGCCCGCTAACTTTTCTATTTTTAGTAGAGATGAGGTCTTACTATTGCTCAGGCTAGTCTTGAACTCCTAGGCTCAAACAGTCCTACCACCTTGGCCTCCCAGAGTCCTAGGATAACAGCGTGAGTCACAACACCCAGCCAAAGTAAACAATTTAAAGAAAAACTTCTTCCATACTCCTATCAAACATTATCTTTGCTCAGATTTTATTTCAGCCAATTGAAGGGGGATGCCAGAATATTTTATATACAGTTTTGGAATTTCATTTTTGTTTTTTGTTTGTTTGTTTATTATTAAATTATAAACACATAGATCATGTATACATTAATGCCTTTATGGGGTACAATGTGCTGATTTCATATAGAATTAGGAATGCTTATATCACACTGGTTAATATATACCTCATCTCATTTACTTAATTATTGTGTTAAATCATATGCTAATAGATCCGACATGTACCCTTGCATTATGCACCATAGGTGTGATCCCACCATTCACCCTTCATCAGTCTGACCTCCTCCCTCCCCTCCCATCTACCCCCTCCTCCCTCCATCATCTTGGGCCATAATTGTGATCTATTCTTAATATGAAAGTGTGAGTGATTGTAAATTGGTTTCATAATAGTATTGAGTACACTGGATATTTTTTCTTCCATTCTTGAGATACTTTACTAAGTAGGATACATTCAAGCTCTATCCATGTAAACGTAAAAGAGGTAAAGTCTCCATTTTTTTTAAGGCTACATAATATTACATGGTATACATATACCACAATTTATTAATCCATTCATGGGTCACTGGGCACTTGGGCTTCTTCCATGACTTGGCTATTGTGAATTGAGCTGCAGTGAACAATCTGGTGCAAATATCTTTGTCATAAAGTGATTTTTGGTCTTTTGGATATACGCTTAGTAGAGGAATTGCAGGATCAAACGGCAGGTCTACTTTTAGTTCCCTAAGTATTCTCCATACTTCTTTCCAAAAGGGACATATGCTGGCACTCTCACCAGCAGTGCAGAAGTGTTCCCTTTTCTCCAGGTCCACACCAACATCAGAAGTTTTGGGATATTGTGATGAGAGCCAGTCTTCCAGGAGTTAGATGATTTTGCAAAGTGGTTTTGATTTGCATTTCTCTGATGATTAAAGATGATGAGATGATTAAAGATTTTTTCATGTGCCTGTAGGCCATGAACCTATCTTTTCTATTTTTTGGTTAGTTTGGCCAAAGATTTATCAATTCTGTTGCATTTTTCAAAAAACAACTTTTTGATTTGTTTATCTTTTGAATAATTCATTCGTTTTTGATTTCATTTAATTCTGCTGTGATTTTAGTTATTTCTTTTCTTCTGCTGGGTTTTGCGTTGGAATGTTCTTCCTTTTCCAGTTGCTTAAGATGTCCCATTATTGACTTCCTCTCTTTCCATTCTCTTGGGGAAGGCTTGCAACACTATAAATTTCCTTCTAATTTCCCAATAATTCATGTCTTCATTATTGTTTTATTCCAAAAATTTGGTAATTTCCTTCTTAATCTCATTTATGACCCAGCTATCATTCAGCATAAGGTTATTTAGTTTCCATGTCTTTGTATGAGTATGCAGATACCTGTTATTGGTGAGTTCAACTTTTTTTGGTTTTTTTGTTTTGTTTTTTTTTGTTTTTGAGACAAAGCCTCAAGTTATCCCCCTGGGTAGAGTGCCATGGCATCACGCTCACAGCAACCTCCAACTCCTGGGCTCAAGCGAGTCTCCTGCCTCAGCCTCCCAAGTAGCTGGGACTACAGGCGCCCGCCACAACGCCTGGCCATTTTTTGGTTGCAGCCATCATTGTTGTTTGGCGGGCCCGGGCTGGGGATTCGAACCCGCCATCTTAGGTGTATGTGGCTGGCGCCTTAGCCGCTTGAGCCACAGGCGCCGAGCCTGCTTAGTTTCTTATTGGAGGATCTATCCAACACTGCCAAAGGGATGTTAAAATCTCCCAACCATTATGGTGCTAGAAGATATGAAATTGTTCATGTCTGTTAGAGTCTTCCTTATAAATTGAGGACCATTCTAGTTGGGCACATAAATGTTAATAATTGACATCTCATCATGTTGAGTGTTTCCCTTAACAAATATGAAGTGACCATTCTTGTCTTTGCTTACTTTTGTTGGTTTAAAGCCTAGTGTATCTGCAAATAAAATTGCCACCCTTGCTTTTTTCTGATTTCTGTTTGCCTGGATTATAGATGCCCATCCTTTCACTCTGGGTCTATATTTATCCTTTAAGGTAAGATGAGATTCTTATATGCAGCAGATATCTGACCTGAGTTTTTGTATCCAGTCAGCCAACCTGTGCCTCTCAAGAGGACTAAGCCATTCACATTAATTAAGAGTATTGATAAGCCTGGTTGTATTTTGGGTGTCAAGTTTTTCAAAAGCACAGTGAATCTTCAAAAGCACATTTTGAATCTTTTCACCACTGTGGAAATTGGATTTGGGTCAAGAATTCAGAGTGAGTTTACTTTGGTGGTAGAGTATTGCGCTGGTCATTATAGAAGATGGGTCTGAGGATATCCTGAAGAGCTGGTTTGGTTATGGCAAATTGCTTCAACGTGTGTATATCATTAAAGTATTTAACTTTTCCATTATAAATGAAGCTCAGTTTAGCTGGATAACAGGATCCTGGGCTGAAAGTTGTTTTGTTTTAGGAGATTGAAGGTCAGTGACCATCCTCTTCTGGCTTAAAATGACTGAAAGATCAGTCATTCTAATATTCTTCCCCTTGTAGGTTATAATTTTCTTAAATCTGGTTGCTTGTAGGATTTTCTCCTTCATATTAACTTCAGTGAAGTTAATTACCATATGTCTAGAAGATGTTTTATTTGGGTTGAGTTGTGCTGGGGTTCTGAAACTGTCTGCTATCTGAATTTCAGTATCTCTTGCCATGCTTAGGAAGTTCTCCTCAATTATCTCTTGGAATAGAGTATCTGTGCCTTTCAGACCATCTTCTCCTTCAAGGATTCCAATAAGGCAAATGTTTGCTCTTTCCGTTTTTTCTCTTCATCTTTGAGTATTTGGGAGCATTTAAAAGCTTTGCTTCAGTGTCAGAGATCCTTTCTTCTGCCTGCTCCATTCTGTCACTGGGGGATTCTACTGTATTTCTCCTATCTTTGAGGACTACAAGTTCTTGCCTCCATGTGTCAAAGTCTTTGGTGATTTTATCTCTGAATTCATTGAATTCTTGAGGCAACGTTTGAATTGCTCCTTGAATTTCTAATTCCATCTTTACCTCCCTTCTGTTAATCTTATTTGCAATCCAAATTCTGAATTTGATTTCTGACATCTCAGCCATTTGTTTACAAATGGGATCTTCTGTTGTGTCTCCTTTGTCATTCCTTGGGGGAGTTGATCTACTCTGATTATTCATGTTGCCAGAGTTTTTCTGCTGATTCCACCCCATGATTATTTTTCACCCTTTGGCTAGAGAAGCTGGCAAGGTGAAATTGAATTGAGGGCTCCTGGAGTTGTAATTAACCAGCCCTTTACCAAAGAACTGGGACTGGTGATTGCAGTTTTTCCCCTAGAGCTTTACAAAGGTCCCATTCAGAACTACAGCCTGAAACTCTGGGCACCTGCTTGGTGTGGTGGGGCTAGATGGCACTGACCGGTATTCAGCTAATCTCTGTCCAATTCTAGTGAATCAGTGGCTTTGGGTGAAATCTCAGCCCAGGAGATACATAAGCAACTAAGACACCCCGCCCTCCACCCCCCAGGCAACAACTGGAAGGAGAGACTCCCAAAACAACACAACCAGGGTGCAACCTTGGTGGGTCCCTGGGTGATCAGCACAGGTCTAGAGTTCTAAACCAATTGTCCCAGTCAATACAAACACTGATTACGTTAGAGTTCAAAAGGTCTTCAGCATCTAGGCAGCGGTGGTCCACTTGACACCAGTGGGAGGGACCATGGAACTGCCACTGTTAGGGGTGGCCCACAGGTCTGGGGTACCACTGTGTGCAGGTTGCAGTAGCCGGCATAGCTGAAGGGCTTGCCACTAGCCTCAAGGGTCACAGGAGCCAGGTGGGGAACCGAATGCGGAGCTGCTGGGTGGAGTCACTGGCCTGGGGTGAGGGTGGAGCCTCAGGGGTCACAGGAGCTAGGCAGAAGTTGCAGGCACTGGGCTGTGGGTCTCAGGAGCCCGGCAGGGAACGGAAGGGCAAAGTTGCAGGCCCTGAGCCACAGGTAGCAGGAATGGGGCAGGAGTCGCAGGAGCCAGATGGGGAGCCAAGGGCGGAGTCGCGGGCCTTGGGCCATATGGGTCTCAGGAGCCAGATGGGAGTCACTGGCCCCCAGGCTGTGGGTCACAGGGGCTGGGCAAGGTGCTGGAGGGCGGAGTCTCCTTCTGTTTGTTTATTTTGAGACAGAGTCTTTCTGTATCACCCTTGGTAGAATGCCCTGGTGTCACAGCTCACAGCAACCTCTAATTCTTGGGCTCAAGTGATTCTCTTGCCTCAGTGTCCCAAGTAGCTGGGACTACAGGCACCCACCACAACACCCAGCTATTGTTTTGTTGTAGTTGTCATTTGTTTTAGCAGGCCCAGGCTGAGTTGGAACCCACCAGCCCTAGTATATGTGACAGGTGCCCTAGCTGCTGAGTTACAGGCACTGAGCCTCAGTTTTAGAATTTGGTTGTCTAAAACTGGGGCATCATTTCCAGGCTAGCTTTTCTTTCTTTCTTTCTTTCTTTTTTTTTTTTTTTTTTTTTTTTTTTTTTGTGGAGGAAAGAATGGGTTTGGGGTTCTGTGCTGAGTCAACACAGTCTAATGATTTTTAAGTGAAATAGTTTTCATTGTAATACAGTTTTACTTGAACTTCTGGGGGACAAAATTAGTGACTAATTCTTTTCTGAGACCTTCTAGAATGTTTGTAAATATGCCTGGAACAAAGATGACAAAAAACTGATCTTTGTGAGTGGTGATAAAATCAGTAATTAACATGAATTTTTTTCTTTTTTTGAGACAGAGTTTTACTTTGTCGCCCTCAGTAGAGTACTCTGGTGTCCTAGCTCACAGCAACCTCAAACTCTTGGGCTCAAGCAATTCTCTTGCCTCAGCCTCCTGAGTAGCTGAGACTACTCAGCACCCAGCTATTTTTAGAGATGAGGTCTCGATCTGGCTCAGGCTGGTCTTGAACCTGTGAGCTTAGGCAATCCACCCACCCTGGCTTCCCAAGTGCTAGGATTACAGGTGTGAGCCATTCTGCCTGGCCCCTTAAGTGAATTTTATTTTCTCTTACTATTCAGTTTGTGATGAACATCAGAAAGCTCTTATATTTCTCTATAATTGTAATATCTCCTTTCTTAAAGCATTTTATACTGTAATTGCTCTTATCAGTGTCAATTTATTTTTTCTTTAATTATATGAAGATTTTCTGATTGTTGTCTTTGTTTTAGGCTTTCAGGATGAATCTGGAAAAGCTCAGCAAGCCTGAACTCCTGACACTTTTTAGTATTCTTGAAGGAGAGCTTGAAGCAAGGGACCTTGTTATAGAAGCTTTAAAGGTATGTTAAAAGAAAAAAGAGAGGGAGGTCCTCATAATTTTGAAAGTCATTTCATTGGTTGAAATTTATTTAACTTGGCTATTTCTGTACCTAATCAAGTTGAAGGAAGGACATATTTATACTTGCTATAGGCAGCTACCTCTGTGGTATGATTTCAGGGACACTAATAAAGCTTTTTTGTCCTCAGGACTAGTCCCCTTAGTCTCTCTACCTGCTGTCTAGACCTTAAACTTCATTTCTTGAGTTGAGTGGACCTTAGCTGTTTTTAAATGCTAAATGCTTAGAACTTGATGAGACCCACTTTCGTGGGTAAAATGGAAGTAAAATTTATATATATTTCCAAATGTCAAATTTTAGGATATAATATTTAAGAGATAAAAGATCCCATGAAGATATCCATGGATGAATTCTGATTTTGGTAGAAAAGATGGCACCCACCTCTAGTCCCAGCTACTGCAAAGACTGGGAAGGAGGATCACATGAGCCTTGTGATCCAGCCTGGGAAACATAGCAAGACCCTGTCTCTAAAAAAACAAAAAGGAGAAGAAAAAAAAAGAATTCTTACTCTTGTTTAAGTGTTTAATATCTTGTAAAATGCAAGGGAGTAGGGGGAGATTGTGCATATATTGGGGCAGCAGGTATACAGCAACTGTCCTGTGTATTTAAAAAAATACAAGGGGGCATGCTCCTTTCAAGTGTCACTACTCCTTTATACCTTGGTAAGGGTTTTGCCCATTCTGTGTCTTGAGAGCAGATTTGGATAGGGAAATAAAAGACGTTAAGGGTGTTTATGTGAGTAGTGGGAAAATGACACTCCCAAAAGGCGAAGAGAAATGGCTAAAGAAGGCAAGGCTTGATCATGCTAAAGAATGGTCCCTGCAGAGGGAAACAGAGTAAACATCGAAGATTTTTATGTAAGAGGTTGTACTGGTATACATCTTAAAGTTCATTAATGCAAAGCTTATAAAGTGCTTTACTACACTTTTCAAAATTAACCTAGCTCTTTTTTTGAATAAAAGGGACATTTGTATCAATATTTCATGTGTTCTTATGAAGCTGCTTTGTTGAAGTCTGTTTTTTTTTGTTCGTTTGTTTGTTTTTGAGACAGAGTCTCACTTTGTCGCCCTTGGGAGAGTGCTGTAGCGTCATAGCTCACAGCAGCCTCAAGCTCTTGGGCTTAAGAGATTCTCTTGGCTCGGCGCCTGTAGCTCAACGGGCTAAGGCACCAGCCACATACACCTAAGGTGGCGGGTTCGAATCCAGCCCAGACCCGCCAAACAACAATGACGGCTGCAACCAAAAAATAGCCAGGCGTTGTGGCAGGCGCCTGTGGTCCCAGCTACTTGGGAGGCTGAGGCAGGAGACTCGCTTGAGCCCAGGAGTTGGAGGTTGCTGTGAGCTGTAATGCCACGGCACTCTACCCATGGGGACAGCTTGAGGCTCTGTCTCTAAATAAATAAATAAATAAATAAAAATTAAAAAAAAAAAAAAAAGAGATTCTCTTGCCTTAGCCTCCCAAGTAGCTGGGACTACAGGCACCCACCACAGCACCCGGCTATTTTTTGGTTGTAGTTGTCATTGTTGTTTGTCAGGCTCAAGCTGGGTTCGAAGCCTTTTGTTGAAGTTTTTTAATAGCAACAGAGATCATTTTCCCATCACTATTCTTGATGGCTTAGCTTAGAGAATCAGAGTGATGATCCTACCTAATTTGTGTGATGTAATAGTACATTTCAAAACTATTAAAAAATGAGTATTATTGTGAATAAAAAATAAAAGTATAAAAAATAAAAATTTGTATTTAGCCAAATCAAATAATTATTCTGATTTTCCACAATGTTTTAGTATATCAGCTTGAAGATAATTTAAATAACTTAAAACCTTGCACTTATACTAGTTTTTAGATATTCATTATATGCCTACATCATTTCTAAGTAAAATGTGTCACTAAGGCTGTTTCTTTGGTTGTGTTAATCAATGTGCTTATTTTTGCTACTTTGAAAAGCTATATAAAGATGTGTGTGTAGGCTGGCTGGGCATGGTGGCTCACCTCTGCAATCCCAATATTTTGGGTGGCTAAGATGGGAGGATTGCTTGAGCCCAGTAGTTCAAGACCAGTCTGGGTAACATGACAATAACACCTCTCTATAAAAAATTTTTTTAAAAATGGGGAAGGGGGAGGGAGAGGGGGGAGGGAGAGGGATTCGAGGGTTCACTTCTGTGGTTCATCTTGCAAGGGTACAACTGAATCTTTCTATGAGTAGAATATGAATGGTTTGACATAATAACTAAGAAAGTTACATGAAGGCTATGTTAACCAGTTTGATGGAAGTGTCTTGGATTGTGTGTGAAAACACCACATTGTACCCCCAAAGTGCATCAATGTACACAGTTACCATTCAATAAAAAAAAAAAAAAAAAAAATTCACCACCATGGTCATATGCCTGTTGTCCCAGCTATTCAGGAGTCTGAAGTGGGAGGATCACTTGAGCCTAGGAGTTGGGAGTTTGTAGGGAACTATGATCACATCACTGTGCCCCAACCTAGGATACAGAATGAGACCTTGTCTTAAATAAAAAAAGGTCAAATGAACAAATAAAAAGATTGGCTATAGAACAAAAAAAAAAAAAAAAAAAAATAGAAAAACTAGCCAGGCATAGTGGCTGGCACTTGTAGTCTCAACTATTCGGGAAGCTGAGGCAAGATTGCTTAAGCCCAGGAGTTTGAGATTACTGTGAGCTATGACAGCACGGGACTCTACCAGAGCAACATAGTGAGACTCTTATCTCAAAAAATAAAAATAAAAAAACCCCTAAAATTTGTATGTGCAACTTTACAGTTTGTATGATGACATTGTAAATACTCCAATGGTGTGGGATTCCTTTCTTCTTTTCCTTTTATTTATATGCCATCAGTATCTATCATGCACCCTATATCCGAGGAGCAGTTAGTAGTTGTCATTTGAATGGATATCTCCAGTGTGTTCTCAGCAGTCATTAATTTTTTAATGACTCTCTTACCAACATATATAACATGTAAATGTTCACTCTAGTTGGTAACTCACCTCTGCCACATTGATAAGCCCTCCCTTTTTGTTAATTCTTAATGATTTCTTTACCCCTCCTCCTGAGTTCCTGAAAGCCCTATTCCATTTCTTACAACCTAGTCCCATTATTACCAGTAGTCCTAATCTCCTTAATCCCAGGATACCCTCCCATTTCTTATCTCTTTTTTATCTCATCAATGAAGAGAAAAGAAAAGAGAGGACTGGGGAAAGTTTGAGCTCATTCCTAATTCTCATCCCTAATTGCCTGTTGTTATTCTTCTTTCTCCCAGTTACTATCTACCTCAGTCGCTTTATAATAGGCCTAGGGGTGGGAGGATGGCTGCTGTTTAATAGAAAAATCAGAGGATCACTCTTTCCCTTTTATAGTTTAGCAATATAACCTCTCTACTTTTCAGCCTTAGAAAGTATACAGACCTGTAGCGCTTTATGTGTCTGTTTGCTAATCATCGTACCCTCGGCACCCAGCATAGTGCCTGGCATGGAGATGCTCAATAAACCTGTGTTGAACAAGTGAAATGATTGCGCCACTGTGGTATGATGCTTCAAAAGATGCTCATAACACTTCAGAGTGAATGCTGTGAACTACCAAGATTAAAGTCTGTTCCTGGTGCTCTGCGGCACGTACTGCCGTCTGGCTTTAGTGTTAACAGGTGCTTAGGTGCTTGTTGGACATGTTTTCCTAAAATATATTTCCTGTGAGTGAATCCAATTTGGGTTACTATAGGAGCTCCTGCCAATTTGAAAAGGCAGCTTGAAAAGCAGGAACTATAATTAAGGGAGCATTTTGATACAAGATACCATTCAGAATCTGGCACAAGTGTTGTATTTAATCTGCATGTGGTCTGTAGGTGATAAAGTTATTCTGAGGCTGAAATCTATGGTTAGATAAAATAAGTGGCAACTAGGGTTAAAATTATTTCAATACTTTGAGAAAAGCAGCTGCCACATCAGATTCTTAAAGTTAAAATGAACCTTTTATTTTGGGTGGTAGCTTTGTTTTATTTTGTTTTGTTATTTGTTTTGGTTCTGCGCATATATATCAAGATTTTACTGCATTATTTCTGCAGCTTTTGCTTAACAAAGCCTGTTGGACTCTTTGGAATAATGTGACAGCTTACTAATTTTCTTCCTTTTTATGTTAGTTCCGAATTCATGCTTAGTAGGTAAAGGTTTTGATCTTTATCCTAAATAGCTATGATTGCTTTTCCCTTTCTGTTTTGCTTTCAGTACATTTTCCCTCTTCTTTACCTTCAAAATAGACTTTTCTCTGGACATAAAGTCTATTCTTCAATTCTTCAGCCTTGCATGTCTGACCAAAAACCATATGGTTCACTGTCACCTTTCCGGCAAGGGTTGGGTTTCTTAAGGGATATATAGGCTGGCCGTAAAGTTTATGTGCAATTTAAAATAGTGTGCAATTTAAAATTGCACATGAACTTTATGGCTACCCTGTATTATAAAGTTCTCATTGCTTGTAAGTGGATCCTACACATAGAGTAAAAATCGTAGGCCAGGCACGGTGGCTCATGCCTGTAATTCTAGCACTCTGGAAGGCCACAGCAGGTAGATTGCCTGAGCTCATAAGTTCGAGACCAGCCTGAGCCAGAGCGAGACCCTGTCTCTAAAAATATCTGGGCATTGTGGCAGGTGCCTGTAGTCCCAGCTACTCGGGAGGCTGAGGCAAGAGAATCACTTGAGCCCAAGAGTTTGAGGTTGCTGTGAGCTGTGATGCTGCGGCACTCTACCAAGGATGACAAAATGAGACTGTCTCAAAAAAAATAAAATAAAATAACAAATTGTAAAAGAGCTTCATTTTCTAGAATTTCTGCAAAGTGCCAGATTGCAGCTACACCCTTCTAGAGCCGCCTTAGTTATGTTCTTTTTCTCTTGCAAAGCCTCCTCACTGTTCTGTTACAGCCAGCACAAGTTTGCAGCTAAGACATGTTTGGCATAGAACCAAGAAAGCCAATAGAAAACAATATTTCAGCATCTTGTATATTTCAAGCCTAATTGTTACAGAGACCCTTTATACTGTGTTTGGCCCTAATTGAACTTTATATAAAGTGACTTTCTGTTTTAGAAGGAATCACATCAGCAAAAAATGTTCTGTATGAAAATCTTTCCCTTTGACCACTTTAATTTCATGAATGAGGACCCCATAGGAATACTGTCTATAGTGTAATCCAATTACATTGTTCATGAACTGTCTGCGGGAAGCCAGAGCGGAACCACACAGGTTAGCATAGCCTGTGACTGCTCCGTAGGAGAATGAAGGAAACTTTATGAATGGCCATTTTAAAAATCTGGAAAATAGATTTAACTGCTAATACAATTTAGATTAAATAGCTATTTTTGGATCTTACACACTAGGTGTATTATATCTGCACATCTTATATTTGGTAGAAAACCACACTTGGCTATGACTAAATAGAATCTACCCTGCATTTATTGGCATCAACTTATTTTAAAGCATTCTTTAAATTGCTTATGTAGTGATAAATAGTAAGTATTATGATTTTTATGTTGAATTAGCTTAAAGAGTCTTGAATTCCTTTCCACTGATACTTCGATCATAAAACAGGTATGACTCTTTTAAAGCCTAGAATAAAACTTTGTTGGTTTTGGCCAAAGGCCATTGCAAAATTGCAAGCAAGAAGATTTATAGGCAGAAAGAAATGTTGTAGACATGACAAAGTTAAAGTATATTTGGAGTTTGAGATTGTGCAATGTGTCCTGCCATAGGTTTAACTATTGAGTTTTTTCAGCAATCAGGGGTTAAAATATATATATATAAGTGTTACATATGTGTCTATGTTGAAACAACAGATATTTACTTTTGCAAAAAATATTCTTGAAATAATTATAAAGATCTATGACAGTGCCGAATATATAGAAAAAAATAACAGTTGCCATAGAAGGTACTCTCTCTCAAGAACATGATAAATTCGCTTTAAGTCCAGAGTCTAATATCTGCTTTTGATCATTTACCTATTCTGGGAACAGATTATTATAAAAGCTATTTTGAAAGGAGGAAGGCAAAATGGAACTTAGCGATCACCAAGGTCAGAAAGGTTTTTTTTTTTCCTATTTAAACTTCAGTTTTAAGTTTTACACTTTAGGTTTATTATATAACTTTACTTAATGGTGTTAAGTAGTGCAACATATGTATCCAGGGTTTTTTGCATATGAATATCCAAAGCACTGTTTGTGAAAAAAACTATCTTTCCTCTGTAGAAAAGCCTTTGCACCTTTGTTATGCCAGTTACCCATTGACTGAAGGGTTTATTTCTGTGCTTTCTGTTCTGTTCTATTGATAAATTTGTCTACCTTATGCCAGTACCACACTGTCTTGATTTCTGTGGCCATTGAGTAAGCTTTAAAATTAGGTAATGTTAATCCTCCAATTTATTCTTTTTTTTAGACAGAGTCTCACTTTGTTGCCCTTGGTAGAGAGTATTGTGGCATTATAGTTCACAGCAACCTCAAACTCTTGGGTTCAAGTGATCCTCTTGCCTCAGTCCCCACCCTGAGTACCTGGGTCTACAAGCACCTGCCACAACGCCCTGCTATTTTTAGAGACAAGGTCTCACTCTTGCTCAGCCTCCCAGAGTAACTTGTATTTTTTTTTTTTTAGACAGAGTCTCACTGTGTTGCCCTCAGTAGATTGCTATGGCATCATAGCTCACAGCAACCTCAAACTCTTGGGCTTAAGTGATTCTCTTGCCTCAGCCTCCCAAGTAGCTGGGACT
>NW_003852468.1:8925078-8926465 GCF_000181295.1 Otolemur garnettii | reverse complement strand
AAAAGCGAGGCCTCGTCTCTACTAAAAATAGAAAAACTGAGGCAAGAGAATTGCTTCAGCCCGAGTTGGAGGTTGCTGCGAGCTAAGATGCCACAGCACTTTACCCAGGGCAACAGCTTGAGACTGTCTCAAAAAAAAAAAAGAGAGAATGGATGTTGGATCTTGTCATAAGCTTTTTCTGTATCTATTGAAAGAATAATTGATTATTATGACCTTGCTGGGTGTCTAAAATATTGTCTGAAAGAAAACCTCATCGTTTTTTATTGACTTCTGAGATTAAGTAAAGTGGTATACAACTTTATTCTGCTACTTTTTATAAACTAAATTCTGTCATTTCATTTTTAAAATTTTGCTGAGTAGGGCTCAGTATTTATTTTGCCAGTGGCAAAACTTAATAATAAAAAATTTAAAATTGGGACCGCACCTATGGCTCAATGGAGTAGGGCGCTGGCCTCATATGTCAGAGGTGGCAGTTCAAACTCAGCCCCGGCCAAAAACTGCAAAAACAAAAAAAAAATGTTTTAATTCCTTAACACTTCAGCCACAAAAAAAGAGGGAGACTTCTTATCTTTTGTATTATCCTGGATGGAGTTGAAACACATTCTTGTCAGTAAAGTATCCAAAGATTGGAAAAGCAATTATCCAATGTACTCAATACTAACATGAAACCAGTAGACAATCTAATGCATGTCCATATAGGAGAAAATCTCCATTCATTTCAAGTTTGGGGGGAAGGGTAATGAGAGAAGGGAAAAGGGAAGGGGGCTGCTCCCACTGAATGGGCACAGTGTAGGATTGTGTATTTTATACCTTTTGGGCACAGGTCATCGCTACAAGAGGGACTCTACCTAATAAACTCAAATATTGTGATTTGGTTGTTTGTACCCTCACATTAACCTGAAATTAAAAAGAAAAACATAAACATTTCAAAAAAAGAAACAAAAACTACCTCTGCTGCTTTTATGAACTGCTCTCCTTTAAAGCAGCTTTGTCCTTTATCTTTATTGGTTTTGATATTTTATTGGCCTCTTAGGATAAATAATTTTTTGAAACAGAAAAATATGAACAATACATATGCTATTTCACCTTCTGGGAATAATCTATATGAAATAAGCTTAAAGGTTACTTTTATGTTAAACCATTTAAACCGATCTTTAGTGTATCTTATCACTTAAGAAATAGACATCATGGCTCAAAGCCTATAGCTCAACCGGCTAAGGTGCCAGCCACGTACACCTAAGGTGGCGGGTTCGAATCCCCAGGCCGGACCCGCCAAACAACAATGACGGCTGCAACCAAAAAATAGTCGGGCGTTGTGGCGGGTGCCTGTGGTCCCAGCTACTTGGGAGGCGGAGGCAGGAGACTCGCTTGAGCCCAGGAGTTGGAG
>NW_003852468.1:8917510-8924993 GCF_000181295.1 Otolemur garnettii | reverse complement strand
ATCATAATGCACCATTCTTTACTATCTCCCAGAAAGCATTTTCTCGTTGTTATGCTGGAAGCACAAGAAGAAAATTCTTTTTAAAGGGAATTGTATTAATATTTGTAGGTGACAGCCCTTCTATCTCCAGAGTTAGTTGTTGCAGAATAGATAGACAGAGTATTCATTTTTATTATACTTTTGGTTTTACTTGCTTAATTTTTTACCTTTAGTTATTATGGATATATAATAGTTGTATGTATTATAGGGTACGTGTGATTTGATCCAGGCATACAATATGTATTAATCAAATCAAGGTAATGGAAGGATCTATCATATTGAGCATTTATCATTTCTTCATGTTAGGAAAGAATTTCACTCTTTTAGTTATTTTTAAGTGTCCAGTAACTTACACTGTTCGCTGTAGTCACTTTACTGTTAAACATTAGGATAAAAAATTCCATAGTTTTCTTTTCTTTCTTTACTAATCTCAGGACACTTTACATGATTTTATATAAAAATCCATTTACAAAAATGCATTTTTAGGCTTGGCACCTGTAGCACAGTGGTTATAGCCCTGGCCACATACACTGAGGCTGGCAGATTTGAACCTAGCCCAGGCCAGCTAAGCAACAGTGACAAATGCCAGGTGTTGTGGCAGAATAATAGCCAGGTGTTGTGACAGGTACCAGTAGTCCTAGCTACTTGGGAGGCTAAGACAAAAGAATTGCTTAAGCCCAAGAGTTTGAGGTTGCTGTGAGCTATGACAGCGCAGCACTCTACCTAAAGCGACGTAGTGAGACTCTGTCTAAAAAAAAAAAAGCATTTTTCTATTAATATTAACTAACCCCAAACAGCTCAATATGTTAGTCTACTCCCAATTAATTCTGTAGAAAAAAATAAATCCTTAGTTAATGACTACATGAATTGGGTGGTACATTCACATGGTGAAATATTCTGTAGCAATTTAAAATACAATGAACGTGAAGAATTTTTAATGGTATAGTAATGTTCCTAGGCATGAAATTAAACATATCCCTTAATCTCAGTTTTAAGAGTAACATATAAAAGACTCGAGCAAATACATTGAAATTTGTGGTTTGATAATAGTGGTTAACCCTGGGTAGTGGAATCATACACATATTTTTTGTCTTCAGAACTTCTGTTTTATGTGTGAATTACTTTTATGTCAGAAGCACTTGTTTTTAAATAACAATTTTATATAATTATTGTTTTATATAATTTATATAATTAATTTTATATAATTATAATTAACAATTTTACATAACAAATTCTTGCTAAAATCTGTTTATTAACATTCTTGTCCTAAGAAGATATTTTACTCATATATATTATTCACTCGGAAGGAGAAGATATTAGAGCTAATCAAAACTATAGCTGATAATCCTGATATTGTTAATATTATCACTCCTTTCCAAACCACCCAAAATAACTCCATTGTCTATCCAATTAAAAACTCACGGCGTCTGGGAGGGTTAACAAAAAAAAAAAAAAAAAGACTTTAATAAAGATACCTGTGCTCACCAGGCTCTAAAGAGATGTCTTTCAAACATTTAAAAAATACATTCCACATTTTGCCACAATGCAGGGCACATACATACCCACATATGCATATTAACTAAAACAAAAATTTCACTAAAATATCCTAACTTTATGTTTTACTATACCATACTGTACTATAATATTTCTTTTTCTACTTCTTTTTTCTTTAACTGCTGAATATGAATGACCTAAACTATTTTCATGATCCAAATTAGTTTGATCTACCATTTGGAAAACACTGTTTTAAACATATATTTTAATTTCATAATTTGCTGCCTAATGGCTAGATTTCACTTCATTTCATCTTGCCAGGTCTTGAGACTAGACACAAGATTTATTTAAGTGTATTCCTTATAAAATTCCAAAAGAATTTTGCTAAGCTGTAGAGTCAGAAACTGACCCCAAAGCTCTAGCATTGCATAAAATGTGAGTGTTTCTGTATGTGATATCTTGTTGAATTCTCTTTATACCTTTGTGAAATAGATACTACAATCTGTATTAGTAAAACTGAAGAGAAACAGGCACTATCCTACATTTTATCTTAACTCATTAAGCACTGTTTGGCACTGTCTATCAAATTAAAAAATGCAGAGCCAGGCCTGGTGACATGCACCTGTAGTCCTAGCTACCTGGGGAGGCTGGGATGGAAGTATCACTTGAGGCCAAGAGTTTGAGGCTGTAGTATGCTGCTATCATTCTGCCTGTGAATAGCCACTACTCTCCAGCCTCAGCAATACAGTGAGACCTCATCTCTTCAAAAAATTGTATGTCTAAAAGTAATTGCAGTCAGGCACCATGGTTTATGCCTGTAATCCTAACACTCTGGGAGGCTGAGGTAAAATGTTCATTTGAGCTCAGTGTGAGCAAGAGCAAGATGGCTCAACATCTGTAGCTCAGTAGTTAGGCTGCCAGCCACATGCACCAAGGCTGGTGGGTTTGAACCCAGCCCGAGCTTGGTAAACAACAACGACAACAACAAAAACATAGCCAAGTGTTGTGGTGGGCTCCTGTAGTCCCAGCTACTTGGGAGACTGAGGCAAGAGAATCACTTAAGCCCAAGAGTTTACTGCAGCGCCACAGCACTCTACCAAGGGTGACATAGTGAGACTCTGTCTCAAAAAAAAAAAGAAAAAAAGAAAGAATAAGAAAAATTTAGCCTGGCAGGAGTGCATGTCTATAGTCCCAGCTACTCCAGAGGCTGAGGCAAGACGCTTGCTTGAACCCAGAACTTTGAGGTTGCTGTGAGCTAGGCTGACTCCATGGCACTGTAGCCTGGTCAACAAAATGAAATTCTGTCTCAAAAAATAAATAAATAGTCTGGGCATGGTGGCTCATGCCTGTAATCCTAGCGCTCTTGCTAGGGAGCAGGAAGATCACTCGAACCCAGAAGTTTGAGGTGGCTGTGAGCTATGATGACACCACAGCACTCTAACCTGAGCAACAGAGTCAGACTGTTGAAAGAAACTAAGGAGGGAGGGAGGGGTATTTGGAAAATAAAAATAATTCCACTTCTAGGAATTTATGCTATAGATGTTCTTAGGCTTATATAATAAATTATATATGTAAGGATATCTATGGCAGCGTTATTCATAGAAGCAAAGTGCTACAAACAACCTTAGTGTATGTGTGAAGTTCTAGTCAAGTAAATTATATTATGATTATACAGTAGAATACTATGGAACCATTAAAGAGAATGACAGAAAGATCTCTCTGTGTGTATAATATGGAACATTATGCAATATAGTAAGTGAAAAAATAAGTTGCAGGACAGTGTGTATTGTTAAAAAAAAAAAAAAAAAAGGAGTATGTTGCAACTGGTGAAGCCAGAAATATATCTCACAAAGCTGCTTCCTTCCTTCCCCTTGTCTTGGTTCTCTTGAGAATGATAGGAACTTCCAAATTGGTCTGCCTTTGGAAGGGCAAGAAGTTAGTAAGAGGGAAGTACTAGTTTCAGGGGTCGAGTACTCCAGAAGAAAAGAGCCAAAAGATGCTGGAAAGGCTATTCGTATGTTTTGGTTGTTAAGAAACTGGGTATTTTTAAAAAGAGGACAGTATTCTTAGTGATTAAGTGTCTTTATTCCATTCAGAAAAGCATTGAACCCCATGTATAACAGCTAGCTCTTAAAAGTCATTGTCTGCTATCTGCTATTATTTGCTATGTAACTTTTTATCACATATTATCACTCACATTGCAAATCATGGTGTTTAGGGGTTTGAGAATGAAGGTGCCAAAAGAATAAGCGAGTTTTTCATTTAACTGGCATCTTCCGGTGAGTTCTGGATTTTTTTATGCCCTTGAGGAAAGAAATGGGGAATTCAGCTTATAAAATGGTACCTATTCCAGAGCACACAGAGTTCTCCAGCAGCTGGGGAGGGGCTTCAGAAAAGATTACAGCAGTGAGGAATTTCATTGCATTTATTTGGCCTGTAACTAAAACAAATAAAAAAGGGAAACAGCTTATTCCTGTTATTTTGACTTCCTCTTATTGTGTCTTCCTTGCATGTGCTAGCCTTGTGATTTGGTGTTAATGAGAGGTTATTTCTAGTTGCCCCCACAAAAAAGGAGAGAAGCAAAGGACTATTCCAGTTCAGCCAGTTGTAGGACTATTTTGGAAGATAAGAGAAAATTACCTTAAAAAAAGAGAGAGAGAGAAAATTACCTTGTATATCCGCTGAAAATCTTTTTGGAAATAAGGCATTTTAGAATGAAGTGGAAATTTTATTATTCTGGAAATTATTTCCTTAGAAAAGCATAGCAATATATCTGTCCCACAAAGTGTATTTCATATGTGCACAAATTTGCTCATATTTAATACAGCATTAGAAAACTGTAAACAATGTCCATCAATAAGATCCATCAATGGCTACAAAAATGGTGCATCCTTACCATGCAATATTATGTAATGGGGGGTTATGATTTTTAAAAGCTGTGTACTTAGAAAGCATGGTTTCATAACCACTTCCTTCTTGACCCAGCTCTGCAGTCTTAGGATCCAGTCATAAACATGGGCAGTGGATCCTTCCTTGATTCTACCTGAAGGTGTTAAATCACTACCAGCTGACTGCATCCATGGTGTTTATTCTTTCTTCATTAGGACCTTAAAGAACTTGTTTACTGACACATCGGAAAGCTGCAGTTGGCTGGGTAGCCCGCCGGGTATCACAGCAAGTTGGGTTTTCAAGTCCACTGCAGATGCTTTTGCACTTTGTGAAAAAAGGGCTTTGTTTTGTGACCAAAAACAAAGCTGGTTTTTTAAGTAATCCTCCAGGCCTTCAAAACCAGACACTGTTAACCAGATTTTCATGCCTTCTTATTCATCCTTCTTTTGTCCTGCATGTGGACAATAAATTCACTTATATACTTTTCTTTAGGAAATGTTTTTCTTTTAAAGATGACCATAGGTGGTAGCTTTGTCCCATCTGCACAACAGGCTAGAACAGCAGGGCTGTGTGCTTTCTCATGTCCACTAGTTTAAACAGCCACAGTCTTTGTTCCTTTGATGTCCAGGGTTCTATTGGATGGCTTATCAAATATGAGAGGGAATTCACCCATATCGGTGATTTGGGACAACTCAAAGTTCAAAGTCTTCCAAAGATTGATAACATGGAATGAAATTCCAAAATTTGATTCTCATAGTTTGCTGTATGCTTTGGGGCAAATGTTTGAAGGTTCATGCTCAAACTTCTCTCATCATAAAGTTAAAGCACCATTTAGGTGTCCTTAAGAAATCATCAATGTTTTTTTCTTGAGCAATCCTTTTACCTGTAACTATTCTTTCATCTGGGTTGAAATAGAGATGCCAGTTGGACACTGCTCCAGAATGCAGGTCTCCGCTTCCTGCTCCCGCTCCAGCCACTTTGCAGCTTCCCCTTCTTCTCTCTTGGCCTCTGAAGAAGCTTTTCTTTCAGTTGCCTCCACAGTCTGATGACGCTCTGTGGGAGGAGGTCTGAAGTGTCTCTTGGGAGCTATTTTGCCATGCTCTTCGCATATTAACACGTAGTAACTGTTAGCTTAAAGCTCACAGGATACAAAAACTGTTTCGACATTTTCCAAGGAATTTTCCAATCATTTTTGTCAAAGTATCAGCTAGATTGCTAGCTCTTACCTGAAGCATATGAAGATAAATACATCACTCTTTCTTGGCCAAAAATGCTTTTCGTTGCAAGTTTGTCCTGAGTTCAGCAAAACTGACTACCATATTCCAAGTTATTATTTTGTACAGATATAATTGTTGCTATCTAGAGTTATACTTTAAATACATAGGCATATGGCCAGGCACTGTGGCTCATGCCTATGATCCTAGCACTCTGGGAGGCTGAGGCAGGTAAATTGCCTGAGCTCACAGGTTCAAGACCAGCCTGAGCAAGAGCAAGACCCCATCTCCAAAAATAGCTGGGCATTGTGGCAGGCATCTGTAGTCCCAGCTACTTGGGAGGCTGAGGTAAGAGAATCACTTGAGCCTAAGATGTGGAAGATGCTGTGAGCTATGACGCCATGGCACTCTACTGAAGGTGACAAACTGAGACTCTGTCTCAAAAAATAAATTAAGTAATTTATTTTACTTACTCAGCGCTTGTAGCACAGTGGTTATAGCGCCAGCCACATACACCAAGGGTGGCGGGTTCGAACTCAGCCCGGGCCAGCTAAACAACTGCGACAGAAAAAAAAAAAATGCCTCCCGGGCATTGTGGAGGGCATGGTTAGTCCCAGCTACTTGGGAGGCTAAGGCAAGAGAATCACTTAAGCCCAAGAGTTGGAGGTTACTGTGAGCTGTGATGCTATAGCACTCTACTGAGGGCGACATAGTGAGACTCTGTCTCAAAAAAAAAAAAAAATTAAATTAAATAAATGCATAGGCATAAATAGAGGAACTAAAAACAATATATAGATACAGAATTAGTACTACCCATGTATAATGTGCATCCTTATTTTTCCCTCAAAAAACTGGGCAAAAAAGAACACATCGTACATGGCAAAATATAATACTTCAAAGTACCTGCATGTCTTCTCTCTTTATCACTCCCCATATCTAATCAGGTGCCAAACCTATTGATTCTACCTCCAAAATATCCCTTGGATATGATCTACCTCTCCTGCCTATATTTTGAGTTTAGATCCTAATTGCTCCTTAGCTAGTCTCTGGGGCCAGTCATCCTACCTGATTACTCTTTTCTAGACTTATATCTTAGATTTGTAGCCTAACCATTATTAGTATCAGTTTGATCTTTTTATTTCTCTTTAAAAGTTTCTTGCGGCTGAGGCTAGTCACAGTGGTGGCTCACGCATACATTCCTAGCTCTCTGGGAAGCTTAGGCAGGCAGATTGCTTGAGTTCAGGAGTTTGATAGCAGCATGAGCAAGAGTGAGACCCCATCTCTACTAAAAACAGAAAAACTAGACAGGCATTGTCTTGAGCACCTGTAGTCTCAGCTACTTGAGAGGCTGAGGCAAGAGGATCACTTGAGCCCAAGAGTTTGAGGTTGCTGTGAGCTATGATACCATGGCCCAGGGCAAAAGAGTGAGAGTCTCTCTCAGAAAAAAAAAAGAAAAATTTCTCATGGCTCTTTGCTGTCTACAAAATTAAGTTTAAATGCATTACATTCAAGGCATTTACAGACCATCCCAAACCTAGTCTTATTTCCTGCCATTCTATCTCTAGACCTGAATTACACATTTTCATTCTTTCCTAGCCATGCTTGAACTGTTCCCTTTGTTTGAAATACTGTTTTCCTTTCCTTCTCCTTCATATATAGGAGTCCTCATGTAAGTGTACTCAATACATTTTTGTAGAGTGAAATCACACTTACTGTGATTTTTCTTTTTCTGTTATCTGTACTAGATTAGTAAAAATGTGAGAATTTCTCTGTTTGTGCTAATAAGCATCGCTTATTACAGGTATTTGCCTATTTCCTTTTTCTTTATTTCTTTTTTCTTTTTTTTT
>NW_003852468.1:8907983-8917239 GCF_000181295.1 Otolemur garnettii | reverse complement strand
TTTTTTTTTTTTGAGACAGAGTCACCTTTTGTCGGCCCTCAGTAGAGTGCCATTGTGTCATAACTCACAGCAACCTCAAACCCTTGGGCTCAAGCAATTCTCTTGCCTCAGCCTCCCCAGTAGCTGAGACTGCAGGTGCCCTCCAGAACACCCAGCTATTTTTAGAGACAGAGTCTCGCTCTTGCTCAGGCTGGTCTTGAACCTATGAGCTCCGGCAATCCACCTGCCAAAGTCTCACTCAGTCGCCCTAGGGTTGAGTGCCTTGGTGTTATTGCTCACAGGAACCTCAAACCCTTGGGCTCAAGTGATCCCCTTGCCTCAGACTCCCTAGTAGCTGGGACAACAGGCTGCCACCCCAATGCCGGGCTATTTTTAGAGATGGGGTCTCATTCTTGTTTTCAAACTCCTGAGCTCAAGCAATCTGCCACGTTGGCCTCCCAGAGCCTATTTTCTTTTGTCTAGTTTTTTGGGGTTTTTTTCACTAAATGCAAGTTCCATGAAGGGCACATACTTAGTCTTGTCCAGCACTGCATCCTAAGTATCTAGAACCAAGTAAGTATTTCCTAAGTATTTGTCATATAAGGCAATGAGTTCAGGCCCTTTAAGCCTAACTCGAATATACTCAAGACTCAAAATAGATTGCCATTTATTTTTTTAACAAGAGACTTACCTATAACAATAAAGTTTCATAACTTTTACTGTTGTTGATAATTCCTATTCAGTGACATTATTTAAATCTCATCCTGTACTAAAACAATTTGTTCTTCAGACAGGAAATCATTACTTTGTGTTTGTTTCCACATTTATAGTAAAGTACACCAAATAATTGGGATAAGTACATTGAGATGTGGTCATCCACATTACCTGACTGGTTAGTAATGGGAGCTTTGTGAGTATCAGAGAAAATAGTTCAGTTATTTTCTTAAATAGTACAATATTGCTTGTCTGTCCTCCATCTATCTAGATATATACCAAAAATATTATTTCCCAAACTTTTTAGCTAAGGACCTGTATGGGCATCTGTCTAAATTATACATGTCCTCTGCCCATCTTTCAGAATATATTTACTGATCCTTCATTTCTCCTGTGATTTTTTTTTTTTTGCCTTTCTGTTTTTTAAGACAGAAGTCTCACTCTGTCACTCTGGGAAGAGTGCCATGGCATCATAGCTCACAGCAACCTCAAACTCTTGGGCTCAACCAGTGCTCTTGCCTCAGCCTCCCAAGTGGTACCTGCCGCAACACCCGGCTAGTTTTTCTATTTTTAGTAGAGACAGGGGTCTCTCTCTTGCTCAGGCTGGTCTCCAACTCCTAAGCTCAAATAATCCACTTGCTTGGGCCTCCTAGAGTGCTAGGGTAATAGACGTGGGCCACTGCGCCCAGCCAAGTTTTTGCTTTTATATTGTTTTTTATTTTTTTTTTTATTTTTTTGGTCTTGTTTTGTTTTGTTTTTGGCTTTTAACAAAATTTTTATCATTCCCTTTCTCTGTGTGCTTTCCAGACTGATAACTCTGGATTCTTTCCTTTTAAATGCTCTTTTTTAGGCTCTTGTCCTTCCTTTCCTGCCCATGTTCTCCATCCGTAAGAAAAATGACCCCCTTCTCCATACTAGACCTAGAAATCACTAAAAGAAGAAAGTGCTGAAACAAAGTCTTGGAGGCCTAGAATAGAATCCGTTTTCCTGTTCCTTGTGGGGTTAAAATGGGAAAAGCGGTCTTGGTTATCCTATTCTTATCTGGTGACATTTAAAGTTTCTATATGGTGTTGCCACCTCCCAAATAAAAGGGAAGAGCTCATGTCACCAAAGATAACTAACTCCTGTTCTTATCCATGCATATTCCAATCCCCTTTAATATACTTCTATTTGGAAATTAAAGGCAATCCTAGTTCAGGATTACTTGGAAGCAACAGCTGCAGTGGTCAACCTCAGCATGCTCGATTTTACCATCTATTCAGTATCTTGCTGCAGTGAGGACCATTGCCAGTTCACATTTACAACTATCATTAAACACCCCACAATGCACATATAGCCTGCCTATTACTTTTCAGTCTTGCCTGCTTTATTCTCTCCACATTTTAATCTCTAAAGGAGAACGATTTTTCCTTGAGTTCCAACCTACCTGTATGAATGTTAGTTGAAATGGAGTAGGTAGTGAGCTACCACCCTCTACAGAAGGCTACAATGACAATTGCCACCTTTCCATCCTCTGACTTATGACATGGGACCTATTCTTTCTCTTGCCATGTCACTGTAGATACTCTGTCATTAGGATGTATGATTACACTATCCTGCTGTGTTCACCTGCCCTGGCATACTGCTCTCACCATGGGGTTGCCCTCAAACTATTATTAGTCCTCTTTTTCATTCTGTCCTCTCTGTACACTCCCCCACATTCACTTCCCCTACAAACTTCTTATTCCATTAACTTGATAAATTTCCAAATGTGAGGACTTTGTACTTCTCAGTGAAGCTAAGGACCTCTTCCCAGGACCTTACATGTAAGCAATTTGTTTTTTGCCAAGTCTCCTTATACTATTAATCTGTCTGTTATTTAAGAACTTTGCTTCAAAAAATTTTTTAGAGTTAAGACCCATCCCACAGTTAGATAACTTCAAATCCTTTTTTCAAAGATGAAAATATCCTTCCACACCTTATTTAGTGAGCTCTGTTTAAATATTTTGCCCTTGAAGTTAGTTTCTGCACTATCTGTTAATGTATAGTGAGTATAAGAGCCTAAGCATATCCCTAATAAAGTTCTTCAAGTTCATAGAGTTATAGTAATGTACACACAGTGTAAGTGTAGTCTGGGCTGGATCTCATTGTGTAATACTTCAGAGAGAGTTCTGAGTTGTGTGGGTCCCCCACCCCACCCTGCCATCCTCATGGTGTTTCCTGTAATTCATTAAATTGCTCATAGTCTCATTTATCTGCCAGAACCCACCCATTTCCAGGGTTGGCCTTTTCCTTCCTATTCCTTATGAGTGTAAAGTCTGCATCTTAGAAAGTTCTGATCAAATAAATGGTACTTGGTGTTCTTTGAACATGAATGATATTGTTTAGAAAACATTTAAACACATAGAGGCTGCATGTTCACTGCTGCTGTTAGGCCTTGTACTTGTCTGGCAAATTTTAAGCTCCTTGAGGCCCGGGGACTATGTCTTACATAGTCAAGTCTGTATTCCCAGATTGTCGTTTGGTATACGTAGTACCCAGCAAACATTCAGTATTCAGTAAAAAGCATTCAGAGCTTGTACACCTGTGAATCATCCATAAGTCCAGAAATTGTCCCCAAAATTATATTTTGGTTTTTTAACTCTGATAAAATAGGGATGTAAGTTTTGAACATAGGGATGTTAGTTTTGATTCTGTATTTTTTTTTTTTACACTGTGTATATTTGATGTCAGTATACACCTTTCCTGGTTTGTAGACTTTAGAACATTTGTCAGTTCAAAGTAAAACAATAATGGCTTGGTACCTATAGCTCAGCAGCTAGGGCGCCAGCCACATACACAGGAGCTGGCAGGTTCAAACCTGGCCCAGGCCTGCCAAACAACAATGACAACTACAGCAAAAAAATAGCCAGGTGTTATGGTGGGTGCCTGTAGTCCCAGCTACTTAGGAGACTGAGGCAAGAGAATTGCTTAAACCCAAGACTTTGAGGTTGCTGTGAGCTATGATGCCACAGCACTCTACCAAGGGCGACATAGACTCTGTCTCAAAAAAAAATAAATGAAGGCAGTTCGTGTGTACCTCAGCTGGGAAGGATGCGTTGAGGTTGGCAATACCCACCAAGGATAATAACTAGCCTGGCTTCCGGTGCTTTGGTCAAACCTGGGATGTGTGGCCTCTTGGCCAGGCGCCTGCGGATTCCTGTTGTTCGAGCATTTGTTGTATCCCTGAGGGTTGCAGCTTTCTATAATGTTTGCTGTGGCTGAACCAAGAAAGAAGGCATATGCAGATTTCTTTTTTTTTTTTTTTCGTATATAGATTTCTACAGAAATTATGATTCTATGAAAGATTTAGAGGAGATGAGGAAGGCTGGTGTCTTTCAGAACGTAAAATGATTTTTGAAATATAAAGAATTTCTTTGGGCTGATTTACATAGATGTGTGTCACTGACCTGTGTTCCTGAGCTATAAATATGAGGACAAATAAACTATTAATAAATTTAAAAATAAATAAATAAAAATAAAACAATAATATTACTGTATTAGAATTTACATATTTTTATAGCTTAAATTGTTTGAAATCATAGATTCAGGAGTCACACTTCTTCCATTCTTCATTCTGCATTGCGACGAGGGGACACAACAACGCACAGACAGATATGTATAGATACCTATATCCTTTGCTGAAAGAAAAGTACCTTGAAATAGTTTTCACCTTGTAATATTTGGAGTTATGCATTGTTTTCTGTTATGTTCTATTTCATTTTTACACTACCGATCAAGACCTAATAAATTGGACTTCGTTCTCACAAAGTGCTGGGGCATTATCTGTTTATATATTACTCATGCAGCTAGCATATTCAGTTCTTACTATATCATTTATTGTTGTTCTTCATCACTTAATTAGCCTTGTGACTTGAGGAAAGTCATGTTAATGTCCAGTTCATAAAATGGAGATAATAGTGATGTCTACTTCAAGAGAAATGTTGTTAGGAATAGTTTCAATATATAAAATACTCAGCATACTGTTTGGCAAGTAATCCTTTTTTTTTTTTTTGAGACAGAGTCTCACTATGTGTCCCTGGGTACAGTGCCATGGCATCACAGCTCACAGCAACCTCAAACTCTTTGGCTTAAGCAATTCTCTTGCCTCAGCCTCCCAAGTAGCTGGGACTACAGGCACTTGCCACAATGCCCAGCTATTTTTTGGTTGCAGTTGTCATTGTTTGGCAGGCCTAGGCTGGATTCGAACCTGCCAGCTCCAGTGTATGTGACTGGCGCCCTAGCTGCTGAGCCATAGGCACCGAGCCTGGCAAGTAATCTTGACACCTCTTGTTTCTACTGTTATTATTAAAATTACTTTGAATTCCCTACAACTATGTGGTCTACTACAAAAAAAAATTACTTTGATTTGAATTTTCCATCTATTTTAGAAACACTATATATAAACATATACTATTAATACATATAACTTAATATTTCCTTTAACTATTACATATACATTTCACATATTTTAACTGCATTTCACTATATAATTTATATATCAACGAAATGCATAGACCCTAAACCTTTAATTCATTGTGTTTGACAAAAGCATGTAACCTACACCCCTATCAAGCAAGACACAAAACATTCTGATCACACTAGCCCTTGTGTCCCTTCCTAGCCAATTATCTCCTGTCCTCGTAAGAAATCACTGCTCTCATTTTTTCCACCCTAGTTCAATTTTGTCTATTCCACAATTCTATCTAAGCAGTTATACAAAATGTATTCTTTTATATCTGGCTTTTTTACTGCTGTTCAGTATAATGAGGTTCAGGTTCATCAGTGTCATTGTGTTTATCAGCAACGTGTTCCTTTGCATTGCCAAATAGTATTGCATTGTGTGAACATGCCACATTCTGTTCTTTTAATTGATAAGTTGATTATTTCTAGTTTGAGCTATAAATGAAGACTTGCTATAGACAATTGTGTTAAAAGTCTTTTTTTTTTTTTTTTTTTTTTTTTTTTTGCTGTTTTTGGCCGGGGCTGGGTTTAAACCCACCACCTCCGGCATATGGGGCTGGCACCCTACCCCTTTGAGCCACAGCGCCACCCTAAAAGTCTTTTTATAGATACATGTTTTCATATGTTTTGCATTAATATTTAGAAGTATAGGTAGGTATTTTTCTTAATTTTATGAGAAATTTCCAGGTAAATTCCAAACTGGTTGTGCCATTTTATACTCTGACCAGTAATATGTGAGTATTCTAGATGCTCTACATCCTTTCCAACATTTGATGTTACCATTCTGTAATTTTAGCCATTTTAGTGTCTGCGTAGTGGCATCTTATTATTGTTTTAATTTATACCTCCCTGATCATGAAGACTTCAGCACTTTTCCATATGCTTTTTGATATTTTATCAAAATATGCTTTTTCATATTTTATCTTTAGGTTGTGATCTCTCTCTTTTACGTATGGTATAAGGTATGCATCTTCTCTTTGTATTCTAAGAGATGGATGGTTTTCTGATACGAGATTAGGATCTAATGTAAAGTTGGCCACACGTAACCCAGAAGAGCTATGAATGTGGTCCAACACAAAATCATAAACTTGCCTAAAATATGGTGAGGTTTTTTGTGATTTTTTTATGGTGGAATTTTATTGCATAGTTCTTGAGGAAGAACTTTGTAGAAGACAAACAGTCATGTCATAATGTCACATAAAATAAACAGACGTACGATCTCGCTGTTCATATGCATGCATGACTTCAGTTTTATGGTGGTTGCAGCTTGCAGTGTTATCTTCCAAGAGCAGACAGTTGAATTGACACCATCAGACATTATGTGTGCTCATGGTAGTTGGCAAGGCAGCAATTATCAATAATATTTCAACCTATCATTTCAACATTAGGCATTTAATGTTATTTAGAGTCAGGTAAGCATTTGGGTTTTTTGTTTGTTTGTTTGTTTGTTTGTTTTAGAGTCAGGTAAGCATTTGGTTTTATTTGTTATTTAGAGTCAGGTAAGCATTTGGGTTTTTTGTTTGTTTGTTTTAAAGACAGAGTTTCACTTTATCACCCTCGGTAGAGTGCTGTGGCATCACAGCTCACAGCAACCTCCAACTCCTGAGCTTAGGCAATTCTCTTGCCTCAGCCTCCCAAGTAGCTGGGACTATAGGTGCCCACCACAACGCCCAGCTATTTTTCTTTGCAACTTGGCCGGGGCCAGGTTCAAACCTGCCACTCTCGGTATATGGGGCCTGTGCCCTACCCACTGAGCCACAGGCACCGCCCAAGCATTCTCATTTGATTAAGGGAACTTCCACACCTGAGCTGTGCCTCACACATCACCTGCCATGCTTTACAGTCGCCCCCCTGCTTTATTCTGCACCAGATGGGGAAGGGCCCAAACCTTGCTTTCTATTTTCCTGTCAGTTACTTTTCATCATAGAATTAAATGATAGCCCCTTATCTGTTATTATTTTTTGAATCCGGCATGGCTTATACGACATGTTAAAAGAAAACAGAAAAAAAATTATGGATAAAGGAAGATTGTTCAATGAAAATGGACAGATGACTGTTTTTTTATTGAGGCAAATGGTAAGGCACCCTGCTTAATTTGTAGGGAACTTGTACAAAATTTTCAAAGACTATAATTTGAAAAGGCATTATACGCAAAACCATGCTGCCAGATTTGATGTGTATAAAGGATTGTGTAGTAAGGACATAATAGTGGAACTGAGCAGAAGTCTGTCTTCTCAACAAAGAAAATTTTAAGTTACAGCTCAGATTCTGTTGTAAAAGCTAGTTATGTGGTAGTATATTTAACAGCAAAAAAATCAAGACCATTTACTGATGGTGAGTTTATTAAGCAATGTATGGAAAGCATGGCAGATATAATTTACCCTGATATAAAAGGGGGATATTTCTAAAATCCATTTGTCTCATCACACTATATAGCCAGGTGAATTGAAGAAATCAGAAAATCTTTTGAAAGAAGTTTAGAAAGTAAAGCCGCTAACTTTAAATTTTATGCTTAGGTAACGGATGACAGCACTGATGCTACAAATACAGCTCAACTTGCCATTTTTTTTAGAGGTGTTGATGACAAATGGTTTCTTCAGTGCCATTAAAATTCACAATTAAAGAGCTTTATGTGAAGCAGTAAAAAATATTTCTTTGTCCGTTGTCAACATATCTGGTATAGCTACTGATGCTGCCTGGCAATGTTAGGTAAAAAATAGGGTCTTGGCTCGGCCCCTGTAGCTCAGGAGCTCGGGCGCCAGCTATATACCCCAGAGCTGGCGGGTTCAAACCCAGCCTGGGCCTGCCAAACAATGACAACTACACACACACACACACACACAAAAAATAGCCGGGCATTGTGGCGGGTGCCTGTAGTCCCAGCTACTTGGGAGGCTGAGGCAAGAGAATCACTTAAGCCCAAGAATTTGAGGTTGCTGTGAGCTGTGACGCCATGGTACTCTACCGAGGGTGACAAAGTAAAACTCTGTCTCTTAAAAAAAAAAAAAAGGGTCTTGTAAAATTAAAGATGATATATTTGCCACCCAAATTCACATTTGATGAAGTATCATTGCATAGTACATCAAGAAAATTAATACATAAAAGCTTTAAAAATGGATAACCTCATGCAAATCATCTTCAAGACTGTGCATTTCATAAAGACCATGGGAGTGAATGAATCATGGGCAATTATAGGAATTTCTTAATAGTATTGATGCTAACTATGGTGACATCAGTTACTTTTTGGAAATAGGATGGCTAAATCGAGACCAAAGGTGGAAAAGATTCTATGATTTACAACATGTTACAAATTATTTATGATATCAAAAACCAAATTTGTACAAGGACTTGACAATGAAAACTGGCTTAAAGATTTATTAGCACTTTTACTGGACTTAACTGCTCATTTAAATGAGTTAAGCATGGATCATTCAAGGTGAAAACTAATGTATAAATACCATGTTGGGCAGTGCCTGGCTCAGTGAGTAGGGCCCCGGCCCCACATACCGAGAGTGGTAGGTTCGAACCAGGCCCTGGCCAAAAGAATAGCTAGGCTTTGTGGCAGGCGCCTGTAGTCCTAGCTACTTAGCAGGCTGACGCAAGAGAATCACCTATGCCTAAGAGCTGGAGGTTGCTGTGAGCTGTGACACTACGGCACTCACCGCACTCTACTGAGGGCGACAAAGTAAGACTCTGTCTCAAAAGAAAAAAAAGAAAAGAAAATAATACAATGTTTAAAACCACAGCAGCATTCATAATAAAACTGAAATTATGGCAAAGAATTTTATGCATTTCAACACATTGGCTAAACACAGTTCTATGAACAGCAAAAAATAGGCAGCCTTACTTTTTGATTTGATGTAAGAATTTGAAAACAGATTTTTATACACCTAAGGTGGTGAGTTCAAATCCCCAGCCCAGGCTCGCCAAACAACAATGATGGCTGCAACCAAAAAATGGCCAGGCATTGTGGCGCGCCTGTAGTCCCTGTGGCTCAAGCGGCTAAGGCGCCACCCACATATACCTAAGGTGGTGGGTTCGAATCCCTAGCCTGGGCCTGCCAAACAACAATGATGGCTGC
>NW_003852468.1:8872010-8907963 GCF_000181295.1 Otolemur garnettii | reverse complement strand
AGGCAGGAGACTCGCTTGAGCCCAGGAGTTGGAGGTTGCTGTGAGCTGTGATGCCATGGCATTCTACCTAGGGGAATAGCTTGAGGCTCTGTCTCAAAAAAAAAAAAGAAAACAGATTTTTAAGATTTCCAAGAAAATAGTCGATATTTAGGTGTATTTGCAACTCTATTATCAGTCAATGTAAATATGTTACCTGCCAATTTTTATTTATTTATTTATTTATTTATTTTTTAATTTTTTGAGACAGAGCCTCAAGCTGTTGCCCTGGGTAGAGTACTGTGGCATCACAGCTCACGGCAACTTCCAACTCTTGGGTTTAAGCGATTCTCTTGCCTCAGCCTCCCAAATAGCTGGGACTACAGGTGCCCACCACATGCCTGGCTACTTTTTGGTTGCAGCCATCATTGTTGTTTGGTGGGCCCAGGCTGGATTCAAACCCACCAGCTCCGGTGTACGTGGCTGGTGCCTTAGCCACTTGAGCCACAGGTACCGAGCCTACCTGGCAGTTTTTAAAGGGAGTGCATAGAGTTGCAATCTGATGTTCAACATAAGGAAAAATTTGATCATGTCTCTTTACTGGCCTTTTATAGGTCCTGTCTGGCCAGAGACAAATATCCCTGGCTTCACAATCACTCCATATTCATGCCTTCACTTTTTGGCAGTACCTACATTTGCGAGCAACTATTTTCAAGAAAAAACACATTAAGAGTAAAATTAGAACCAAAATATATGATGAGCACCTTGAGAGCTCACTGAGATTTACAACTACTTACATCAAACCAGATATTGATGCATTAATTTCTCAAATACAATCTCACATATCCCACTAATTTTATGTTGCCCATTTTCTTTTACTTTTATAATAAAAAAAATCCCCCAAAACCCAAGATGTTTTATTACTTGGATATGTGTATTTTCTATATTAGTGATTGCAAACTTGGGAACTGCTCAACAGTTTTGTAAGATTCTCTGAGTAATTAAGTCCACTGCAAAATTAGGATTATCAGAGGACTTTTTTACTTTTCTATGGTGGCAAATGTCACAAAATTTGCACAGACCTTTTTTTGCTCCTCACCTTTCTTTAGTGTTTATATATTTAATGTGTGGCCCAAGACAACTCTTTTTCCGGCGTGGCCCAGAGAAGCTAAAAGGTTGGACACTCCTGATATATATCATTAACAATTATAACTTTTTTCAATGAGCAAATTCACACCTATTGAGGACAGTATATACATACTATCTGGGTGAAGGGCATACTCACATGTCTAACTTAGTCTCAACCTGTATGAAAGCAAAGTATGTAAACAAGATGTGTATGCCCCCTAATATTCTGGGATGATAAAAGAAGAAATACAAATTTTTTGATGAAAAATAAAGAAAAAGATGTTTTAAATTACACTTTTTCAGTTGGAACAAATGTATCACTGTAGTAATAATGTTGATAATGGAGGATGCTTTGCATATGTGGGCAGGCGGTATATGGAAAATCTCTACACCTTCTGCTCAATTTTAAACCCAAAAGTGCTCGAAAAAATAAACGATTTCAAAAATTATGTTTTAGGCTCGGCGCCTGTGGCTCAAGTGGCTAAGGCGCCAGCCATGTACACCCAAGGTGATGGGTTCGAATCCAGCCCGGGCCCGCCAAACAACAATGACGGCTGCAACTAAAAAATAGCCGGGTGTTGTGGCGGGCGCCTGTGGTCCCAGCTACTTGGGAGGCTGAGGCAGGAGACTCGCTTGAGCCCAGGAGTTGGAGGTTGCTGTGAGCTGCGATGCCACGGCACTCTACCCAGGGGGACAGCTTGAGGCTCATGTCTCAAAAAAAAAAAATTATATTTTAGAGCCAGTTGGTTCACATCTGTAATCCTAGCACTCTGAGAGGCCGAGATGGGGAGGACTGCTTGAGCTCAGGAGTTTGAGACCAGCCTGAGCAAGAGCAAGACCCCATCTCTACTAAAAATAGAAAAATTAGCTGAGTGTTGTGGCAGGCACCTGTAGTCTCAGCTACTTAGGAGGCTGGGGCAGTAGTTTGAGGCTGCTATGACCTAGGCTGATGCCAAGGTACCCTAACTCAGGCAAAAGAGCAAGACTCTGTCTCCAAAAATATATATATAATAATAATAAATAAAAAAATATAGTTTAGGATTCTTACTTTATATCCAGAGCATTCTACCTTTATCAGTTCATTAATCTGTTCAGTACTTGAATTCCTGTACACATTTTCTTCCCCATCTTAAAAAGGTATTCATGTGAACCTAGTCCAGAATATGTACCTAACTTGTTTTGACCACATACCTAGGCCAAAAAATAAAACAGAAAAAAAGAATAAAAATCTTAAAACATTTTATCTTAGTTTGATTAGAACTTTTCACAGGACTATGGAATTTGAACATTGAAGCAGCTACATGATGCTATTTACCCATATTCTTAGGCTGTCACCAGGCAGCCTGCTGCCTAGAAGTATCCCACTTGGACTATTTGTACTAAATTTAACCATTTATAGTCTTGAATAGAAGTTATTACATTTTAGTCAAATAAATAATAAGAAGTGACTACCTGTCCTTATATATGTAAATAATTGCTTTTGTAAATATCTGTGGTGCAAGTTGACTCCAGAGGGAACCTTCAAAGTTGTCTCACTTTATGCCCTTTGGTAGAGTGCCGTGGCATCACACAGCTCACAGCAACCTCCAACTCCTGAGCTTAGGCGATTCTCTTGCCTCAGCCTCCCAAGTAGCTGGGACTACAGGCTCCCGCCACAAGTCCTGGCTATTTTGTTTTATTGTTGTTGCAGTTTGGCTGGGGCCGGGTTTGAACCTGCCACCCTCGGTATATGGGGCCGGCGCCGTACCAACTGAGCCACAGGCGCCACCCCAGTTGAATATTTTTTTTAAGTCATTAAAATTTTCTCTCTTTACTGTAGTGTTAAATTCTAGACCATTTTCCAAAAATTAAATTTTAATTTAAATGAGTCTGAGCCCTTTTTTATCAGTATTATCAAACTTTAAAATCTACTTTCTTTCAGCAATTGAAAAGGCATTTCCACAGGGTGTCTTTATAAGTTTGTCATCACTTTCATCCAGAATAGGTGTTCTACTTCCAGGTGCTCGCGCAGCTCTTTATAGTCTATTAGGGATTCCAGAATGTGAATTATTTGGCAGTTAAGAGATCTCATTTATATGTGAAAATGATTCACTGTAGAGTACTTTTGGTAGCCTTAACAAAACTGTCTTGGAATCATATACTTTGTCTTTCTGGTCCCTTCCCGAGAGATATTCAGAGTTTTTAAAATACCGCACAATCATAATTGCTGATTACTTTTAAAAGAGTCATTTCAGGCTGTGTGTGCTCATGCCTGTAATCTTAGCTGGCACTTTGGGAGGCTGAGGTGGGAGGATCACTTGAAGCCAGGAGCTTGAGACCAGCCTGAGCAATAGCAAGACCCTGACCCCACAAATCATTTTAGCAAAACTTAGCCAGACATCATGGCACGCACCTGTAGGCCTGGCTACTCAGGAGGCTGAGGCAAGAGTATCCCTTCAGCCCAGGAGTGTGAGATTGCAGGGACCTATAATGACACCACTGCTGTGCTGTAGCCCAGGCAACAGAACAAGACCTTGTCTCAAAAAAAAAAAAAAAAACAAAACCCAAAACAAAAATAATATCAGTTCAGAATTGCTTCATAAATGGCAGAAAAACATCCTAGTCCAATTATGGTACCAGCCTAAGCCTTGGAAATAAAACCTTGTAGTTGAATTAAACAGGCCTTTTATTCTTTATCTTAAGATATGGAACCACTTTTCATGTGAACACTGATCATCCAAAGAATAAAGAGATTGATTTCCTACTTTAAAGGGCCGGGCACAATAGCTCACGCCTGTAATCCCAACACTCTGGGAGGTGGAAGCCAGAGGATTGCTTGAGCTCAGGAGTTCGAGACCAGAGTGAGCAAGAGCAAGACCCTGTGTCTACCAAAAATAGAAAAATTAACCAGGCTTTGTGGTGGTCTCCTGTAGACCCAGCTACTTGGGAAGCTCAGGCAGGAGGATCACTTGAACCCAGGAGTTAGAGGTTGCTGTGAGCTAGACCGATGCCATGGCACTTTGGCCTGGGTCAACAAAGTGAGACTGTATATAAAAAAACAGAAAGATTGGAATATACACTCAGACACGCACATATTGTGAAGTGGGGAGGAGATGACAACTTTATATTTCTTTTTTGAAGTTAAGAATAATATAGCTGAAATTTTCAGAAAGCAAGTAGGCAGACTCCAAAGGTATTATGTGATTTTTATTTTTAGCTTTCAGTAGTGGTTTGTTTGATTCAGCCTGTGACAGTAGAAATAAATGAGTAATAGGTGACTAGTGTGTTTTGTCTGCTATGACAAAACTTTTCTATCACTGAATCTGTCTAACCAGCCAGTTATTTTCCTGTTGTCTGAAATGAAAAGACTGTCTTGTTTTCTGACAATGTAGAAATTTCTGTTCAGGTAAAGTGTACACTGTCATTGAATTAAAAATAATGAAGTTGCAATAAATTGGCTTTAGCTTTATTACTGAACTTTCCCCCAAAACTCAAATTTAAGATCATTTAAATTTTCTTATAAAATAGCTAAAAATATCAATAACAATTTTGAGTATGATACTTGGTCTTTAAATACAGACGTGTGGGATGACTGTTGGTGGTAGCACATCTAGTCGTTCACCTTGTAGCCAGCCTCCAAGATGGCCCCCAGTGATATTCCTACCCTTGAATAGTCCCCTCCCGAATTTACCAGGGTTGATGTGTATGACTAAGAGAATACATCAGAACTGATGATGTGTCACTTCAACCTTAGGGGATTTTGGTTTGGGTTTTTTTGGTTGTTGTTTTGTTTTGTTTAAGAAATGAAGTCTTGCTGTGTTTGTCCAGGCTGGTCTGAAACTCCTAGCCCCAAAGGATTTTTCCACCTCAGCCTCTCAAGTAGCTGGGATTATAGGCACCACCCACTGTGCCTGGCTGCTTCCAAGATTAGATTTTAAAAGACACTAGGATTTCCACCTTGGCCTCTCTGTCTCTGCTTTATGGGAAGCTGGCACCAAGGCCTATACCATAGCCAAGTAAATAAGCTTGGAAATGGATTCACCAGCCCCAGTTATGGCTTTAGATGACAACAGCCCTGGCCAACAGCTTGTCTGAACTCTCCTGAGACCCTGAGCTAGAAGCCACTCAACTAGCCTCTCCAGCAACTGTATGAGGGTTTTTTGTTGGTTTGTTTTTATTTTTGAGACAGAGTCTCACTCTGTTGCCCCAAGCTATGGTGCCCTGGCATCAGCCTAGCTAACAGCAACCTCTAACTCCTGGGTTTAAGCAGTCCTCCTGCCTCGGCCTTTCAAGTAGGTAAGTCTATAGGAGACCACCACAAAGCCTGGCTAATTTTTCTGTTTCTAGTAGAGACAGGGTCTCTCTGTTGCTCAAGCTGGTCTTAAACTCCTGATCTCAAGGAATCCTCCCACTTCAACTTCCCAGAGTGCTCAGATTATAGATACCACTGATCTTGGCCTATGAGATTTTTTAAAATGTCTGTTATTTAAGCTGCTTGGTTTTGAGATGAGTTTATATTATGCAGGAATAGGTAAGTATCACACACTTCCATTAAAGCTCTTTTCATTCTTCAAACCTGGTTTTGGTTACTGTTGTTATTATTTGCACCAATGAACCTATAATCCATATAGTTCTCCTGACTATATCATTGAGTTAAAAAACAACATAGTCCATTTCCCATTTCCAGTCCAGTGTTTGGTATAGTAAACAGAGACTCTGAATTCACCTTTCCTATATTTGGCCTCATATTAGAATGTACTTAAAAGAATTGCTCTCTGACAAGGAGCCGTTTTTAGATTATCCTACAGATCCTTTTCCTTTACAGGCAAAGCCATCTATTTTACATAACTTATAATTACTATGCAAGTGATTATGGAATTACTGTGAAGTACTTCAAGAGAAAACAGACGGCCTAACAACTGTTCTCAGGCTGAGACTTCACCAAAGAAGCTCTTGTCTATTACTCACAAATCTGTGGTGCTTATTAATTATACAGGGTAATCACAGTATGGGTTTTAAAAAGTTATATTTTCAGGATTAGTTAAATATATAGTACTCAAACCTGAGAGACAGCTTCTCAGCAGATCTGATGTCAAGGTCATGAATTGTAGTCCCAGCTCCTTCTCTCCCATCCCCCTTTCTCCATAGTGCTTTAAAAGGAAAAGTCATACAAATATTTAGGTTTGCTTTTTCTGTTTCCTTTATGCCGTACTAAACCAATTTCAGTACCAATAATTCTTCCTTAGATCATTAACCATACAGAAATGGTTGTCAGGAATAAGAACTGAGACAGAAGAGTAGTATTTCAACTGCTTTAAAGAGATTTTTGCTTCCTTTGTCTAAGTGTTTTTTCTAAATGTGGCCCAAGAATGCCTTAGGACATTAGTAGCTACAAATGGATGCTTTCATTGAATTCTAGGTTATCCATTTCATATTTTTATAGGTAAAAAGGAGAACACTGATGAGTCCCATGTTGTTTGACATTATTGCTTTTAAAATGTAGCTAGCTCTTTTTGTTTTACTGTCAAATAATTTGAAATAATAATTAAAATGGCTGGTTCAGGAATTGATCTGTTCTTTCTCCATCCTAAACAAATGCTGATAATTCCTTTTTTAATTTAGAGCTGAAAAAAATTGTATTGAACTGTCTTTCAACCCCCGTCCCCACTTTCTCTCTCTTTCTCTCTCTCTCTCTCACACATACACACACATACTTCTAATGAGATGTTAGAAAGATGGTTATGGGCTCAGCACCTGTAGGTCAGTGGCTAGGGCACAAGCCACATACACCCAGGCTGATGATTTGAATCCAGCCCGGGCCTGCCAGACAATGACAGCTACAACCAAAAATAGCTGGGTGTTGTGGTGGGTGCCTGTAGTCCCACCTACTTGGGAGGCTGAGGCAAGAGAATCGCTTAAGCCCAAGTGATTGGGGTTGCTGTGAGCTGTGATGCCACAGCATTCTACCAAGGGCGACATAGTAAGACACTGTCTCAAAAAAAAAAAGAAAGAAAGAAAGATGGTTATTAGTAACTTAAAGAAACAAATGGATTCTCTCTTCGTATTTCCCATATACAAATATCAGCCAAATACTCCAATAATGTCATACCTTAAGATAGTTGTAATCCAGCCAGAGGTGAAACCCAGGGTTTCTAACTCTGCTTTGAACATTTGCTAACTGATACTAACATGAAATTGTAGCATAATGCTAAATAATTACTGGAACTTAAACTTGGAAAGTCAGGGAAGAAGAAAGCATGAGATTGTCAACACTGAAACATACTTCTGTGTTAAAGAAACCCCATGTTTCCTTTATTCCCTTGAGAATTTCTTTAAATTAAAGCATGGCCATTGAATTGTGAATTTCCTTTTCTTTTCAGATGGGTTCCTATTCATGGATGGCAGTGCTCAGAAAACATAACTATTGATGAAATGGTTTTTATAAGTGGATAAATGCCAGTAGTTTTCATAACTATATTTAATCTGAAAGCTTAAATTATGTAGTACTTTCCTGTGATTTTTGAGAACATTTCCTCAATCCCGTTTCCTTTTTTATTGTAAAATTTTTCAAGAAACTTTTTGAGCTCTGGAGAATAAAGTAATAATTAGCATTATTAATGTTAGCATGTGTGTAATATATCATGTTCATAGGAAGTACTGCTTCGAGCTCTTTCTCACAGAGATAAGAAGAGAAAAGGCTGGCAATCTTTCCACTCACCTTCTGATCCTTAGCTCCTTGACTTGGCACCAGGCCTAAAACCCTAGACAAGACTCAAGCACCAGCCTGTATCCTCTTCTCACTTTCTTTTATCCCTAAAGTTTATCAAGCCCCCAAGGAGACAAAAAGGAAGATGGAAGGGAGCAGCTGAATAGAGCCAAGAAGGCGGGTAGAATCTGGCAGCAGGCAGAAGACATTTTGTCTGCCCCTGTGATTGTGAGAACATCAACCCTCTTGACCCATCAACAACTGAGTACAGTTTCAAATACACAAATCACAAGTAATCCTGGCTTAAAATATGACCACACTTAACTTTAGCATCCTTCACATGCAAGTCTGCTTGCACTTTATTGGGTCTCATAAAATTATCATGTTTAACATATTTCAGAAATGCAAATGCTATAACACAGAAAAAAAAAAGGTCAGAAATACCTGCTGATAATATAAGCATTGATAAGCAGAAGCAGTGAATATGGTTATGGTTAGCAGTGAATATGGTGGTTAGGGACGTTGAAGCCAGACTACCTGGGTTTAAATCCCAATTCTGACAGCTTGTTATATGTGAGTAATCAAGAATAAGCTTAGCCTCTCTATAATAGTTTTCTCATCTGCAGTATGGAGATGATAGAGTTGTAAATATTAAATCAGTTAATATGACTATAAATGCTTAGGTTAATGTCTAAACATAGTTAGCTCTGTGTAAGTTGGTTCTTGTTACTACCATACCATACCACCTTTCTGATGTTATTTCTGCGTTTAGTTGGCTCAGTCTAATTTGTAGTCAGCAGATTGATTACATTGGTACTTACACCACCACCTTTGAGGCATAACTATTAAATAGCAATTCCTAGTCCTTACTACTTTTTAAAAGCAAAATATTTTTTTTCCTCTTTCTAGGCCCAGCACAGAGATACTTTTATTGAAGAACGCTATGGGAAATATAATATCAGTGATCCTTTGATGGCTCTACAGAGAGATTTTGAAGCGCTGAAGGAGAAAAGTGATGGTGAAAAGCAGCCGGTCTGCGCAAACCCACTGTCCATTCTCAAGGTGGTGATGAAGCAGTGCAAGAACATGCAGGAGCGCATGCTGTCCCAGCTGGCCGCTGCCGAGAGCAGGCACCGAAAGGTCGGCGCTCCCGGGGCTGTGTGCTGCACAGGTCCTCACACAGACTTTCCAAGAGATGCCTGATAACTTCTTGCAGGCGTTATTCTTGTCAGCTGGGTGTCTCACAGCAGTGAGACAAGAGATAGACACAGGTTATTCCAAACATTAATTCAAGGAATGTGCCAGACACATTATTAACATGGCATTTCTTCTTGCTATGTACTCCAAAATACTTGATGTGTTTTTCTAGTTCTTGATCATCCAAACTGTGGCAACCTACTGGGTTTTGACCAAGCTTGTGGCTGAATGGAGCATTCTCTGTTTGCTTACTTAAGTGATAAATAGGATAAACAGGTATTTGGGGAATGTTATATCCAAGACAGAGAGAATTTACCTGATAAACACACAAGCCAATAGTTATTTCCATTTATTCCTAGTTTTGAGTTTCATTACATTTTATTACTCATGAAACCATAAACAGTCCATAGGGTTCTTTACTTTAAAGCTGTTCTACCCTGTTAGGAAACTCTGTGTGTGTGTGTTTGGTTCCATACGTCTGACCGCTCCTAAGTCAGGAAAGGAAAGTTGTGCTTTCCTTCCTCTACCTCATCTAAGTGGAATTCTAGCACTTATGAATGTCTTCCCCAAACTTGTTATTTACTGCTCAAACTTGGCCTGAAAAGATGCTTGGCTGCAGTTTGTGTTTTGTTGTTTTGTTTTGTTTTTTTTAAACCTATTGGTTTAAATTTATATACCAAACAAAGAGGATATCAGTACATTTAGTAGAAAACATTTCGAAAAATTAGGTTGGCTCGGTGCCCGTGGCTCAAATGGCTAAGGCACCAGCCACATATACCTGAGCTGGCGGGTTCAAATCCAGCCTGGGCCCGCCAAACAACAGTGACAGCTGCAACCAAAAAATAGCCAGGCATTGTGGTGGGCATCTGTAATCCCAGCTACTTGGGAGGTAGAGGCAGGAGACTCGCTTGAGCCCAGGAGTTGGAGGTTGCTGTGAGCTGTGACGCCACGGTACTCTACTCAGGGCAACAGCTTGAGGCGCTGTCTCAAAAAAAAAAAAAATTGGGTTAGCAGCTGCAAAATATGGTGGACCTCACTTTTAAGGTTACTAGCATTAAAGCCATCTGCTTAAATTGCATCTGATAAATTACTTGGGCTCCAGGTTTTGCCTGTGATCTTTTCTTTCTCTTCACAGAGCCCACATGAAAGGCCAGGGTGGGCCATAACCATGAATGGGCCTCAGATCTTCCATGGCCCTCCATAAAATATGTAAAATGATAAAGTTTATATATTTTATAGGAAATACATTTGTCCAAAACTTAATCAGACTGTCAGAGTTTCCCAAGACCCAGAAAAGATTAACCTCTGGTCTAGAATAAGATAATCTGAAAATATTTATGCTCCAATTTAAAAGGTGTCAATGGGCCAAATGTGGTGGCTCATGCCTATAATCCTAGCACTTTGGGAGGCTAAGGTGGGAGGATTGCTTGAGGCCAGGAGTTTGAGATTGCTTGAGGTTCAGGTATATTCCTGAGCAAGCATATATCCCATCTCTACAAAAAAATAGAAAAATCAGTCAAATGTGGTGACATGTACCTCTAGTCCCAACTATTTGTGAGTCTGAGGCAGGAGGATCGCTCGAGCCCAAGAGTTTGAGGTTGCATGAGCTGCAATGATGCCACACACTCTAGCCCAGGAAACAGGACAATAGCATGCCACAAAAAAATAAATAAATAAAAATAAAATCTATCAGTAGGTTGGTGTTAGTTACCTAAATTGTGGGGATTAAGAAAATCTTCACAACATGCTTGTTTGACAGACAAGCTTTATTTCCACTTCACACATGATGTAACTGAGTTGTGTTAAAGGGGCTGGGTAGCTTTCATGCTCCAGAGAGGTGTAGTGTTGGCACGTTTGTGGTTCTATGATTGGAGAGAGGAATAAGTTAAAAATAATTCAGAATGTCTTCATACTGTATCTCAATGTAAAAATGTTTTAAATGAGTATTAATTTTTGAAACTAAATGTCTGTTTATCCTGTTAAGTGGTTTGTCAAAGTAGAATACTGACTTTGAAGTTTATAATTAGTGTGCTCATAGTTCCAGTTTTGCCTATCACATTGGCATGGTTATTAACAATACCCTATTTGACTCTCAGCAGTGTTCTAATTTAAACAGTAAATTATATGGTTGCTCTGCTTATAATGAAAAAAAGAGTTCTGTAGTCCACCTCTTCCATTCCCCATTCTCTCCAATATTTAGAGGCAAATATCTTTTAGCCATTTAATTTGGTAGGTAACCTCCACATTTCTAAATAATAAACTGCTCTCTCTTTATCAATTTTAGGTGTTTATATTACTTTCTTTTATGATAGATACAGATTTAGTTATCTTACACCCCACCTCCCTTTCCTCTGTTTACCCCTGATAGTCTACCCCAATTCAGCCCTCTCTTCTCGCCCCCATTCTCCGTCATAGCTGGTATCCCCACATTTTGAGCTTGTCACATGCTACTTCTTCAGTGGATAAAGCAGCATCTGGCATAGGCCTGGGCAGCAGATGCCTGGCTGCTAATATTCTGTGAGGAAGAATCAGGGTGAGGATACAAAGTCTCTGAAAATAGACTTTGAGCCACTCCTCCAACTTTCAATTGTCCGTTTAACTTCTCATCTCAGTACCTGCCACTTGTAGGTTCCATATTTGTGGGGCCCTATGGGGCAAAACAACTTCCTCCCTTACACTCCAGCCTCTCTGCCTTCTCAAATGTTATTAAAATTTCTTGACTGATAAAGTCACTCTCTTTGTTTTTGTGAGTTTTTAGTCTTTCATTCTATCTCTTTAATTTCACAGGGCTCTCAAAATAGAGAGGAGATGAGTTACCACCATTAGCCAAAAGCCTTTCTATTAAAATGAAAAATTAAATGTTTTTCTAAACCAGAAGAAAGTCCACCAAAACCATTCTGTTGTTCTGTTTTGTTTTAGAGACAGAGTTTTGCTTTGTGGCCCAGGCTGGAGTACAGGGTGATCATAGCTCCTGTATCTTCAAACTCTTGGGCTCAAGCTGTCCTCCTGCCTCAGAGGCCACCAAAGTGGCAAATAATACAGGTTTGCCACTGCACCCACCTCAATTTTACTTGTTTTTTTGTTTTGTTTTGTTTTGCAGTTTTTTCTTTTTTTGGCCGGGGCTGAGTTTGAACCTGCCACCTCTGGCATATGGGGCCGGCACCCTACTCCTTTGAGCCACAGGGTTCTCCCCTCAATTTTACTTTTAAAGAGAGATTTTATGTCCCAAAAAATTTTGTCTCCATTCATAAAAATTGTTAGTGAGCAGAAATAATGAAAAGTGGCCATTGGAATGACAGAGCTCTGCCTGGAGGTCTGGACCAAGGGCCCTTGAAAACACAGGCAGAATCTACTATAGATTCCATTGCTATTCAGAATATTTTGCGGTTGTAGAAAGGATTATGTGGAAAATGTCTCTTTAAATTTGTATTATTTTTAAAATTGGGATGAATACTTTGATACCAAAACCAGGAAAAGGGGAACATGGGTAGGCAGGTTAATTAAAAAGGCCATGTGAGCTGAGCACAATGGCTTACGCCTGTGATTCCAGCACTTGGCGTAAGGCCAGGAGGTTGAGACCAATCTGAGCAACATAGTGAGACTCCATCTCTGCCAATAATTAAAACATTGCCCAGTGTGGTGGTATGTGCCTATAGTCCCAGCTACTTGGGAGGCTGAGGCAAGAGAATCACTTAAGCCCAAGAGTTTGAGGTTGTTGTGAGCTATGATGCCACAGCACTCTACCAAGGGCAACAAAGTGTCCTTTATTTTGGACAAAAAAAATAAAATAAAATAAAAATAAAAAAAAAAACTCGGGGGGAGGTGGCTGGACCTTGTGAATGTATCTACTTAACAGCCATGTTAATTGGCTGGGTGCAGTGGCTCATGCCTAGAATCTTAGCACTCTGGGAGGCTGAGGCAGGTGGATTGGCTGAGCTCAGGAGTCAGACACCAGCCTGAGCAAGAGTAAGACTCCCGTCTCTACTAAAAATAGAAAAATTAGCCAGGCAGCATGGTGGGCACCTGTAGTCCCAGCTACTTGGGAAGCTGAAGCATGAGGATAGCTTGAACCCAGGAGTCTGAGGTTGCTGTGAGCTATGATGACGCATAGCATCCTACCCAGATGGGCAACAGAGTTAGGCTCTCTCAAAAAAAAAAAAAAAAAAAAAGATTCATATAATTGAACTTTTTTGCATGCAATATGAAGTCAAGAGAGTCTTTTTACCTCTTATCTACAAAATGCATACTATGAATTAAACATAGCATAGTTAAGATGTCACTTACTTGACATGTTCCATCTAGGCTTCCTGTTCAGTGCCTTCTTGTATGATTTGGAAATCACAGAAAGCTGAAAGGATCCTATCTTGCTCCTTCACGTACCCTGGCCCTAAAACTAGCTTCAGTTTCCTGGACTTTCTATTATTTCTCCAAAACCTCCTCAACTCCTACAACTAATTAGTTGCTCTCTTCTCTCTATTTACATACCATTCTGTGCATACTTCAAGTAAAGCAAACACCTTATTGTTTTCGAGCACATAGCTTTCATATCTTTCACTCGACTGGACTGTGTGCTCTTGGATGGGCATGGCTGGGTTTCATTTGTTTATTTATTTAATCTCGGAAACTATTTTAGGTCCTTATTAAGGCACTTAGTTCTGGTTATATTATAAGTGTGATTCCTTGATATTTGAAAACGAATTTTTTTTTTTTTTTAATTCTTTAAAGGTGATCCTAGACCTTGAGGAAGAAAGGCAAAGGCACGCACAGGATACAGCTGAAGGAGATGACGTCACCTACATGCTAGAGAAGGAAAGAGAGAGGCTGACCCAACAGGTAGTGAAGGGGGCGGCATTCACAGCAGCATTTGCCTAGGAGAGCATTTCTCAAAGAGTATTCTGCAGGATGCTAATTGGTTCCTCAAAACATAGGCTTTATGGCTGTGAGCATGGAAACTACTGGATTAAACAATTTAACCAAATTTAAACAAAATTAAACAGGTTTCTAACTTTAAATTTGTTAGAGTTTTCAGTATGCAAAAGCACATTGTGAGTCTTCAAGAACAAGATAGGGTATTCTGTGCTTAGCTAATCAATCTGTGTTTTCATAAAATCTGTTCTTGACAGAGATCACTCATTGTAGGACTATTATTCCATAGAATAATGACGCATAGCATCCTGCCCATCCCCTCTACATTTTGGGGAATGGAATGCAAACTTAGAGCTATAGCTCTCAAAGTGTTTTTGACTTAGGACCCCAGTAAGAAATACTTTTTACGGCTTGGCACCTGTAGCTCAAGCGGCTAAGGTGCCAGCCACATACACCAGAGCTGGCCGGTTCAAATCCAGCCCAGGCCTGCCAAACAACGACAACTACAATCAAAAAATAGCCGGGCATTGTGGTGGGCGCCTATAGTCCCAGCTACTTGGGAGGCTGAGGCAAGAGAATCACTTAAGCCCAGGAGTTGGAGGTTGCTGTGAGCTATGATGTCTTGGCACTCTACCCAGGGCAACAGCTTGAGGCTCTTTCTCAAAAAAAAAAAAAAAAATAGGAAAGAAAAAGAAAAGAAATACTTTTTGCATCATCACCCAGTATATGTAGACACTAACACACATTTCCTGAAACAAAAATCTCATGAAATGATGTATAACAACCCTTATCGCCTATTAGTAGGGTTTCTCTTCTATTTTATTTTTTTAAATTCTGGTCATGGCTCACCAAGTTGGTTTCCCCATCCATTAATGGATTGAGGCACTTGGAAACCACTGACTGAAAGAGTTCCTTCAGCTCTTTCTCTCTCTCTTGGAGTCTCTCTGCCTCACCTAGGGTTGGGAAGACAACTGAAACAGACTACACTCATATAAAAAGTATGATTCAAATGCTGCTATCTCTGCTTGTTTTTAAAACCAGAGAAAATTATTACTGAATTATTACTGAAACGTCAAACATTTTTGTTTTTTTTTTTTTTCAGGAGTATTTATCACAAAATCTGTGTATGTTGCCTTCTGCCATCTGTTTTGATTGGCCCTAATGCTTTGTTCTCTCCTCATATCTACAACACAATGATACATCATATTCCCACTGATAATCCTGAGACAATACAAGATCTAGAAGTGCCTACTAAACCATCAGAGAAAGATTAAATCGTAGTGTGTGCATTTTTGTGTTAGGTATGCTAATACTTTAGAAATACTTGGTCAGAGCACCATGGCATACATTTTAATCCTGTCTACCAGAGAACAGCTAACTAGGAGACTGTTTGACCACAGTTTTGCAGTATGTCTCTTTGTTTTCTTACTGTAATCAAGATGTCTGGTGGCTTTTTCTTTTTTTTAGTTGGAATTTGAAAAGTCCCAAGTGAAAAAGTTTGAAAAAGAGCAGAAGAAGCTCTCTAGTCAGCTAGAAGAGGAGCGCTCCCGCCACAAGCAACTCTCATCCATGCTGGTGCTTGAATGCAAGAAAGCCACCAGCAAGGCAGCCGAGGAGGGGCAGAAAGCAGGAGAACTGAGCCTGAAACTGGAGAAGGAGAAGAGCCGGGTGAGTAAACTGGAGGAGGAGCTGGCAGCTGAGAGAAAGCGAGGCTTGCAGACTGAAGCCCAGGTGGAGAAGCAGTTGTCTGAGTTTGACATCGAAAGGGAACAACTGCGAGCAAAACTGAACCGAGAAGAGAACCGAACCAAAACCCTGAAAGAAGAAATGGAAAGCTTGAAAAAGATAGTGAAGGACCTAGAGGCTTCTCATCAGCACAGTGGTCCTAATGAGCAGCTGAAGAAAACAGTAACTGTATCCAAAGCCACAGCAACTGAGCCTCTCATGCTTGTGTCTGTATTTTGCCAAACAGAGAGTTTTCAGGCAGAAAGAACCCACGGGAGCAGCATAGCCAAGGTGACACACACTGGCCTGCCTGGTCCTACCACGCCTACTTACTATTATGCAAAAACCAATGGCCATTGTGAACCAGAAGTACAAACTACCAGGGAGCTGATTGTAGGCAACAGTGTAGAAAACCAATTGCCTGCACGGGAAAAATCTGTGGCGTTAGCCCAAGAGAAACCAGTGGAGAATGGTGGGTTTCCTGTGGGAATTGAGACTCCAGTCCAAATGCCCAGCCACCTCCCCTCCAGTGGGAGCTCACCATCTCCCAGCAGCACAGCCTCCTCCTCTCTAACATCCTCTCCTTGCTCTTCGCCAGTACTAACTAAGCGTTTACTGGGGTCATCAGCCAGCAGCCCCGGCTACCAGTCATCCTACCAAGTAGGGATCAACCAGCGGTTCCATGCAGCTCGACACAAATTTCAGTCCCAAGCAGATCAGGACCAGCAAGCCAGTGGTCTACAGAGTCCTCCCTCCAGGGACCTGTCCCCCACCCTCATAGACAACTCTGCCGCCAAGCAGCTGGCCCGAAACACAGTCACTCAGGTGCTCTCCAGATTCACTAGCCAACAAGGACCAATCAAGCCAGTGTCTCCCAACAGCTCTCCTTTTGGCACAGACTATCGAAATTTGGCCAACACTGCCAATCCAAGAGGTGACACCAGCCATTCACCTACTCCAGGGAAAGTATCCAGTCCTCTGAGCCCCCTGTCTCCAGGAATCAAGTCCCCTACTATTCCCAGAGCTGAGAGAGGAAACCCTCCACCCATCCCACCCAAGAAACCTGGTCTTACCCCTTCTCCATCTGCTACCACTCCACTAACCAAAACTCATTCCCAGGCATCCTCTTTGACCACTACAGAAGACCTTGCCAGCAGCTGTTCTTCCAATGCTGTCGTAGCCAATGGCAAGGATGTTGAGATACTTTTGCCTACCAGCAGCTAGTCCCTAGGAGGAAGTCTCCACTTTTGACATTCCATCAGATTTCGTCCAAAAGCTCAGAGTCAGACTATTGAGTCAGATTATGTTATTTATTTTGATAGTAGCTGAACCCATCTGTATAATACATTTAGTGTATTTCACCTTTTTGTATTTTTTTAAGTAGGAACTGAGTAGATTGGATTTTTATGGCTCACATCTTTTTACTGAAGCTAAAAGGGCACCTCAAAGACATCTCAAGCTCAGCAGTCACCGTCGTTTTGTGTTGGAGAAAGCTAATTGAATACCAGGTGGTGATTTGCTGTCTATTTTGGGACTAGAATCACTCAACACTCATTTTGAATTATGCAGAAGTGGTTCATGCAGATTTTTATTCCAGATGAATTATGTTTTTAAAGTGCCTGATATATGACTGTCATATGAATGTGATTCTGCAGCGAAAACACAAAACGGATCATTTAATTGCAGAAAATGAGATCCTCTATGAATTCTGAATGTTGAAAAACCAACACTGCTTTTAATCCTCTCTGACTGTTTTTAAATGAGCTTTGTGTTCTGAAACAAGGCTGAATAAGTAGAATGGGAATCCTTCTAAAGGTGGGTGTGAACTCACCACAAAGCTGAGCTTTATAGAGCCCTTGAGAGCCCTCCAGAGCACTAAGCAGTTGAGGTGCTGATTTTTCTTGTACTTTTGAAAAATTAAGTCACTCCCAGTTTCCTGCATAAAGTCTTGAATAGAATGAAATCACATCTCCATTCAGAAAAATGTGTTTCAAGCATCTACTGTCATTTAAGGAACTTCTGATTCTGATTGCTGTTACTTGAATAGGAAATGGTTACTCATTCTGTATAAAAGTTTTGCAACAGAATGAAATATTTACTCTGTAATCAAAAAGCAATAACTTAAAATTTCTTCTTTGTAATGTTATAAGTTAGAATTATACAAGTTTTACCAAATTGTTACTTTTATTCTCCAAGCTGCCAGCACTTGGTGTCTGTATCCGTGGAACCAAATTAACTTTTGCCTAAATGGAAGTATAGATACATATACCCCTTTTACATGTTTAACATACACACGCTTAAACACATGAATATTAGTGTGATAATATCTTTGAAGTTTGCAATATAACATAAAGGACAAGTAGAATTGCACATTAAGATTACCTACCAAAAGCAGCTCAATGTGGCTGGGACCCCATCAAAGAAGGAATCTTGTTCCCAGAGTGATAGAGAAATTCAAGGTCTTCAGCCTCATAAAAGGGCAGAGAAACTAACCCCATCTCACAAAACTAAATCTGAGTGAGCCATAAAAATGAGTGAAACAAGCCACTCACTCAGGTAAAACAGCTGGGAGTAGGGGGAGCCATGACAAACTGAAGTTCCCAAGTGCCATTTAAATGAGGCGTCTTACTGAGGAGGCTCATGCCTATAATCCCAGCACTTTGGGAGGATTACTTGAGCCCAGGAGTTCAAGACCTGCCTGGGCAACATAGCAAGACCCTATCTGTACACAAAACTTAAAAGTTAGCCAGATGTGCTAATGTGCATCTGTAGTCCCTAGATACTTGGGAGACTGAGGCAAAAGGATTGCTTGACTGCAGGAGTTCAAGGCTGCAATAAGCTATGATCACACCACTTCAGCCAGCCCAGGTGATAGAGTGAGGCCCTATCTCTAAAAAAAAATTTTAAAGGGCACCTCATCATCTCCACCTGTTTGTTGCTATGCAAGAATGCTAGACCGCACTCTGGGAGGCCAAGGCGAGTAGACACCTTGAGCTCATGAGTTGGAGAGCAGCCTGAGCAAAAGTGAGACCCCATCTCTACTAAAAATAGAAAAAAAAAAAAGAAGAAGAAGAAGAAGCAAGAGGATCACTTGAGCCCAGGAGTTGATTGGAGGTTGTTGTGAGCCATGATGCCACAGCACTCTACCCAGGGCAACAGCTTGAGACTCTGTCTCAAAAAGAAAAAATACTAGACCAAGATTACTAGCTCTTCAAATTTTTATGAAATCTAAATTTTCATAAGAAACATTCACATTTTTAAATATTAAGAATTGATTTAAAAAATTATTTTAAAGCCTGCTGGTTAAACAAACATTTTTACAGATGGATTTACCTTGCAGGCTCCTAAGTTGTAACCTTTCTCTTTTTTTTGCAGTTTTTGGCTGGGGCTGGGTTTGAACCCACCACCTCCAGCATATGGGACCGGCGCCCTACCCTTTTGAGTCACAGGCGCCTCCCAGTTGTAACCGCTTTCATTCTAGAAATCTGACAGTTCGATCATAGCAAGTTTATTTGGATAGTAACCTCCAGAATTTGAAATTGTGTAGGCTAGTATAGCTGACAGAGTCCATAGAAGGTAATGATTGTCCTCCTCAGACAGGACTGTCCACAACACAGCTCAGACGTGGTAGGCACATGAATTTATGTCCACAAGGAAGGCACAGTCTCGGTGTCTGCACACACATTCTCCTAACCAACATCTCTCCACCAGTCTCTGACCTCCTGCTATAAGTTAAGTCTCTTTTAGTCCTTTTAGTCCAATATGACTTGATGGGGAAAGGGCAGGTGATGGAAATCTAAGTATAAATCACAATGGAATATACTTATGACTCCCACAGCTCACAGTTTGATCAAGGCAAATATATCAGAAATTGAAATGCTACTAATACCCAGGACGCCTACCAAAATTATGTCAGAAGTATTTTAAAACTGTCCAAAGCAATCATGCATTATTGCCATACATAGCCAAAATGAACAGTGTTGATAAAATTATCAGCTAATCTTTCTAAATAGGCGAGGGAGCTATAATGCCAGAATGTTGTTATCTCTCTTGCTTTAAATGGTAATCTTAAAGGTGCATTGTGCTCTTCCTTTGTTTGGGGATAGATATATAGAGAGAGAGATACTATAAGGAAGTTTATTTCTTAGGAAATGCACTGAATAACATATTTCTTTTACAGTGTAATATGGGGGTGGGGATATGCAAAAGAAATGTGTATTTTTGCTAGTTGCCTATCTTCTGAGATAAATAAGCACAATTCTGCAATGAATCCAATAATCCAGTTAGATATTATAGATTAGGACTTAAGTTTGCTGTAGATTGTGTGTGCGTGCTAAGTAAAAAAATCCATGATTCACAATTTTGGTATCAACCCATGTTGCAAAAGCTGTATCATTGGTCAACAGATTGTCATGATGTGCAACAAAATAACACAAACATTAACTAGTCATTAACATTTGTAAAACCAAATATGCTGTGCTGAGGTCTCCATACATTTTTATAGCAAACTACATTAAAACAAGTTAAATCATACTGTCGGGGGAAAACAGTCTTGTTTATACAAGTGAAAAGTGTTGCACAATTTGGGCATATTTTGTTGGGGAAGGAGTGGGTGTAGTAGAGGGAACACTTGATCATGGCTTTGAAAAACCACATGAAGTCACTGACCCATCAGATTAGACATCGTCAAGAACTACTACACTGGTTTTCTTTAGGATGTTTGAACTGGAAAAAGCTTTTACAATAATCCAGTCTCTAATTTTCCAGCCATAGGTAGTTCTAGACCTTTTGAGAATCTTATAAAAGGTGTAGACTCTATCCCCAGAAAAAAATGGATATGCACAATTTGGCCGATGGCCTCACAGGATTCAGAGACCCTGAAACCATCCATGACTCATGCGTTCCAGCTCAAGAAAGCCTGATCTTGTCCTGCCGTCTCATTTTCCAAATGAGTACTGCATCCCTTGTTTCCCAGACCACTGTTAGCAAATCCAAGTTGTAGCCAGACAAAAACACTTGAAAATCTTTTGATGTACAGAAGATGTTCAAACAGTGTAGATGTTTACATATCTTAAGTTTCCAGCATTTAAGCCAATTAATGATCATTTCAGCAAACACTAGCTATATCCATGTTCCCTTAACAGCCTGTCAGCAATGCTGGCTTGCCAATTTGTATGCCTGCTTCCAAGTGTGTGTGCATGTAAATTAATGAAGAATGCTTCTGATGCTTAGTCCTTGAAACAGAACTTCAAATATCTTTTGACATGTTGGTTTATTGGGGAGGAGGAGTTGGGTAAGTTCCCACCCAGGGTACATTGCACGGGTGTATGGCACACTTCCTGGGTGAAGTACACAAATAGCAACACAGACTTTAATCTTACAAAAGCAATTCATGTAACCTAATTGCATGTACCCTCATATTAACCTGAAATTTTAAAAAACATTTCAATTAGCCAAGTATAGTGGCACATAGCTGTAATCCTAGCTACTCAAGAGGCTGGGATGGAGGATTCCTTAAGCCCAAGAGTTCTAGGTTACAATGAGCTATAATTGGGCCACTGCACTTCAGTCAAGGCAACAGAGTGAGACCCTGTCTCAAATAAATACTCGATTGACCCCCCTCTCCAAAAAGTCACCCGTTGGAAGAGGGCACAGCTTCAGAGATACAGATCCCAGGCATTACCTCCAGATTCAGTCACTTGCACCCCAAATACAGAGTAAGTTCAGTTTTCTGTTCATTTTATATTACAATTTCCTTCCCCCATAGTCTCTCAGTTTGGTATACAATAAACTTCATTAACAAACCAAAAAAAAAAAAAAATAGGATGTGTTTTCCTAAAAATAAGTCAGAGGTGGGCAATGAACATCACTCTACCAGAGAATTTTTTATTTAATTACTATAAAACCAGTTGAGAGCCTATCCACCCATCTCTTTGCATGTGAGTGGCCAATTCTACAGTTGCATACAATGTGGGGGTCAGAGACTGACCTCACTGATGTTTTCTTTTTGTTTTGTTCAGTTGTCTGCATAAATAAATATACAAAAAAAGAAAATCAGTGGGGCCAGTCCCTCTTCCCCCTAAGTGTATGTAACCAAGGAAACCTGCTTAAAATACAGATTATTGGAGATTGGGTTTAGGGGTGTGGCTGATGGAGGTGCTTTGAGGATCACATTTTGAGAAATAGTCCTTCATAGCCCACACCTGTTCTTTGACACCAACTTGTCTGCCTCTGACCTAAGGCAGTATCTTAAGCACCTGAGACTGGTTTGCCAGAACGTCAGTGATGTTCAGAATGGAGAGTGTGCTGGAGTGCCAAGCACCACACTAATGATGTCACCAACCCTCAACGAGGGTACTGTGAGAGAGTACTGTCCCCCATGTACCAGGAATCTGTAGAGGGTTCCTTATTAAGTGACAGCCAAGACTTAAACCCTAGTGCTTTTCTCTTTCACAGCCAGTGTTTCCCAAATGAGAATTCCCTGGGGCTCTTGTTAAACACACAGATTCCCTCCCTGGTGATTCTGACTCAGTAGGACAAGGTGGGGCTCTATTAAGTACAAGTGCCTTGGGTGATTCTTAAGATAGACTGTTTAGAAAAGGTCACCCTACTGCTGTACCACCACTCCAGATGTAGATTATGAGACCTATCGCCAGAAGACCTTTATCAGGTCAATAAATGAAACAAAACAGCCTTACTAATTCCCCTAAAACAACACGGTTCTTAAGTATCGAAGACAAACTGGGAACCAAGGTAGCTATGGAGGAAGATACAAGTCTAAGCCTGTTCCCTGCCTTCGGAGTACTCACAATCTAGTTGGTGAGGCAAAACATTAACAAATAAGTTACATAATGATTCCAGAAACAAGTCTGATAGTATAATGCAAGTGAGTTTACGAAACCATAGGAAGTTATTGAAGGTGGTCCCTGGCAAAGCTCTGTAGTAGCTTACAGGTGACAGAGCTCTTTTTGGGCAGGAAAGAATTAACTAGAAAAGCATTATTTGCCTGGAGTTTTGCAGTATCTCCCTGTGTCTGCTTTATGTTTGAGTTGGCTTGTCTTGAATTCTAGGATGAGGTCAGTGACAGAGATACAAGAAGTCCCCAAGAGTTGAGTTCTGTTTCAGGGAAACTGACACCCATGCATAGTTTCTGAAAGGGTGGGGGCTGCTCTAAGTATGAGCTCCCAGGCTACAGCACTCTGCAAAACATTCTCCAATAACTTCTAGGGAAGGCCTAGGAACACGTAAAAGGCTGGTTGCCAAAATACCACATTGCCCATAAAAGTCCTCTTCTACCCATTGCCCTTCTTTACCCCCTTGAAATCTCTATGAGCAAATGAGAGAAATGCCAGTTAAGCTTTGAAAATAATGAAATGAGCCTCTGGAGCGCTTGCTAGGCCGTTGATTTTGGACTGGAGGAGCACAGGGAGTATTAAGTGGCTCTAAACACCACTGTGAAATGGTTGGCTCTCAGAGATTACTGGGAAGTGTCAAACCCAGACTGACTTTATCCCTGGAGAGTCACCTATTTAATCTAATAAGAATCCTACTCAGTATAACTCAAAGTGTTATAGATACTAGGATATGCCATGTGGGCCACCCTTCGGGAATGAATGATTTATTTTCCTAGGTGCAGAGAATGCTGGCACTAAATGGCTCTCAGCTATAATCCCTTGTAGGAATTGCCTTAACTGAAAGAAAATAAACTTGACCAAGGTCACATCTTCTTCCATGGGCAACTCATATCCAAAGACTGATTGGTGTGGAGTTTATACTAGACCCTTTTTCCCAATTTGGAAGGATGCTGAAGGGTCGTCAGCTTCAAAACCCACTGTAGAGTTGGCTGAAACTTTTATTGAGACTAAATAACAGCTCAGCTTCATCTGCCCGATCCTGCTCCCTTTTCTCTTCCCTTCCCTAGGTATGGATCCCAAGGGCACTCCCCAAATAAGCCTCCTAAACCCTAACCTCCATCTCAGAGTCTACTCTGTCCCTTTTGGTCATGATCAAATCCTCTACATAAAGAACACACCCTTTCTGAGTATTTATATGGTGTCAAGCTCTCAATCAGGTACTTTATACATGTTACTTCATTTAATGAACACAGCTACTAAAGAAGTAGATTATCCCTCCTTAGGTAACTAAGTCCTACTGAGACAGAGCCAATTGTCCACTATCCTGCAGCAGAACAGGACTGAGATTCAGTATCACTGCCAGGACTCAACCCCTCTGCTATTTGGCTTTCAAGTCCACTATCCTTCCCCTAGCCACACTACTGTCTTAAAACAATAATCATACATTTGGGGAGTTTAGAGTATTAGGTTGTTTTCAGGGAAATACCTAAATATAAACCCACTAGTTAGCTTTCTTTTGAGACTTTTGACTAAAGCCACTGGGTTTTGGTATGGAGAAAGAAGGATGATGTTCCACACACATGGAGTCATCAAATGTTAGAGCCAAGGGGAAGCTTAGAGACCCTTGATTCTTTAGTTCCTCATTTCCCAGAGGAGAACAAGCCCTAGAAAGGCCAGGCAACTTGCCCCAGTGTAACGTCTAGTTCACAGCAGAGCCCCGACTGCCCAGTCAGTCTGGTGCCCTCATTCTGCCTCAGCAGACTGCTCCTCCCTGAGCCGACCTGAAACCAGCAATTCCTAGCCCAGCCCTGGCTGCTCCCTGGGGCACTTTCCTCCTCTCACCTGCTTCTCCACAATGTCTGCTTTTCATCTTCACCTGGGCTGCCCCATGTTCCAGGCCTTGCCCTCTGCCTAGGTCTAGGGCTGCCTGCCAGGCTTGTTGCCACAAAAATCCTGTCCTCTTGTCTCTGAACAGGTTTGACAGCTGGGGTGAGGGTGGGGCAGATATGGTGGAGCTTCTACACCCAGGCTGTGCCTCCATCTGTCTGGTATCAGCCTTGGAAGCCCTTGCTCATAAAGTGTATTTTACTCAGGTGTGGACAAGGAGCCACCGAAGCCATGGGCATCTGTCCCCTCTATAGTCAGGAGTCTCTGACTTGCCACACCTGCCTGGGGAGGAGAGGGCGGCTGAAGGCACGAGGAAGACGCCTCCTCTGTCCTCTTTGCCCTCCTTCCCTGCCTGGACAGAAACGCACAGCTTTCCCAGGAGTGGCCTTTTGCATTCTCCAAAGCCTTACCCACCTCCCTTCTCAGTAGCGCCTACCCTCCCAACCCCCTCTCCCCTAGCGCACCCAACCCCAATTAAAGCCTTCCAGAACTGTTAGTTCCTCAGAGCAGACGGGGTGTCCTCAGGAAGACCCTGCTCCAAACGGACGCAGGGTGGTGGGGCGGTTTGGGGGTGGCGACCAAAGCACACACAGGCCCCTTTTTCATCCCTAACGTGTTTTCCTTCTCCTGAGTCCGGGTGAGTCAGCGCCACAGGGCCACACAAGGCTTCCATTCAGGGCTCCTTTTCCTTCTGCTCTAACTCAGATCTTGGCATCCCTCACTCCCTCATTCTCTATATGGGCCTTATTCTCACCATGGGAAAGCGCTGCTCCCTGCCCCGTGCCTGCTCACTTTTCCCAACACCCCCCACCCCACCCCCGCCACCCCGCCGCATTCCTTCGCCTTGCCTTCTGGGACTTTGCAGTCCCCACTGGGTATAAACTTAAGGAGACAAACACAGCAGGTGAAACAGCATAGAAATGTTACACTATCAAATCCTCTTTTGCATATTCAAGAGACAGCGATGCTGCTGGCTCTGTGCGGCCCCAGGCTAGGTAGGAAAGGACGCACGCGCAGCGTCCACGCTGTGCCTGTCCTTAGTTTATTCAACATATAGTGCCAACTCTGTGTCAAGCATCACGCGAAGGGCTGGAATTTACACCGTAGGGGGAGAATACGTCTCACACAGGTGACGTCTCAGGTGAGATATCACAGGTGCGCCACATGGGTGGTGGAGCCCAGAGAGGTGGAAAGTGTCAAAACCAGACTGGCTTTATCTTGGAGAGTCACCTATTTAATCGACAAGAATCCTACTCAGTATAACTCAAACTGTTATAGAGAGCTGGGAATCCAGGAGGCTGGACATTTAGGAAGCCCCTGATTTAAATCAACAGAAGAAGGACACTAGTTTGCATTGAAAGGAGTTTGTGTACGTTCTTGATGAGAAAGGGGTTAAGAACAAGAGCTTTGTCATTGTCCGCGTAACCTGGGGCAAGTGAACTGAACTCTGCCAGCCTCCATCTCGGCACCTTCCTTTCAGGGTTCTGTGAGAAATAAAAGAGAGAAAGCAAACAAGGGCCTAACACATAGTAGGATTCTTTGGTTCCTTTGCTGAGCGGCGCTGCGGGTGACAGGGCGGCGACACAAGTTGTGCGTCTAGACTGGAAGGCGCGCGGTTGAGAGAAGGCCCCAGCGCCCCTCCGGGCCGGCCGCCCCGCCCCTCCGCTTAAAGCCGGACCGCTCGCGCCCCCTGCTGTTACAGACGCTGCGACTCCCCGAGGCCTGGCCGTGCCCCTCTTCCTGGGAAAGGGTCCGCGACAGAGGCGAGCGCAGCCAGGCGCCGGTCCCCTCCCGCCCCCGCACGCAGCCTCCTCCCTGGGACTGCAGTGTACGCTGTCTAAAAATCGGAAGACAGCCTGGACTGCGTGCGTAAAGGGGAAAGAATAACAGAAATCACAGGACTGCTGTGAGCCTAAATAAGCAAGTTCCAGACTTAAAGCTAGTCCCTGGCTAAGTAAGCACAGAAAGTAATAGTTATTAGTATTCTGTGGCTCCTAGAATGGTGACGCACATATAGTAGATGCTCAATAACTGTTAAAGAGAGGCCAGGATGACTCTTAATATTAATTAATGTCTTTATTTATTTATCCTTTTAATCATGCATCAGAAATGTTTTGTTCTTTCTATACTGTTGATGCTGTAAAAGACAAAATGTTTGGCCTGGTGTGGTGGCTGATGCCTGTAATCTTAGTCCCTTGGGAGGCCAAGATGGGAGGATCACTTGAGGCCAGGAGTTGGAGATCTGCCTGAGCAAGAGCGAAACCCTCTCTCTATGAAAAATGAAAAAATTGGTGGCGCCTATGACTCCATGAGCAGGGCTCCGGTCCCATATACGAAGGGTGGCCGATTCAAATCTGGTCCCGGCCAAACTGCAACAAAAAATAGCTGGGCATTGTGGCAGACGCCTGTGGTCCCAGCTACTCGGGAGGCTGAGGCAAGAGAATCGCTTAAGCCCAAGAGCTGGAGGTTGCTGTGAGCTGTGATGCCACAGGACTCTACCGAGGGTGACATAGTAAGACTCTGTCTCAAAAAAAAAAAAAGAAGAAGAAGAAGAAAAAGAAAAGAAAAAAAGGAAAATGGAAAAATTAGCTAGGTGTGCTAGTGGGTGCCTGTAGTCCCTGCCATTCGGGAGGCTGAGGCAGGAGGCTAAGAGTTTGAGGCTGCTGTGAGCTCTGATGATCATGATGCCACTGTACTCTAGCTGCAGGTGACAGAGGGAGACCCTGCCTCAAAACTAACAAACAAACCAAAAATGTTTAATAAGCCAAAAAAGCAAGAGCCAGAACTCTGGGAGGAAAACAAAGACATTTCATTGATCGAACATCCACTCCACAGGTCCTCCTAGGTGCCAGGCATTGGTGCAGGCACTAGGATAGAGAAATAAATGCTACAATCCTTTGGGAGCCTTAGATGCTGGTGGGGGAGACAAACATGAAACATGGAGGCATGTGGACCACAATAAATACAGAAACAAGCTAGGCTGCACGCTAATCCCCAGTGGCCTCAGAAAGGTCTCACTTGGGGACACTTGTCCTGACATTGAAGGAGATGTAGATGCTCCACATGAAGAGGGGGATGAAGAAAATTCCGGGCAAGGAGAGTAGCATGTACAATGGACTTTCTGGTTAGAAGCCTGGAACGGGAGTGTGGGCATGGAGACTTAAGAGGGAACTGGACAGGGAAGGGCACAGTCTGCCCTCTTAACCTGGAGGGTTTGCACTCTATTGGGTGGGCCACTGAACTGAGAAGGCACCAACCTGCAGTCGGTGAGCCCTGCTGTCTCTTCACACTCTTTTTCTATATCCCACTTTCCCCCCATGTTGGGTAGCGTTGGAGTGGTGGCCACAAGCATGTTTGGAATTCAGCTAAAAGTAAGTTGAATGGGGGAATACTTTTTGACTGAAATGTATTGATGTGGTTTGCAGTCACTTCTATGCATAGTTGGTAGCCATGCCAGTATAGGAACAGCTTCTGGGACTCCTCCTATCAATCATCATGCTGCCTTACCTGACATAAAGACATGAAGAAGCAGGGCCAAAGGTTGTATTCTATGGATATACCCTAGAGCACCTGGCACTAAAAGTAAAGCGGGAAGTGACAGGGAAAATGTGGAGCCAGAACTTGTCTATAAAAAATTATTCCAGTTCCTGGATGAGTAAAATCATAAGTGGACTATTAATTTCTCATTAGTTCCCAGCCAAAGCAAAATTTCTCTCTTGTTGGTAAAAATACTCAGTAATACAGTGTGCACAATTCTAAATTCATCATAAGAAGATGTAACGAAGATGTAATCAAAGACATGGAGTCAAAAGATACACGTTTTTAAATTTTCGATTATTCTGCTTCTGACCAAGATAGAATGGCATGGTCTGAATTTATTCCCACACCTAAAAAACTAAACACTGAAGAACAAAATATATTAAATAACAGTTTTCAAGGCAATTGACTGTCATACAACAAGACAACAATGGAAGACAAAGTGAGTCTTATGATTGGCCCAGCAGGAAGGAGGGATCCAGGAGCTTGATCCAGGTATGTGATCCACTTAGCCCAATTATCTCCTTAAGCTGAGATGAAGATGGGGCTCTTGGGAGAACTGCAATGAGAGAGACCGCCAGAGATCTTCAGAAGCTTCCCCTGGGTTCTTCTACTGAGTACTAATCAGGACACACATGTGAGGTAACTATCCAAGCCGATGAGAGAACCACTCCAAAGGATTAGAAGAAATAGTACTTGGAGCTCTCATGGGACTGGGGGTAGTTTCTGTTTTCTCTTAGCCCAGAATGAAAAATACCCATAATTTATAACACATACATACAATATTCAGAGACTTTTGTCTCTATAATGGGCCAAATTCAGCCCTAGACTAAATGATGCTCTGTTCCCACCCAAACAAAATTTAAAAGTGAGACTCAAAAGGATCAAACAGGCTGGTCGCGGTGGGACACGCCTGTAATCCTGGCACTCTGGGAGGCCGAGGTGGGCGGATTGCTTGAGCTCATGAGTTCGGGACCAACCTAAGCAAGAGTGAGACTCCGTCTTTAAAAAATATTCGGGCAATGTGGTGGGTATCTATAGTCCCAGCTACTCAGGAAGCTGAGGCAAGTGAATCGCTTGAGTCCAGGAGTTTGAGGTTCTTGTGAGCACTCTACCCAGGGTGACAAAGTGAAACTCTGTCTCAAAGAAAAAAGAAAAAAAAAGGCTCGGTGCCTGTGGCTCAAGTGGCTAAGGTGCCAGCCATGTACAACCAAGGTGGCGGGTTCAAATCCAGCCCGGGCCCACCAAACAACAATGACAGCTGCAGCCAAAAAATAGCCGGGCGTTGTGGCAGGTACCTGTGGTCCCAGCTACTCGGAAGGCTGAGGCAGGAGACGCACTTGAGCCCAGGAGTTGGAGGTTGCTGTGAGCTGTGATGCCCTGGCACTCTACCCAGGGGGACAGCTTGAGGCTCTGTCTCAAAAAAAAAAAAAAAGGATCAAATTGTTTGCATCCCAGAACAAATCTCAAGAGTATGTATAGGAAAACAAAAATATCCATAATCCAATTATAATGTCTGTCCAATCCAAAATTACCGTGCAGGCAAAGAAGCAGAAGAACATGGCAAATAATTAGAAGAAACGTCAATCAATTGAAAATTACTCCAGAAAAACACAATGATAGAAATAGTAGACAATTAAATTAAAATGACTATTATATCTGTGTTCTATATGTTGAAGGAGGTTGGATTTATTAATCAGAGACATGAAAAATACAGAAAAGACCCAAATAAAACTTCTAGAGATGAAAACAAAACATTGCATGGGATTAACAACAGATTATACATTGTAGAAGAAAAGATTGTTAAACCTGGAGGCGGGTATCTCTACCTCTCCCAACACTGGCATTGCATGCTGATAACTCTACAGGGCTGAGGGGGTATCTTATGCTCAATTCCACTAGACAATGCCTTTGGGTTTTTTTTTTTTTTTTTTTTTTTGAGACGAAGAAGATCTTGTCTAATTCATTCTATGAAGCCAGGAAAGGACACAAAAAAAGACTACAGACCAATATTCCTATGAACATAGATATAAAAATCCTCAATAAAATACTAACAACCAAATTTCACAGCACATCAAAAAGAAAAGAAAATTCACCACGACCATTAGGATCAAGGTCGTGGTTTCATCCCAAGGATGCAAGTATGGGTTGACATACATAATTTGTGATTCACCACATGAACAGAAGCAAAAACAAAGACCATATAATCCTCCCTGTAGATCAGTGGTTCTCAACCTTCCTAATGCTGTGAGCTTTTAATACAGTTCCTGTGGGTCACGACCCACAGGTTGAGAACCGCTGCTATAAATGAAGAAAAAGCATTTGACAAAATCCAACAGCCCTTCATCATAAAAACCACCAACAAACTAGGCATAGAAGGAACATAGTCTCAAAATTATAAAAGCCATAAAAAAAAAGAAAAAATAAAAAATTTTTTAAAAATTATAAAAGCCATATGTGACAAACCCACAGCCAACATCATGCTAAATGGAGAAAAGTTGAAAGCATTTTCCCTAAAAACTAGAAGAAGACAAGTGTGCCCTCTGTTACCCCTTCTATTCAATATAGTTCTGGAAGTCCTAGCCAGAGCAATCAGGCAAGAAAGAGAAATAAAAGGTATCCAAACTGCAAAAGTGGAAGTCAAACTTTCCTTTTTCACTGACAATACAATCTTACATCTAGAGAATCCCAAAGACTCCACCAAAACACTCCTAGAACTGATAAAGAAATTCAGCTAAGTCTCAGGTTAACTGTATACAAATCAGTAGCATTTCTATAAGCTAATAACAGACAAGCCAAAAGTCAAATCAAAGACTCCATCCAGGGGTCCTCAAACTTTTTAAACAGGGGGCCCTTTCACTGTCCCTCAGACCGTTGGAGGGCCGAACTGTGGGCCCCTACATGAGTCTGCTGCTAAGCAGGACAGGCAGCTGCAGCAAAAACACCCAGCAGGCCAGATAAATGTGCTCAGCGGGCCACATGTGGTTGTAGTTTGAGGACACCTGCCCCATTCACAATAGCTACAAAGAAAATAAAATACTTAGGAATATACTTAACCATGGAGATGAACAATTGGTGCAAGAACTACAAAACACTAAGGAAAGAAATTGCAGACAACACAAATGGAAAATCATCATTCTCGTGGATTGGTAGAGTTAACATTGTTAAAATATCCAGGGTGGCACCTGTGGTTCAGTAGGTAGGGTGCTGGCCCCATATACCAAGGGTGGTGGGATCGAATCCAGCCCCAGCCAAACTGCAACCAAAAAATAGCCAGGCATTCTAGTGGGCGCCTATAGTCCCAGTTACTCAGGAGGCTGAGGCAAGAGAATCGCCTAAGCCCAGGAGTTGGAGGTTCCTGTGAGCTGTGACGCCACGGCACTTTACCGAGGGCAATAAAATAAGTCTCTGTCTCTAAAAAAAAAAAAAAAATCATACTGCCCAAAGAGATTTACAGATTCAATGCAATCACCATCAAAATGCCAATATCATATTTCACAGATCTAGAAAAATTAATTCTATGCTTAACTTGGAACCAAATTGTCTGCATAGCCATAGCAATCTTAAGCAAAAAGACAAATCTGGAGGCATCACATGACCAGACTTCAAAGTACACTACAAGGCTATAGTAACGAAAACAGCATGATATTGGCACACACAAAAAGAGACACAAACCAATAGAACAGAACACAGAACCCAGATACAAAACCATCTATGTACAGCCAGCCAATCTTCGACAAAGCAGACAATAACATACACTGGGGAAAGGAAGCCTATTCAATAAATGGTAATGGGAAAACTGGATAGGCACATGCAGAAGAATTAAGACCTGTATCTCTTGCCATTTACAAAAATTAATTCAAGATGGATAAAAGACTTTCTAGTGGCAAATTTAGGAAAACATTTGGAGTTTAAAGCCAGTAGGGGGTGGTTCAAAAACTTTAAGAAAAGTTCAGGCAAAGAATTTATGACTCAGACTGCAAAGGCAATTATAGCAACAACAAAAATAAGTAAATGGGATTTGATTAAAAAGTTCTGCACAGCAGAGGAAATAATCAAGAAAGTAAATAGACAACCTACAGAATGGGAGAAAATATTTACAAACTATACAAAAATAAAGGGCTAATATCCAGAATCTACAAATAACTCAAACAAGTCAGCAAGGAAAAAAAAAAATTAAAGTGGGCAAAAGACATGAACAGAAGTTTTTTAAAGAAAGGTAGACAAATGGACAACAAATAAGAAAAATTGCTCAGGGCCAGGCATGGTGGCTGACGCCTGTGATCCCAGCACTTTGGGAGGCCGAGGCAGGTGGATTGCTTAAGCTCAGGAGTTTGAGACCAGCCTAAGCAAGAGCGAGACCCTGTCTCTGAAAAAAATGAGAGAGAGATAACATCACTAATCATCAGGGAAAGGCAAATTAAAACCACAAGGACGTATCACCTTACCCCTGTCAGAATGACTATTATAGTATTGCCCCTGGAATCTGAACACCCCAGAACTCAAAACAACTTGGAATCTAAACAAAAAATTTGAGCAAATTTTGCCCGACACCCGAATTGCCCGGCATTCTGTGCATACGTTTCCCCAATACTCGGCCACTCATATGTCTTGTTGTTCAGTTCCTTGTCAGAAGCTATAGTGAAAGTATCTCGTGTGATTTGCTGCTAATTTTATGCTTTTGTGCCTATTTTGTGTTTTTTTTAAATATAATAACAACTAAGTATATTTGCCATTGGGTCCTCAAAAACGTAGTGAGGAAAATAAGAAGAAAGGGTGGTGCCAGTAGCTCAGTGGGTGGGGCGCTGGCCACATACACCGAAACTGGCAGGTTTGAACCCAGCCCCGGTCAGCTAAACAACGATGACAACTGCAACAAAAAAAATAGCGGACATTGTGGCAGGTGCTTGTAGTCCCAGCTGCTTGGGAGGCTGAAGCAAGAGAATTGCTTAAGCCCAAGTTTGAGGTTGCTGTGAGCTGCGACACCACAGCACTCTATCCAGAGCAAAAAAAAAAAAAAAAAAAAGGAAAGCTGTTAGAGCTACAATTGAAGTTAAGAAAGATCTTATTGCTAAGCATGAAAGCAGTACAGGTGTGGCTGATCTCACTACTATGTTTAAGATGCCTAAATCAAACGTTTGTACAACTTTGAAAAATAAAGAAACAATCAAAGCAGCTTGATGTGGTGAAAGGAGTTAAAACGATAACCTCTGGGTCCTAGGCAGGCGTCCTCAAACTACGGCCCGTGGGCCACATGTGGCCTGCCTAGGACATTTATCTGGCCCACCTGGTGTTTTTGCCGCAGCCTGTCCTGCTTAGCAGTGGACTCCTCCTAGGGCCCGCAGTCCAGCCCTCCAATGGTCTGAGGGACAGTGAACTGGCCCCCTGTTTAAAAAGTTTGAGGACCCCTGTTAGAGTCTAGGAGATCAAAAAGTATGGAAAAGATGAAAACTCTTAGTTTGGATTATTGAAAAACAGTTGGCTGGTGATGTGATTTCTTATGAAACCATAATTTGTGAGAAAGCCAAGGTCCTTCACAATGATCTAGTGAAAGGCATGCCTGACACTAGTACTCAAAAAGAGGAGTTTAAAGCCAGTAGGGGGTGGTTTGAGAATTTCAAGAAAAGGACTGAGGGCTCGGTGCCTGTAGCTCAAGTGGCTAAGGCGCCAGCCACTACACCTAAGACGGCAGGTTCGAATCCAGCCTGGGCCCGCCAAACAACAATGATGGCTGCAACCAAAAAAAAAAAAAAAAAATAGCCAGTTGTGGCGGGCGCCTGTGGTCCCAGCTACTTGGGAGGCAGAGGCAGGAGACTCACTTGAGCCCAGGAGTTGGAGGTTGCTGTAAAGGAGTTTAGGAGTTTGTGAACAGTGAGGGATATGTTTCAAACCAAGTGTTCAATTGTGATGAAACAGGCCTTCATATTAGGTTTTTATATTTTAATTTTATTAATTTATATTTTTATCCAAATATTATTTGTTAATATTTTACCTTAAAATCCAGTGTATTTACTATTAAAATCACTTTGAAAATTTGAGTTTGTGGGACCCAGGAATGAATTAATCCAGTTTCTATTATTTTAAAGGGGAAAAATTGCCAGGCACAGTGGCTCACACCTGTAATCCTTGCACTCTGGGAGGCTGAGGCAGATGGATTGCTTGAGCTCAGCTGAGCAGTGGAGAGACTCCATCTCTAAAAATAGCTGGGTGTTATGGTAGTGCCTGTAGTCCTGGCTACTTGGGAGGCTGAGCCCAAGAATTTGAGGTTACCATGAGCATTCTACCGAGAATGACAAAGTAAGACTGTCTCAAAAAAAAAAAAAAAAAAAAAGCAAAAATTGTGTTTGAACTCAAATGATTTAGAACTCAAATGTGGTTGTGCAATGGATGAAGTTTAGACTGTATTTAAAAGTCAAAAAATTAGCCAGGCATTGTGGCAGGCACCTGTAGTCCCAGCTACTTGGGAGGCTGAGGCAAGAGAATCACTCAAGCCCAAGAGTTTGAGGTTGCTATGAGCTGTGATGCCACAACACTCTACCGAGGGCAACATAATGAAACTCTGTCTCCAAAAAAAAAAATTCAAAAAACAGATACTGGCCTGGATGCAGAGAGAATGGGATGCTTACACACTGTTGATAGGACTCCAAATTAATGCAACCTTTATAGAAAACAGTATGGCAATTCATCAAAAAAATAAATATAGACTTGCTATTTGACTCAGCAATCCCACTACTGCGTATCTACTCAAAGAAAAAGAAGTCATTTTATCAAAAAGACAGCTGCACTCAAATATTTGTTGCAGCACAATTCACAATTGTAAAGATGTGGAATCAACCTAAGTGCTCATCAATTCACAGGTGGATTAACATTTGATACATATGATACACACATACACACCATGGAATACTACCAGCCATAAAAAAGAATGAATTAATGCCTTTTGCAGCAATTTGGATGGAACCAGAGACCATCATCCTAAGTGAAGCATCCCAGAAATGGAAACTCTCTAATAATTTGGAACTAATTGACAGGTCCACAGGGGCACAGAGAGAAGTAAAATGCATTAGAAATGAAGGGGAGGAGCAGGGGAAGGGTAAAAATCTACCTAACAGGTACACTGAATACTATTCGGGTGACAGGCACACTAATAGCCCAGACTTCAGCATTATAAAAGCTATCTATTTCATATGTATCAAAAACACTTGTACCCCCTCATATTTTGAAAGTATATATATTTCCTTAAAATTTTTTTCAAAAAAATGTCTCCATTAATCTTTTAAAGTAGAATTTATATTTTAGGCTGGAAAAATTGCCAAGATGGTATACTGCCATATATACTACACCCAGTTTTCCCTAATGTTAACAGCTTACCTTACAAATGTATGGTGTATTTGTCACAATTACTGAACCAATATTAATACATTATTACTAACTAAAGTCCATACTTTATTCAGATTTCCTCAGTTTTTCCCTAGGTCCTTTTTCTTTTCCAGGCTCCTATCCAGGATACAATATTACATTTAGTTGTCACGTCTCCTTAAGTGCCTCTGGGCTGTGACAGTCTCTCAGACTTTTCTTATTTTGTATGACCCCGACAGCTTTGAGGAGTACTTGTCAGGTATTTTGTAGCACATTCCGCTGATGGGATTTGTCTGGTGTTCTCCTCTTGATTAGATAGGAGTTATGGGGAGGAAGACCACAGAGGTAAAGTGTTGTTCTCTCCACTTTAAGGCCACAAACTATCAACCGGACACTGGCGATGTTGATCTTGATCACCTGACCTTGATTTATCAGCTTCTTCACTGTAAGTTTGTTTTCCCCTCCACACATAGCCCACAGGTAAGTACTATGGAGTTATACCCCACCTCCTTGAGGGCAGGGCATCTGCATAAAATATCTATGGAATTCTTCTACCTGGGAGATTTGTCTGTCTTCCCTGTTAATTTATTTATTCAATCATTTATTTATATCAGTATCAGCTCATGGATTTTTTTTTTTTTGAGACAGAGCCTCAAGCTGTCCCCCTGGGTAGAGTGCTGTGGCATCACAGCTCACAGCAACCTCCAACTCCACAGCCTGGGGGGAAGAGAAGTTTCTG
>NW_003852468.1:8785625-8871990 GCF_000181295.1 Otolemur garnettii | reverse complement strand
AGTCTCCTGCCTCTGCCTCCCAAGTAGCTGGGATCACAGGCGCCCGCCACAACGCCCGGCTATTTTTTGGTTGCAGCCGTCATTGTTGTTTGGCGGGGCCGGGCTGGATTCGAACCCACTACCTTAGATGTATGTGGCTGGCGCCTTAGCCTCTTGAGCCACAGGCCCCTAGCCCAGCTCATGGATATTTAATTTTATACCCTGTGTTACAATCTAAAACTTTTTTTTTTGCTCAGATTTTTCAGCCTTGGCCATTCAGAGTTTTGCTGGTTAGCTTTTGCGTTTATGTTAATTTTTAATACAGACACAGCTATACCCCACATTTTAAAAAGCTCTTTGGGGTCCTCGATAAATTTTAAGAGTAAAGGGGTCCTGAGACCAAAATTTTAAGAACCACTGCTCTAGGGACTCCCCCTCCTGACCCTGTGGTCTGGGCAGCTGTGGGCAGAAGCAAAGGAAGCCACACTGCAGCGCCACTTCCATGCCACTCCGAGGGTTTTCTCCCTGCCGGAAAGCCGGGGTCCCCTGAGAAGAGGCTCACTCCGCCATGCCTTTCCTGCAAACGCCACGGCGGGGCGCCCGGCCCACAGGGTGAGTCACCCACCCGCGGGCTGGGAAGGGGCCGGCTTCGGGGCTCCCGCTAGGCGTTTTCCTCCGCGGAGCCCGGGGCCCTGGCCTGGCCTGACCTGACCAGTCTCGCCTTCACTCCATGCTCTGATGCCTCGATCTCCCGGGCCACGTCAGGCGCGCAGGTGTAGACCGAGGGGAGCAGCCGTTTCCCCCTCCTCTGAAGCGCACCCTCGTCCCCTCCAGCCGCCCGTCCCTGCTGAAAGCAGCCGGACAGCTCCCCTCTCGGGCTGGGCGGGCTGGGCCGGCAGACCCTTTCCTCTGGAAGCGCATAAGCGGCTGCAGCTGGAGACCGGGCTAATTGATACAATAAGTTCTCTAATTGCCTCGAAAATAAGGTAACGATTTGGCAGAGGGAATGCTTTGATCTTATCAGCCAAGAGAGACCTCTCCAAATTTCGGAGAAACTTCAGAGACGAGCTGAAGGCCTCCAACTTGGAGCGTGAAGCCCAGCAACAGCCTGCTCTTCCCCATCTCCCCTGTGTCCTGCCTGCGCTTTTCAAGAGGGCATAGAAAGACCCTTCTCCTAGGATGACTGGAGAGGAACACTCACCACGCACACACAGGCTGTTAGTTACTAGTGGAGGACGGGTGTGTGTGTGTGTGGCTAGAATGATTATGGAATGATTAGTCCAGTCCTAGAGAGGCTGTAGTGCGCGAAAGTGGCAGGGGGTGGGGGACAGACTGTGATTATGGAAAACCTGACTTGGCTGGAGTGCAAAGATGTTTCTTATACTGTGAGGGCTGCTAAATTGGGCTTTTCAGGCAGGAGGGGGTAACAGAGGGAGGCGAGCCTTGAATGTCCTGCCTTCTCCAAGAATCTGCATGCGACACACACACACACACACACACCCTCTCAGCGGCTCTGGCTCTTCGCTGTGGGTGTCCCTGCCTGGCAGAGGCCCCAGCACAAAGAGGATTATAGAGATGAGCTAATCTGGTTTGTATCCCAGACATGGCCCCAGAAAAGGACCTTGTCCACCCCAATGTTTAAGGGGGAGAAGGAGTGAGGAGTCCTTTGTGGGTCTGCTGGCTGACAGTATCAGAGACCCCTCCCCACTGAAGTCCCTAGGAGGCTGGAGTCTTGACTTTAGGGCTAAATTTAAGAAGCAGAAAAGCAGAGGCCTTGGGGAACTATAGGGTAGGCTGTGCTACAAGCAACAAGATAGATAAAAACTAGAAAGAGGCTCTCATAGAGGGATCTAGATCTCTACCTTTCTTGTTTTGCTAGTGGGGAGACTGAGGCCTCACGTTGAGAAGTGACTTACAGAGTCATGCAAATAGAGTATGGCTGAGTTGAAGAGAAAAAGAAAACTTAGGTTTTATGATTTTTTTCTGGTCTAGTACACTTTGCACTGTGTTGCAGGAGTTGCAAAGGGAAGGGGTGAGACAGAAGGCAAGAGAAAGAGAGAGACAGAGGCAAAGAGAAACAAAGATACACCCCCAGGAGGACACAGGGAGGTGCCTAGGCACACACAGACTGAGTGTCACAGGGAGTCAGAAAAGACATGGAGCCATAGATGGGGAAAGGGAAAGAACAAGACAGCCATACACGTTCACGCAGAGAATGGTGCAGAGAGAGGGAGTGACACAGACTGACAGGGAGATAGGCAAGAGACAGGGGATTCAGAATGAGAGGGACAGACATTCAGACCTGGGGTGGGGAAGACAGAAAGACTTAGACACACAGAGACAAATGAATATAGGGAGATGAACTCAGAGAGATAGGAATAGACACAGAGTGACAGAAACATGAGCCAGGGTGACCCAGAGAGATGGAGACCCGGACAAGACCCAGGAGAGCATGAGAGAACAAGAGACAGAGTGAACTGAAGAAGGCGGAGCAGGAGGAAGGCAGAGAGTGGGCTCTGGATTTTTGTCCACTGGAAGCAAATTACATTCTCAGATCATTCTGATGCCCAGAACAGGTGGTAGGGAGAGAATGAGAACTCAGTGTTTAGCCTATTCATATGGGCAGATTAGGAAGGGAGGGGAGTAGGGGCAAAGTAGGAACCCTCCCTTGGGGAGAGGCTGGTCAGTGACCACCCAGGATCCTAGCAGCACACCCACTGGCCTCACACAGAACCTGGGCCATCGCCCAGGATGGCCGTCAGCCCGCCCACTGCCTGGCTCCAGTATGATTACAGCCAAAGTGCTAAAAGTCTCCAGACCCCCCTCCCCAATGCCTAGCCCTCATGGTCCCACTGTCCCATCCCAACCCTTCTCTCCTTCCTCTTCTCAGACCTTCTCTTCCTTTCTTCCTGGTCCCCTGGGGAGCAGTTTGCCTCCTGTTTGGACACTAGCTTGGTGGAAAGGAGTTCTGCCCCCTGAAGCCCCATTTCCTGATTTGGGGCTAGATGCTCTGTCCTTCCTAAGCCCGTTTAGTCTGGCCTCTTTGAGACACGTTCCATGCCTCGCCTGGGAGCTCATAAATACCAAGGAGAGGCCGGTCAGGCTGTGTACAAAGCATGGATCCCACTCTCACCCTCCCCCCTAGAACTCCCTGGGTTCTTCCCAAACTCCTCTCACTTCCCCAGACACCTGCAAAGGCAACAGGGCAGGAGGTGGGGCATTAGGAACCTGTGTGAACCTGGCCCCATTTCAAATGAGACCTGCCTCGCTTTGCAAAGAAATCATAGGAAAGGCGTCTGGGGCCCCTTGTGCAAGCAGCAGGCTCAGGAATTCCTTGACTCCCATCCAAACCTCCCCCCAGCCCCTTCTTGGCCTTTCTCTCTGCTCATTACCATCCACACCACCTCCCACCAGGGGAAAAAGAGAAGGTCATGGCCAAAGAGGATGGGCCTGGGAAGGGGGGCACTCTGAGGGTATGGACCAGGCCAAGGTAAGAGCTGTTTATCCACACCAGAGCTTCCCTTAGCTCATCTCCTCTCCCATTCAAAGGCCAGTAAAATTCAAAGTTGAGAATAAAGGGAAAGATGAATCTTAACTCTGCCCCACTAGCCGCATGAGGTGAGATGTCAAAGGTGAGAAGGGATCCTCCTTTGGGCGCCTACTTTTGAGGAAACAAAAGTGCCACTGTGGGGTAGAGGGAAGGCCTGACTCTGCTGGGTGGAAGCTGTCCTGCTAGAGTCCCCAGGGGATGTGGCAGCCTTCAGGGGACCTGGAATTCCTCCTCGGGTCTCTGTTTAGGCTGCTCACTGTATGGCAGCATGCTGCCTGAATCCTAGCAGAGCCTCTGTGTGCCCTTCTTTTATTGTATCTGCATGAAAATGCCTTGACAGTCAGACACTTGCTCCTTCTGTGACATTTAAGATGCTTGACCAGCTCGGTGCCTGTGGCTCAAGTGGCTAAGGCACCAGCCACATACACCTGAGCTAGTGGGTTTGAATCCAGCCCAGGCCCACCAAACAACAATGACGGCTGCAACCAAAACCCAGCTGGGCGTTGTGGCAGGTGCCTGTAGTCCTAACTACTTGGGAGGCAGAGGCCAGAGAATAGCTTGAGCCCAGGAGCTGAAGGTTGCTGTGAGCTGTGATGCCACAGCACTCTACCTAGGGCAATAACTTGAGGCTCCATCTCAAAAAAATAAAAAATAAGATGCCTTGACCAATGTAAGGCACATAGCAGGTGCTTAGTATATGCTGACTTGACACCATGCAGGGCCCTCCAGACCGGACTTGACTTTCAAATCAGTGACTCCTCCCTCTGACTCATATAACCCCAAGAGAGACTGGAGGGTCAGATGGAGAAGCTGGCTTGAGCCTCTGGCCTTGGCCCCTCGGTCTGGAAGCCCCACATCAGGCCCTTGCGTGAGGAGCTGAGCTCTCCAGTAGTGTCTAGGACCTTAAGACTGGAAGTTTATTTTGAGATTTGAAACTCCAAAGTGGCAGATCCCAGAAAACCTCTTCTCTGGCTCCTTATTTGTTCTGCAGTTAAGTGGTTGAGTGCAACTCTTGCAGTCAGCTGGCTCCTGCAGCCTGAGATTCCTCCCGGGGAGCTAGGGACTTAGAGGGGAAGAGAAGAAGAAAGAGCAAACCTCATCCTGGTTGTCACTCTGAGACAGAGGTGGCCTGTATGCCTTAGAGAAAAGTCTTGTCCCCTTACCCACTTCCCTCTCTCTCAGAGCTGCTGATGTGTCTGAGGCCTCGGTCATCTCAGAAACATGCTTTAATAGTTGAGCATCTATATTGTGCCAAGACACAATCCCACTTGACTATGATGCAGCTGAAGCCAAAGAAGGGGCCTAAGAAGTGTTCTTTGGGCCCATGTGGGCGCGTCCACCCAAGGTTAAGACTGATGTGATCATCTCCAGCTCCCCACCCCACAACCCCAGGCCCATATGTAGAAATAAACACAAGGCCAGAGTCACACCCAGTCCTGAATACACAGGGGAGTCTGGGAAAGGCTGCTGGAGCTCCAAGACTGCTGCCCGAGTAGGGGTGGGGCAGCGCTGGGAGGAGGTGAAAGAGTAGTCCAAGGAAAGGGGCTCAGCCAGGAATGAGCCTGTTCTCACTTTTCTCCCACCTGCCCCTCAAAGAAACTCAGCATAGAATCTGTGCTTTTCTAAAAAAAAAAAAAACAAAAAACCAGCAGGGCTAGCAGGAGCCCACAAGACTGAAAGAGAATGTGGGAGGGCTAGAGACAGCTGGTTGGCCAGTCCTAGTTCCTGTGGCCATCTAGTTGCCTTGCAAGTTCTCTGTATTCAACCCTCTCCCGTTCTCATCCAACTCCAGCCTAGCCCTCACTTTCCATGCCCTCAGAGGCACCTTCTCCCCTCCACGATGGGAACCCCTCTGCTACTTATCTGGACTCCTCTCCTACTCTAGCTCACTCTGCTGCAGCTGGTTGGCCCCTGCCAGCCCCTGCACACTGGCTCCCTCCTGTCTGTGGGGCTCTGTACTTTTTCTTCCCCTGCCTGGGATGTTCTTCACCAAGAAGCTGCCTGGCTTGTCTCATCTCCTTCAAGTCTTTGCTGAAAGTCAACTTACTGAGGCCTACTCTCATCACCCTCGTTATAATTATGACCTATCCCTTTTACTGTGCTCTATTTTTTCCCACTGCACTTCCCACTTTCTAACGATCTGTTTTACGTCTCATGTTTACTGTTTATAGTCTATCTTCTCCCAATAGAATGTAAACCCCATGAGAGCAGAAACTGTTTTGTTCTGTTCACTGATGTGTTTTGGTGCCTAGTGTAGTCCTAGTCCTGGCATGTGGTATCAGGAATAAATATTTGTTGAATTAATGAATGTACTCAGCCCCTTACCACAGAAAGTGGAGGTAAAGGAGTGAGAGGTGGAAAGAGAGGATAAAGGTTCCTCCGAAGCCTTCTCCTACTGTCTCTGGTCTCTGTGATACCTGTAGCCTCCTGGCAGCCAGCTGTGCCCTTTGGGCTCCCACTCCCACTCAGGCACATCTCTAATACAACTGCAGCCCTCCCCAAACCAAGGACAGACTGCATTGTTTAAACCAGGACTACACTCATTCAGTTTAAATAAGTCACCCAGGCCCGGTGCTCCTAGCTCAGTGAGTAGGGCGCTGGCCACATACACCCAGGGTGGCAGGTTCGAGCCCAGCCAGGGCCTACTAAAGAACAATGACAACTGCAACCAAATAGCTGGGCGTTGTGGCGGACCCTGTAGTCCCAGCTACTCTGGAGGCTGAAGCAAGAGAATCGCTTAAACCGAAGAGTTTGAGGTTGCTGTGAGCTGTGACGTCACTGTACTCCACAGAGGGTGACGTAGTGAGACTCTCAAAAAGTAAGTAAATAAATCACCGGGAGAGGCGTGAAAGACATCTGCTACATGGGAGAAGCTGAGGCTGAAGAAAGGGATTGAGGCCAGATCCAAGAGAAATTCTAGAAGGCGGGAAACCCAGGATTTTAAAAAGAACTTTTGCTTCTCAGTAAGGGGCACTCAGCGCACAGGGGCTCTACCTGCTAGCCTGGGAAGTGCAGGGAGTGGGAGGAGAGCGGAGTCACTTGCAGCAGACGGCACCTCCCCACCGCATCCAGATTTACCTCGCTCTCAGGCTGCGTGCGGGCGGAGGAGGGTGAGGGAGCAGCGGAGAGGAGGCAGGGGTGGAGAGGCTAAGGAGCGAGAGGCTCCAGGGTTTCCACCCTCTCAGCAGGACTCCCACCCTGGCCTCTGGTTCGGGGAAAACCGCCCAGCTGTTTCTGATTCTTTCTCAGTCTCAGCCCCGCCTGAGAGGGTGGGGGACCCAGGCACAGAGAGAGATCGTGGAGAGACTGAGCTCTGCAGAGCCGGGCCAGAGGGGCGGGAGCTCGCAGGTGTGCCCCCTCGGCGTCTGCCATGGATTCCCGGTCCCTAAGCCTAGCAAAGCACCGGGGCTGGGCAGGTGGGCGGGCGTCACGTCTGAATGTTAGGAGTGGGGGAGGTGCAGTGGGTCGCCAGCAACAAGGGCCCTAGATGAAAGAATCCCCCTACCTGAAGCTGGCTGCCCACGGAGCCCCTATAGGCAGGGTTGAAAAAAAGGCGTTAAGAGCGTCCTACAACTCTCGGTGGCAGGGATTCTACCCATTTCACAGAGGCGAAGAATGAAAAGAGAAGACCCGATGAATTGAACGCATCCTTCGTGCTCAGTTCCAGTGTCACATAGTTTGGGTAGTTAGTGTAGACCCTTTCCACTCTGTACACTTGGTCGCCCACAGAAGTTGGGGTGGCCGAATGAAGGGCGCTAGGACCCGGTGGCGCGGTGTCGGCAGGGACTGGGCGCTCGGGGCGCCGAGGGTAGCCACCGCGCGGGTTCGCAACGCGCTACAGCAGGTGGGTCCCGCGCCGCAGCGCACTGCAGCGCCGCGGAGAGGAGGCGGCCGCCACACCTAGCGCGCCGCGGAGCGCCGGGGCTGGCGCGGGCGGATCCGCCCTAAGGGCCGCTCGTGTCCCCGGCCTCGGCCCCGCCCCTCCCCGTCCAATGAGAGCCCGCGGCCGAGGGGGCCGTCCGCACACTAGGCCCGCAGCTCCCCTTCGCGCCGCAGAGCCCCCGATACCGCACTCAGCGCTCGGGCGCCGAGCCCCGGACCCCTAGCTCCGCGCCCCGTCGTCAGCTTTCGGATACTGCAACGTGCGCCCCTCTCCGGGACGCTGTGCCCCGGCTCTCCGTGACCCTAGGTTCCTAGCCGTCAGCAGCCCCATGGCCCCCCAGAGGGGTGAGGTAGGAGCAGCTTGAGTACCACCTGACGCGTCCCCGTCCACGCCCCTGCGGGCTGCACGGCGGGAGTCGTGGGGAGCTATGCTGAGGCCGGGTGGTGCGGAGGAAGCTGCGCAGCTGCCCCCTCGGCGTGCCCGGGCCCCTGTCCCCGAGCCCGCGCCCAGACCCCCGGCCCCCGACGGCTCCCGGGCTTCGGTCCGTCTAGGTGTTACCTGCTTTCTGCTGCTGCTGCTGCTGACGCTGCCGGCCCGCGTAGACATGTCCTGGTGGTGAGTGTGGCTCTCACGTTGGGAGGTGAGGCGCTGGGTAGGAGAGGCTGAAGGTGCTTGGAGGGAATATAACCCAGCATGGGCTGCCCAGGGAACGAGGCTGTCGCTTCGACGGAGTTAGACGCGATCTGGGTGGGGGATGAGTGGGGCAGGAGGGTGAGGCCCCGCGTTTTACCCGCCCGCTGAGGAGGGCGCTGAGCATTTGGAGCAAGGACGCCCGTGGTCGAGCCCCCTAGATCCCCAAATACTATACCCCTCTTTTTCAGTTCAAGCTCCTTAGCGTAGAAACTGCCTTACGAGTTTCTCTCAGGGTTCAAAGAACCAGTAGTCCCTCGGGGGCCTGCAGCGGCCGTTCTTACAGGGTCCCTTGATTTCGCATAAGGTCGCCCCTGAGAAGGGGGCAGCTGGCAATGGGGCTGGAGAGCAAACGAGCCTCTCACTAGTCTACTCTCCCTCGTAGGGCAGGAAGACTTTGGTGAGGCAGCAGCACTCAGAGTGAGGTTTAGAAACGGAATCAGGCACAAACTACCCCCATTAACTCATTAAAACAAACAAAACACTTGGGTTTGCATAATCTCGGCTGTGGTCTCCAGCCTCCCCAGTGGAGGATGTCATGTCTTCTGCCCTTCTTCCTTCTCTTCCCTAGGTGACCCCATCTGCCATCTCTCCCCTCGGAGAGCCAGAGGGTTCTAGAGTCCTAAGGTACTGAGACCCTCTCCTCAGATTTCCTGCAGGCTTTACACTCCAGTCAGTTCACAAAAGGGCAGATGAGGCAAAAAGGCATTGGAAACCCACTGGACATCTGTTGTCCTTTTCAGAATTTCCTCAACCCAACTCGCCCAAAGGTGGGTTGAAGGCTCCTATGACCTTCTCTCAGGAGAAGCTGCCCTCCCTCCTCCCCCACTTTGGTGGGGAGGAGAAGAGGGAGAGGGTTAGACTGAGAAAAAATTCAGTCTTCTCTTTCCTCTTCACCCCCAATCATACTGGCCTCTTGGACTAGGCTATTGCCCCTCTTTAACATGTAGTGCCCCCTTCCCTTCCTTCCTCTGCTCTTCCTCCTGTGCAATGCCTCTTGCCCCCCAAGTATGGTCTCTTCTCCCCTTGCACCCTGTGGCTTTTCGCCTCTTGACTTGGAATCTTGGCTGGAAGGGTGAGGGGTAGCTGGCTGAGGGGCCAGCCCGCTTGGGCTGCAGATTCCTATCATTTCAAGATGCGGCTCTCCATCCCCACCCCCACCCCGTTTTCCTGTTTCAGAAAAATCTCTTTTGGATCTCTCTTTTTTTTTTAAGTCTCTCCAGTGTTGGGGAAGGCAAAGAGGGGGGTTCTGGATGGGGGAGCAGGGAGGCCTATATCTTACATCTGGCTTGAAACATTCCTTCAGAAAGGGAAAGGGAAGAAGGGGGATGAGGAGAAAAGCCTTTCAAAGTTCAGCGTGAGAGCAAAGCTACCCTTTTTACCTTTATGGGCTTGGTTTTGCCAGGGACTTATGTCTTCAGGGTCCCTGGGTAGAGAGCATAAAGTGACTACTGCCCATCTTTATCTCACCCAGATGGCAGTTTGCTTTTAGAGACACTTGATGGCCTTCTTATTAGTTTGAGATGTAGTCTTGGGGACCAAATGGTGTGTAGGTGAGGAAGTGTCACTTTGGTAATTTCAGCATCTGGTAGTAGCTGGGTTCTTTCTAGTTCCCATTATTTTATTATCTTTTTTGGAGACAGTGTCTTGCTCTGTGTCACCCAGGCTAGAGTGCAATGGCATGATCATAGCTCACTCCAACCTCAAACTCCTGGGCTCAAGCGATCCTCCCACCTCAGCCTCCCAAGTAGCTGACACTATAGACCCAAGCTACCACACCCGACAAATATTTCTATTTTTTGTAGACAGAGGGTGTGCTCTTGCTCAGGCTGATATAGAACTCTTGGCCTCAAATGATCCTTCCAGCTCAGCCTTCCAAGGTGCTTGGATTATAGGCATGAGCCACTGGACTGGCCTCTAGTCCCTGTTTGTACCCTTAACTGCTTGTTTTTCTCTTTTCTTTCTCCCTCTATTACCCTCCTCCCATGTGGTTCATATTAAAGATTTTGGAAAAACTCCCATGTGAAAGAACTAGGGAGGGAGGTGGGTGACATACAGAGGGACTCAGCAGCCCCTATAAAATTCAAGAAGGCAGAATAGGGCCAGGGTGGGTACAGAGGTGGTTTCAGCTTCTGTGCCCCACACCTGTCATAGCTACAGGCCTAGATGCCTGGCTGCCTGCCTGCCTTGGGGTGGGGGGGTGTCACAACTTCTAAGATAAGGTGAAAAGCTGGCTTCTAAAGGCAGGTCAGGCCCCCAAAGTGTACTCCTTTAAGAAAAAAGCCAGGAAGATCGGTATTTTGTATAATCCTTGGAAGAGATGTTTGTTGACCGTGTGTGTGTCTGTGTTCCATGCTGGAGCAGAAGGCTGTCATTATTATCAGCTAACTTTCAGAGCTTTCTCATCACCCAAGAGTCTTTCCCTTACTCTCCAATTGCTCCTTCCCCTTCTCTTTGCCCTTAATCAGAGGAGGAAACAGGTGGTCTCATCCTAGTCTATGACAAACAGAACAAGAAAATAGAGGGCTCCTGTCTTAAGCTTTCCTGTTCCATTTTGCCATTTTGCATTCTGTAGGGGGTTAGATGTAGGGAATCACAAAAGCAGAACTGTGTGCATGGGCTAACAGACGGAGAGAAATATGGAGTGGTACCCTGATATTAGTATTATGGTTACTACCAAGTTGCCATTTCATGAGCCCTTACTGAGCTCCAGGTACTGTGGCACCTTGTGAACATTATCTTTTTCAATTCAAAATAATCCAGTGAGGTAGGTTCTATTAGTATCCTCATTTCATAAATGAAAGTGAGGAATAGGAGAAAAATGGTAAGAAAGTGGCTCAAATTCACACCAATTTTGGAACAAGATTGGTCCACTCCTAAGTAAGCACTGTGTGTCTCTCTTGCCTCTGCAATGAAAATGAGCTTAGACTTTGGAGTCAGATGACCTTGGTTCATCCTGGTTCTTCTCTGACTCACCCTGATGGACAGAGCTGGGTACCATCCTATAATCTCCCTGAACCTTAGTTTCTTCACTTATAAAATGGAGATCTCTCCCTCATGGAATTTTTGTGCAGAAAAACGTGTTGTATCAAGTACTGTACAAATGCGGTGACATTAAGAGCATGTTCAGGGAGGCTACTAGTTTTACCCCTGTATTCCAAGTCTTACTATGCGGTGAGCTGAACAGCATACACTAGGGGCTGTACATAAAAGGAGGAGGATCAGGAGGTGCCTGTCGCTCAAGGAGTAGGGCGCTGGCCCCATATACTGGAGGTGGTGGGTTCAAACCCAGCCTCTAGCCAAAAACTGCAAAAAAAGGCTCGGCGCCTGTCGCTCAAGCGGCTAAGGCGCCAGCCACATACACCTAAGGTGGCAGGTTCGAATCCCCAGCCTGGATTGCCAAAACAATAATGACGGCTGCAACCAAAAAATAGCCGGGCATTGTGGTGGGCGCCTGTGATCCCAGCTACTTGGGAGGCTGAGCAGGAGACTCGCTTGAGCCCAGGAGTTGGAGGTTGCTGTGAGCTGTGATGCCATGGCACTCTACCCAGGGGGATAGCTTGAGGCTCCGTTTCAAAAAAAAAAAAAAAAATGCAAAAAAAAAAAAAGAGGAGGATCATCTCTGGCTGCATTGAAAGGAAACAAACATAAAACATCTGCAAATAGGCTGGCAGTATTGACAAGGAGGAAAGCTGTGATTGAAATTTAGTTTATGGCTGGCTAGAGAAAAAAGGAGTTGGGGATAAATCAGAGAAATTATGTGTTTATTCAGCGAACAGTTATTGAATACCTACTGTGTGGCAGATGCTACTCTTGGGACTGGGGATACTGACACTAACAAAACACACAAAGTCCCTGCCTTCTTGGAGCAGTGCGTCCACATCACAGGGGAAGTGCAGATTCCGATTCAGCAGGCCTGGGTGGTGCCTGAAGTGCTGCATTTCTAAGGAATCCCTGGGTAAGGCAGATACAGCTGTTCTTGGAAGCACACTGAATAGCAAGAGGTTAGAGCAGGGTCTGAGTCCCTTTTTCAAAGGAAGGGATGTGACAACTTGGTCAAAAGCAGTGAAAAGGGCTGGGCAGGATGGCTCACGCCTGTAATCCTAGGACTCTGGGAGGCTGAGGTAGGTGGATCACCTGAGCTCTGGAGTTCAAGACCAGCCTGAGCCACAGTGAGACCTCATCTCTAAAAATAGCCTGGCATTGTGGTGGGGGCCTATAGTCCTAGCTACATGGAAGGCCAAGGCAAGTGAATTGCTTGAGTCCGGGAGTTTGAGGTTGCTATGAGCTGTAATGCCACAGCACTCTACCGACAGCAACAAAATGAGACTGTCTCAAAAAAATAAAAAAGCAGCTTGGCGCCCGTAGTATAGTGGTTAGGGCGTCAGCCACATGCACGGAGGCTGGCGAGTTCGAACCCAGCTTGGGCCAGCTAAACAATAATGACAACTGCAACAACAACAAAAAACAAAACAGCTGGGCATTGTGGCAGGTGCCTGTAATCCCAGCTACTTGAGAGGCTGAGGCAAGAGAATCGTTTAAGCCCACGAGTTTGAGGTCCCACGAGTTTGAGGTTGCGGTGAGCTGTGATGCCACAGCACTCTACTGAGGGTGACACAGTGAGACTCCGTCTCAAAAAAATAAAATAAAAAAGCAGGTGAAGACAAGCATTCTAAGCAGGAAGCTGGGAAGGAAGTAAAGAGCTTCTGGAAGGGAAAACAAATCTAGAGAGTCAGGGACATCTGGCACCCTCTTCCAGACCATGAGGTAGGAGACACCTTAAACATCTTTGTGCCTCTAACATCGGAGCTCAGCCATGGCACTTGGTGGGGATTCTGCATGTGTTGAACTAAGAGGGAGATGGGGGTCAGCCCCCTAAGCTTTATTGGAGGCACCAGACGGTGACTACATGGGTCCACAGTGACAACATGCAAGCACCATGCTCTGCAGAGTTTTGAAGCAGTTATTTAGTAGGGTAAGAGTGGTAGTAGAGGAACTTAATTATCTTCCCATCGTAGATGCTGAACATATGTATGTTCCCACGCTCAGTGAGGACCTAACAAAAAGGACCTACTTGGGCTGTATCACAGTGGATTTGAGTCAGACCACAGGAAGGACTTTCTGCCAGAGTTTGGCCTGCCCCACTCCAGACTGTCTCATGAGGGCTGGATTATTGGTCTCCCATTCCCATCCAACCCTCTTCCCCCAAGCCCCAATAAAATAACAAACAAACACCCAGTGCCTAGAGCAATACTCTGAACTGGGGAAGCAGAATGGTGGTGAGACAGGGACAAGCTCCAACTCCAACCGTTTTGATTCTCCAAACAAAGCACCACAGCAGTGGGTGTAACTCTGGGCTGTGCGTCAGGCAGCCCTTTCCGGCCTGGCCAAGCCTGGGGTGTTTATTTTGTTTGTTCCTGGAAGCTGTTGCCCTGATGGACAGTGCTGGGGATGCTGATTCCATGAGATTTGTTAGCAGAGGGCCAGCCCTCTCACCCCTCCCCCGGACAGATGGGCCCCATCAGCCCTGCTGAATTCCCGAAGAGGCAAGAATCAGCCCTCCTTGTGTTTGTTTGAGTTGGTGTCACCAGTGGTGATCCAGTCTGTGGGTGAGGGCTGGCTATGGGAATGCAGTGTGTGTCTGTGGGGGGTAGAGGGGGGCACAAAGCCCAGGGCAGTTTAACTTTTCTCCTCTCTCCGCGAGCTTCCCTCCCTTCTCCTTAACCACTTCTAGGCCCATTCTGGGGCTGTTCCCATCTCCAAACCACAGGCTCATTCATAGCTCAAACCTAATCTTTTCTGTCTGTGGCAGCAACTGCTCTCCAGGGCCCCCACCTGTTCAGAAAAGGGGAGAGAGGGCATCCTTTTGATGTATTTTGGACAGGAAATCAGAGAATGGCCAACAAATCAAGGAAGGTGCTAAGGGGTTAGCGAGAAAGGGAATGAGCAGTGAAGATGGGCTGATGAGCTGGAGGAAGTGGGTGAATAGTTCTGATCTCATTTGGTGGCCTCTTAGGGAAAAAGAGTAATACTCTGCTATTTTCTCTATGAAATGTTCTCCCTGAGGCTATCCAGGGCTAAGAGTATTTAACAGAAACTACTGCCTTGGGAAACTTGAGGATGACTCTGGCAGACCATCTGTCCTTCAGTAGCCCATCTCAATCAATCTTACAGTTGTTCATATCGGTCAGACTAGGGACAGGAGGAAGGGGAGAGTTCAATTCTCCCTGTGACTTTGGCTTCCTATTGCAAACAGCCCTCTGCCCGTGCAAGTCCATCCAGGATATCTTGCCTTATAGGTTGAGGAAAACGATTTGAAAAGGTTCATTAGTTAAGAATAGCCCTCGGGTCTGGAAATAAAGGGCATGGGGAGGAAAGCTGGGGATGGGGTCTTTCTCCCCAGACCTCAGGATGGGGAATGAGGACTTTTTAGCTACCTGGGTCTAACTAGAGCTATAAACATTACTCAAAATTGCACACTTGTCTCTTCCCACCAGCCCCTCCCCGTCCCCATCTCCCTGTCACCAGATCATATCTTCATGGACCAGTCATGCAGAACGTACCTCTTACATGTGGGTGGAAGAGTGTTGTCTCAGACCCTTGTTTTATTTTTCTATGAGGCTTTTAATGTTTATTAAATAAACAGGCAATGGGTTTGTGTGACAGGCCCACAGCTTCTGTGTATGTGACACATACCTAGCTTGTGTTTTGGGAGTATGTGTCACTTGGCCTTTGGCTGGGGAACTGGTGATGGAGGGAGAGCACTCACTCTCTCTGCAACTGCATAACTATTTGTCTAGAGCTTGTGGGGAAAGATTCTACCCATCAGCTTTAGGGAATATGGGTTGGGGAGGTGGAGGGAATCTGTCCAAGGTCTGGGTGCCAAACTTCTCCCTTCCTTGTTTACCTTTTGATGAAGAAAAAGGGCTAGGATGCTCTGACAGGGCCATCTCCACCTTGCAGGTACATTGGGGCACTGGGGGCCCGCGTGATCTGTGACAATATCCCTGGTTTGGTGAGCCGGCAGCGGCAGCTGTGCCAGCGTTACCCAGACATCATGCGCTCAGTGGGCGAGGGGGCCCGAGAATGGATCCGAGAGTGTCAGCACCAGTTCCGCCACCACCGCTGGAACTGCACCACGCTGGACCGGGACCACACTGTCTTTGGCCGTGTCATGCTCAGAAGTAGGGGCCTCTTCCACCCTGCCCAGTTCCTTCCCTTTCTATGCTTGGGGTGGTAAGGAGGATGGGTAGGCAAGATTCCCTCCTCCCTCCGCCTGCATTACCTCATAATCTGAGAAACAACTGTGGGCCAAGAGTTGAGAACAGACACTCAGTACCTTAGATTTGTAGGCAGGGGTTCCTCTAAATTCCAGGGCTGTGGGATGATGGGTAAAGCATTCCTTAGCATGTCCATCTTTATCCCTAATTTTTCCTTCCCTACTACATCCCCAGCTTGGGGGTCTTCTATGTACTATAAGGCTGAGGTCTAGGAATAGGTCCTGTGTTCTTACTACCATCATCACTATCGTCACCTCAACACTCCCAACATGACAGTAATGGGAACAAGAGATAAACAGAAAGGTGATATGTAAATATTTGGAGAGTCAGTGGTTTGGCCCCAGTTCAGCAAAGAAACTAAACAGAGTTGAAGTAAACTAGGAAAAAGCCAATGAGATAGGAATCTGGAGGTGTCAGGCAAACAGGGTGATAATTCATCAGTACCTAAGAGCAGGGAGGGAAGGACAGCAGGCAGAGAAGGTGGCATGCCTTTCCAAGCAGGCTGACCCCGGGGCTGGGGTCTCCATTGTGCGGGAACTGTCCAGCAGAGTGGGCCTGAAAAGGCCTGGAATGTGGACTAAGGGAGACTTGGCTCAGCCAGTTCTGGCACTCAGTGGGAGAGGATGATTCACCAAGAGACTTTTCAATGGATGGACACAGGGAATTTGGAAGGAAACAAGAGTATAAGTCAGCCAACAGGTCAGATGTATAAAGAAGTGGAGAGTTGAAGTCTAAGAGGAAAAGATACTCTGGAGATGCTCTTAGAAGGTGCTTTGAATAAATGGGGTATAGGGGGTAGCTCTGGTAAAGAAAAGGAGAGGAGAGGAGAGGAAGTTTCAGAGTCAGAGGTCGTGTGGGCTGAAGAAAGGGATGGCATGGGCCTCTTTCCTGAAACAAATCTGTACCTTTCTTCTCTAGGTAGCCGGGAAGCAGCATTTGTATATGCCATCTCTTCAGCAGGAGTGGTACATGCTATCACTCGTGCCTGCAGCCAGGGTGAACTGAGTGTATGTAGCTGTGATCCCTACACCCGTGGCCGACATCATGACCAACGTGGGGACTTTGACTGGGGTGGCTGCAGTGACAATATCCACTATGGCGTCCGTTTTGCCAAGGCTTTTGTGGATGCCAAGGAGAAGAGGCTTAAGGATGCCCGGGCCCTCATGAACTTACATAACAACCGCTGTGGTCGCACGGTCAGTACTCACATCGATGTACATATATTCCTATTTGCTGGGGTGACCAATAGGTGTGACCATGGGCTAAATGTGAAGGTGGAAGAGCTGAAGGCTTCTAGATCACTTCCCAAAGCCCCAGAATCCTGGGCCAAGAGTGCCACATGCAAGGGAGCTTGGGAATGCCTACGTTCAACCAGGTATAGAAAGAGTCTTCATGGAGGTGGAAAGTTGGGAAAAGGAAGTTCTTAAAAATTAACTTTTTAAGAAGGAAAAGAACTGCCTTCATCAAGACTGAGAGAACATGGGCCTGTTTTAGTTAGTTCACCGGTATCTGAACACCTCTATGTGCCTAGAACTGTGCTGGAAAATGGCATACTACAACAACTAAAGGTACAACACCTGGAACTAAAACATGGGAAAACCAGCATACTGTAATCATGAACAGGATATTTTAGTTCTAAAGTCTGATGGCCTATCATAGAAAGGAAAGCACTGTAGGTCCAGGAAAATTTTCTGGAAGAAGAGGTTCTTGGTGGCTAGGTGTGCTGGCTCACGCCTGTAAACCTAGCACTCTGGGAGGCAGAGATGGGTGGATTGCCTGAGCTCAGGAGTTTGAGACTGACCTAAGCCAGAGTGAAACTCCATCTCTAAAAATAGCTGGGCATTGTGGTGGGCACCTGTAGTCCTAGCTACTCTGGAGACTGAGGCAAGAGAATCACTTGAGCCCAAGAGTTTGTGGTTGCTGTCAGCTATGATGCCACAGCATTCTACAGAGGGTGAGAAAATGAGACTCTGTCTCAAAAAAAAAAAAAAAAAGGAAGAAAGAAAAGGTTCTTGAACTTGATCAAGAAAAAACTGCGGGGGATCTGATGTGGGAGAGACCAAGGGCTTAACTAGCCAGCCTGGGCCAAGGCCAGCAGATCTCAGAGCACTCATGTTCTGGGTCCTAGGAATGACTAAAAAGTGCCCTGACCGGCTTTCTCTTTCTTACCTTCCTCTCCCCCACCCCAGGCTGTACGGCGGTTTCTAAAACTGGAGTGCAAGTGCCATGGTGTGAGTGGTTCCTGTACTCTGCGCACCTGCTGGCGTGCACTCTCAGACTTCCGCCGCACAGGTGATTATCTGCGGCGGCGCTATGATGGGGCTGTACAGGTGATGGCCACCCAGGATGGTGCCAACTTCACAGCAGCTCTCCAAGGCTATCGCCGTGCCACCCGGACTGATCTTGTCTATTTCGACAATTCCCCAGACTACTGTGTCTTGGATAAGGCTGCAGGTGAGTACCAAAGGCAGGCAAAGATATGGAGGCCCAGTTCTTACTGAAGGCACCTCTGGTTAATCAAAGTCTGTTCAGTCTCAGAAGTTAGAGCAGGGGATGCTGTGGGAGGAGTCAGTTTCCTCCCCACATGCAATCTTGGTCATTGTTGACTTATGCCTCAATCCACCAGGCCCAATGCTGCCCTGGTGGGGAGGAGGTCATTCAGCTCCTTGAGGCCTGAGGTCATGGAGCTTTGGTGTATCACCAGCATTAGGAATATAGTAGGCACTACTCAGTGAGTGTTTAAATTGGCCACCTATTTTCAGTTCCAAGCAATGTGTGGGCTACATGGAAGCATGAGATACAGCTCTGCACCTTTCACTCTTTACAGTCTACGTAATAAATTATGGGTACACAAATGCAAGACAGAGATGATGGAGGAAATCAAGAAGTTTATTTATAAATGTAAAATTTAAGCTGCTCCTTGAAGTGTAGAGCGTATCTGAATAGCTAGAGACAAGAGCAGGCAGATATTCTCTGAGCAGAGAGTGGTGAGTGGGAAAGCACATGACCTATTCCAGGGAAGAGAACAGATCAGTCTGGTAAGAAAGATTAAAGCTAGAAGGATGACCTTGAAAGCCTTTATCCAGTGTGCTGCAACTAAAGATTCTAAAATGGAGTTGGGGGCTTGGCACCTATAGCTCACGTGGCTAAGGCACCAGCCACAAACATTGGAGCAAGTGGGTTCAAATCTGGCCCAGGCCTGCCAAACAACCATGATAACTAAGACCAAAAAATAGCCGGGTGTTGTGGCGGGTGCCTGCAGTCCCAGCTACTTGGGAGGCTGAGGCAAGAGGATTGTTTAAGCCCAAGAGTTTGAGGTTGCTGTGAGCAGTGACACCATGGCACTCCACCCAGGGCAACAGCTTGAGACTCGGTCCCAAAAAATAAATATATAAATAAAAAATAAAATAAAATGGAGTTGGGAAAGAAAGAAAAGAGGAGATACCTACAAAAGTCAGATAAAGCAGCAAATAGTTGGAAGCAAGTGGCTGGCACAAAGCAGCAAATAGTTTTTTCAATCTGCTCTAGATATTTGTGGTGGGATTTTAGGGGATGCGGGAAGGTAATATAGTATTTCCCCAAGCGACTAGAAGTTACCATCATGGCTCATATCCCTGGTTCAGATGGGTTGCACTAGAAACAGCGTGGAGTACAACAGTGCTGCTCTTTCCCTTGTTACTGTCATGGGGCTCCCAGGCTCTTTTCTGTAGACTTGACAGTCAGGACTTGGGTGAGGTGGAGCCAAAAACCTTAGCTGTCTTTGGTGCTGTTTGTTTTTACTTTTCCCTGTTATTCCTGGAGCGTCAGGTGGCTTAGAGCAAAACTGGGCACCAGAGAAACAGGGTGGGGGCTCTACCCACGTAACAGAGAAAGTAGTTGGTACACTTCGTAGAATACTAAAAGAAAAAAGGGTGGAAAGCCCTTCTGATTCTCCTAGTGATTTCCTGCCAGTAGGTATGTTTTCCTTCTCCACGGTCAGAGGGTTACTCTCTGGATACCTAGAAATAATTCCAGAACACCTGAGGTTTAAGTCTACATTACCATACCATGCACATTTGCGGAGGGATCTTTGGAGTCAGAAGAAAGGATAAATGTTGGCCTTTCTCAGAGGCATAAAATTAGGTTTCATAAAACCCAAAGTGGGACTTGGAATTCAAAGAACATAAGTCATCCCAGAATTGAGTATGGACCCAGGAATTCCCTCCAAAGCAGTACCATCCCCCTGAACTTTTCATGATACAGAAATGTTCTCATATCTCTGTTGTCTCATACAGTAGCAACTAGCCACATATGATTACTGAGTACTTGAAAATGTACTATATGGTGAAATGTAGAAATGTAGCTATATGGTGTAACCGAAAAGCTAAAACTTTTAGTTTCTTCAATTTTAATTAATTTGGATGTAAAAAAAATCACGTGGCTAGTAGCTACTACAGTGGACACTACAGCTCCAGAATGGAAAAGAGAGTTTTGATGCAGAAAAGAAGGACTTAAGACCTAGCCCTTGGAGTTAAGAGAATAGTACATATTTATAGACTCTGTCAGTCCACACTGTAGAGCAGTGCTGTCCTAACACTTTGGATTATATACTCCTATTACTAAAGAACTTGAGCATGTCCGTCCATTATATGTATATTTATATATGTCTATGTCCCATCATACTAATATGTATTTTACAAAACATACATATAAAATAGATAATTTTAAATTGAGATAAACAACAAATATAGAAGTTCTAGCATTTCTTTCCATATTCCAGTAAAATGTAGAGACCACTGCTATAGAAATCAATTAATCTATTCTCTTTCTTTAACCCCACATGAGTCACTTTCCCATCTCTGGATCCTTATTCATAAGGGGCAGGGTTGGAGTAGATACCCTCTAGGATCCACTCTATCCATAAAAGTCTACTGATTGTATGATCTGCTGGCCAGATCTCTTCTACTGAAACAATCAGAAAGGAAGTTGTAAGCATTTCCTATATGGTACAGTTGTAAGTGGGGAAACATCACTCCTACCCTTAAAGCGTTCCCACTGTAAGGGGATAATGCAATAGGAACTGCTGAGGCATATGCCTCCAGCAAGTCATGCTGATCAATTCATCTCCTCCACTGAACAGATTACAGATATAACAGCCTACTATGTTAGATTCTGTTATTATGTCTATTTTTATGTGAGAAAATTAAAGCCCATTTTCATATGAGAAATTAAGTTAGTTAATATCTCATTTTGGCTAAATCACACGGCTAAGAAGCGGCAGAACTGGGATTTCATTCCAGATGATCTGACGTCAAGGTCCATGCTTTGAATGGCTGCGCTGTACACATGCTACTTCCCTGTATAGAGCAACTTAATATAAACTAAGGACCAGAATACTAACAAATGGTAGCAGATCGTAATTGTGGCAAGATACTTCTTAGAAGAGATAAATTACAGGCTTGTTTTTTGTTTTTGTTTTTGTTTTTAACTTTTATTATGGAAAATTTCAAACATAAAGCAGAGAACCCTAATCTAGCTTTAACAATTATGAACATTTTAAGGTTAGATTTTGGAGAAGATATGGAGATGTATCTTGGCAGGGAGGGAATTGCAGATGAAGTCAGTGGCCTTTGGGGAGCCTTGACAGTGGGAAGAAATAAGCCTGGTACAGAGGGCAGTGCAAAGATGATCATTTTGGCTAGTGGGTATATTTTCAGAAACAGGGACTCTTTATGGTTTCCTTCAGAGAATGTGGGTAAGGGTGCCAGAGCAGCTCAAGTGAGAGGTAACTTGGTTCTTATTCCCTCTCTCCCCAACCCAGGCTCCCTAGGCACTGCAGGCCGTGTCTGCAGCAAGACATCAAAAGGAACAGATGGTTGTGAAATCATGTGCTGTGGCCGGGGGTATGACACAACTCGAGTCACCCGTGTCACCCAGTGTGAGTGCAAATTCCACTGGTGCTGTGCTGTGCGGTGCAAGGAGTGCAGAAACACTGTGGACGTCCACACCTGCAAGGCCCCCAAGAAAGCAGAGTGGCTGGACCAGACCTGAACACAGATACCTCACTCATCCCTCCACTTCAAGCCTCCCAACTCAAAAGCACAAGATCTTTGCATGCACACCTTCCTCCACCCTCAGTCCTGGGCTGCTACAGCTTCTGTTTAAGGACTTGGAGAATAATCCAGAGGGACCATGGTGTCCTGACTAGTTCCTTAGCCCTGGGAAGGAGTTGACAGGGGGTATGAGAAACTGAGCAGCCCCCTGATCTCCTCTGGAGGTGTGATTGGAGAGAAGAGGTAGGGGGTCTTCAGAGTGGTATGAGTTGCACTAAAGTACCTAGCTGAGGCTCAATTTTCTTATCCCTTGCACTGGCCTCCTGACACTTCTTGAGTGTGCAAGAGGAAGGGGTACCTGGATAGTTTCATTTTTTCTAGCTGGCGAAGGTTAGATGGGACAGAGATGAAACTGCATGCCCCTTCCCTGGAGTCAGTATAAGCAGACAGCCTAGTACCCCAAAAGAAAGGCGCAACATTCCTTTATTATTGAGGGTCTGAGATTGCTAGACAAGAGTTAGCCAAAGTGGACAAGGTTCTATGTGCACATGGTCCTATGTTTATGAACTGCTGTGTTTTGTAGGGAAGACAGTTGTATAACTATACAAACACACATTCATTCATTCTCTTCCCCTGCCCCCTTTTCAAATCAGACAGTCTGTACTGCTTCTCTTGCTCACTTGCTGCCTATTCGAACCTAGGTGGTATGCAGTGGTTCCCATGCCTAAGAGATCATTATTCTATACCCTAGAACATACAGTCTAGCTTAGCCTTGGGATTTTTTTTTTCCCCATACATTATTCTGGGGGTTAGTCAGGTTTGGGAAAAAAAAGATTAAGTGACTCATGGAGGGTAGGAGAGGGTAAGCAGGCTTGATCTCAAGGCCCCACATGAGGCATCAGTGTATACTGGACAGGTAGGGACCTCTGGCTTCAGGAATTCTTTAGGAGAGGATCCTAGCCTTTGATGCTAGGAGCAGGAACCAGGGCCTACAGTGGGAAAGAGAGTCGGGGCTTTGGACCAAAGTGGGAAACAGCTTAGAAGGCAGCCTTCCGCCATTTATTCAACATGTCTGTACATAGTGACTCCAAGTCCTGATGATGATTACTGTTCACTCCACACTGGGCTTCAGTAGGGGGGGTTCCTTCTATGCTAGTACCTGTTGCCTAACTAGGTTTGCAGTAGTGGAGTCTCCCAAAATAGCAGACTCAGTAAGGTGGAGTCTTGAAAACCTTAATGTCCTATTTTTGTCTAACTTGGACAGTGGTTATCTCTTGGGTGTTGATATTTTAAAGCAGCAGAGTGGTATAGAAATGCGCAGTTATGACAGACCTGGGATAAAATCACAGCTGTGCTGCTTGTTTCTGATGTTTTGAGTAAGATACCTAAATTCTCCAAGCCTCTGTTTTCTCATCTGTAAAATGATGATACATACCCATCTCAGATATTGACTTTTAAGTATGCCCCAAACTCTAGCCAACAGATATCCTTCAGCAAAGCCTCTGACAGTTCTAGCCCATTATGATTTCTCCGAGAACCTTCAACTGAGGACTATAAAGTACTGACAGCAGGCTGTAGATAGATTAAGGGGCCTACATTAGGAATTCGGGATATAGGCCTCCTTTCATTTCCCAAGTTCCTCTTCAGTATTCCTTGGGGTCCTCATATGTTTGTGAAGCAGCTTTACTCTGCACAAGCAGCAGGAGATTGGGGGAATCATAGCTCTGAGCCATGGGGGCAGATTTATTTGGATGATAGGACTAATATTTGTGTAACCTGCCGAGACCTGTGTGGGAGAGTTCAGGGTGGTTTTTCTTTTGGTGAGGGGATTTGCTCTGGTTTCACAACCATTAACACAAAACATGAGCTAGTCAGAACCCTTGTGGTCTGTGGTGAGGGGATGCCTGTGGAGAAATGGGACTGAGTGAGTCAGGCCAGGGGAATGTCTTCCTTGCAGAGTGGGGTCAACTGGGTAACTGATGAGCCAAAGGTGGGATTAGGGAGGGGGAAACAGGAGGGGAAGAGAAGAGCTGATGACATCTCGAGCGGGGATTAAGAGGAGGAAAGCTTTGGGGTAGGGGGGAGTAAGTGAGTCATGATCAGTCTGAACTCAAGAATAGGGCTGAATGAATTTACAAAAGTGTTCTCCCTTGTATGCCAGGCTGCTGGGAATAGTCTCAGGTCTCAGCCTGAGCATCTAGGGTACCACATAAGACATGCGATGGCATAAGCCTTCCACAGAAAAATCAACCTGAGTTAAATCTACCTGTGCCCTATTTTCTATGGTTTTTGGCTCTCACCTGTGGAGAGAAGGGGGCCTCTTCTGGCATCTCATACTGCTCAATGCTTTCTCCTGGGCTCCAAATTCTAACTCATAAAGATGCAATTTCCTATAAATAGTTAAGGGAAGAATAGGCTCCCTAGAGAATGAGAAATTTGAAAAGTGAGGTAGGTAAGAGAAAGGGTGTCCACCTGAGCTCCACTAGAAAGGCTCTGTGGCCCCAGGAAGGAATGTTGGCCAAGCAGTTAAGTTTTCCTCTTAGTCCTCAGCCGGCTTCTGCATTCCGATTGGCTTTAGACAACTGGTGTCCATTCTGCCCTATACAAACAGAAACTAATTTATTTGGAAGCAGCAGCAAAATGAGAACTTTATTTGGTGCAGTCAGGGCTGGGTTTAGTGACTTCAGGCTGCTCTGATCGTCCTCATTCCCACAGGTCTGTTCCTCACATCAGCAGTGTCTGAGGTCCTCTGCTCTTCTACGCCTTCCTGTTGTACTCATTTCTTCTAACTTCTAATAAATGTTTAGGTAGAATGTACTGCAGTAAGCGCTGTTTAGATACAAAGTTCACTTAAAAGAGATGATCTCTGTTAAAGATCTTAGAATCTTTTAGAGAAAGTGCATGACTGAAGTACCTCAGCTTCACAGCCTGTAGCCTTATGTAAATGTGAGATGCTTACTTTAACCTAGCTCTGAAGATAAAAGACATCTTTTATTATTGCTAACCCTGAATAATGGCACTAATCCACACTCTTCCTTAGGGTGATGCCGGAAAAATGAAATCAGGGACTTTAGATTAATTAATAGAATCAAACATTGCCCCGGCCCTGTGTGTCTGTTTGCAAAATGTCTCACACGTCTAACTCACTGCCTCATTTCTGTTCCTCCCTGTTTCTCCCACTTCCCTTATCCCACTTTCCTTACCAACCACTAAGTCTCTGTCAAATTCTTAGACCCACTCAGGACATGAGTCTTTACATGGCTTAACAGAGATAATAGAAAGACTGGGGATTTTCCCCCTTAGCCTTCCTGAGGTTTTTATTTAAACGCTCTCAGTGGTCTCAGGGCAAAAGCCCAAGGGAGCTGGGGAGAAGGGAGGACCAGGGAGAGTAGCTTCTTATCCCTGGGAGGCATTCAGCCTAGCTCCTGCAGCCAAATTACAGCACCAGAGAACAATGCGGTGCATTCCTGGGCAGGTCGGTGGGACCCTGGGCGCCTGGGCCTTGTGGAGAGAGGTGCCAGACACAGAGCTCTCCGTAAGCAATCCTGCAGAGCCGCCCCTTGGGTGCAGAAATGAAATACGGGAGAGCTTCACATTACACAGAGACCTGTGCCTCACACCTGGTTATTGATGGCCTTGGTGGAGGCCTCTGCCCCCACCCTCCACTTGGGAACTGCCTGCTACTTTGGGGGTTGGGCATCTTTGAAGTAATGTTGGAAAACAAGAAAAGATGCTTCCTTTTCACTCTTTGCCTTACTTTTTTTTTTGAGTCAGAGTCTCACTTTGTCTCCCTCGGTAGAGTGCTGTGGCGTCATAGCTCACAGCAACCTCCAGCTCCTGGGCTTAAGCGATTCTTGCCTCAGCCTTCTGAGTAGCTGGGACTACAGGCACCCGCCACAACACCTGCTATTTTTGTTGTTGCAATTTGGCTGGGGCTGGGTTCGACTTGGCCACCTTCGGTATATGGGGCCAGCACCTTACTCACTGAGGCACAGGCGCTGCCCTATTAATTTTCTAAAAACAGAGTCTCACTCTGTTGCCCAGGCTAGAGTGCCATGTCATCAGCCTAGATCATGGCAGCCTCAAACTCCTGGGTTCAAGTGATCTTCCTGCCTTGGCTTCCCAAGTAGGTGGGGCTATAGGCGCCCGCTACAACACCTGGCTAATTTTTCTATTTTTAGTAGAGCTGGGGTTTCATTCTTGCTCAGGCTGGTCTCAAACTCCTGAGCTCAACTGATCCATCTGCCTCAGCTTCCCAGAGTGCTAGGATTACAGGCGTGAGCCACCACACCCAGCCACCCTTTGCCTGCCTTGACAGCCTGAACACAACTGTGAGGTTATATGCTCACACACATGAGGTGCATATGTATGGATCTACATACAGCTTCTCTCAGGCTGCATAGTTCTAGCCATTCCCTTCTCCCCCAAATTAGAAAAAAGCAGCTAGATTATAATCCAGTCCTTTAAAAAGTATACCAATAGAGTCCAGCTCTAACCAAGGAATATTATCAGCATGCAGGTAACTGTTTGGTTTGGGAGATAGTTGGGGAAGAATGTAGAAAGGGCCTAGAGAGAAGAAATCACTGGTGGAGAATTATCATCTGAGCTGAGTAGCTGAGACTGGACTTCTCAAGGCTGGTTCATGCTGGGGAGTGAGACGTGCACCCTATATGCTGCGTGTGCTGGGGCAGGCAGTCTCCTGTGACTGCCAAGCCTGCTGCTCATGACCTGCTGTTGTTTTTTATTCTTATTGGGTTAGAAAACAGGATAGCTTTGGATTCCAGGGATGATCTTAAGAAAGAAGCATTGGAAGAGACGAAGCAACAGCTTTATTAGGGTAACTAAGTCACAGTTGCTCCATTGAACTGAGCTTTCCCAGAAGCTTCTTCTCTTTGGGTGACTGGCAGGTTTCAGGCCGTAGCCAGTGGGGTTTCTGTAAAATGCCTGTCCCTGACCCCAAAAGTAAAAAGGATAGAAAGGAGAAAGAATTTATAAGCTAATTTTCCTACTTTTCCATTTATGGCTTAAATTATCTCTGAGCATCTTTGTGGCTGTTCTTCATTTACATAAGATGTTTTAGTAATTCTAGATTAAATGCAAGGTAAGCATTCTCCTCTTAGCCTCCATCTCCAAAATATCCTGGCTTAAAAATTACCTTTTCTCACGGGTGAAACGGCTGAACATAGAAGTTCTCTCTTTGACCAAAGAAACCCAGATCTGGTGACTTTACTTCAACCCACCAGCCCCTGTAAGCAGCCCTGACCAAATGGAAAGGCTAAGCTGAATGAAGAAGAAATGGAAGACTATTTCATCCACAGTTGTCCTGTCTGACAAGGTTGAGCTTCCCCAAGAATAACATTCATACAGAGCTTTTTGTTTGCACAATGCTTTAGCATATATATAATCCTCACAACAACTGTGTGAGGTAGAGTTTACTGTCACCTTACAGATGCAGTTCAGTGATTTGCCCAAGGTCACATGACAGTGAGTGGCTCATCCAGAATGCAAACCTAGGTCTTCTGACTTCAAATCCTGTGTAGTGTCCTCAAAGCCTGGGGATGCCCAGGGTTGGGGGTGCCAGAGTCCCAGCACCTTCAAAAAGAAATTGATACAAAATATTCAAGCCCCATAGGAGTCCCAGGACTGCCACAAGAGTGTATGTGGGCAAAGTTTACAAGGAATAGCCATCCTAGGCCCTCTGAACCTCATCAACAAATCCCCTTTACCGTTTCTGCCACTATCATTACCACTGCCATGTGATCACCAAACCTCATAGTCCACATTTAAACAGCTCTGGCTCCTAGTTTTCTCTATTCCTCTTTCCCACCTTCAGATAGGCATTACAATTTTTGTTTTAATTTTATTTAGTTCTTTTAAAGTGATGTTAAATGTGTAGACAGAGTGGAGTAGTGATGAGAAGTCATGAGAAGAAATTATTAAAGTATGGACTTTTAAAAAGTTATATTAGAATCTCCTTTGAGTCTTTATGCTATCAACTCCTGGGTTAGGAAAGTAAGAAGTGGGAATGCCAGTGTGCTGAGAAACTATCCTATCCCAATCCAGATGTTTACCCATAGCTCAGTAAAGGTTCTTGGGCCTCTAGCTGAGACTAGCAATTCATCTACAACAAGTCAAGCAGTATCTACCCTGCAGAGAGGAGGCAGACAACAGATTTTTGATTTATCAAAAACTTTTGCAGCTCTCAAACCCTTCTTCCCACCCTCATTCTGTTTAGGTGCAAGACAGCAGGAAAAGGCAGCCCCAAGAGAGGGTGTGTGCAAGGGGAATCCCTCCCTGCTCAATCCTGGAACACATTCCATTAGAGACAACATAAGCCCTTGCATACCCTATATATCCCACTCCTGCACCCCAACTGTGAAGGCAGAAAGGAAAACTGCAGGAACATAATGTTCATCAATCATAGACCTGGGATGCTAAAGCTCCCTGGCCTAGCTCCCTGCTTCAGCTAGAGGAAGAACATCTCAGGAAAACAGTCTACCTATAGTCAGGACGTCTCTCAGAGCAAGCCTTCTTTTTTGGTCCATCGATCTTGGCTCTTACTACTCTCCCTGCTTCCCACCCCCACTGCCTCCACATGTGGGCTCAGAAGTCATCATCTAAAGAATTCCATTGCTCACCTCCTGCATAGCAGCATAGCCCCATGAGGCCACACACCAGATGGAGGGGATAAAAGTACGAGGTCATGGCTTCTAGCAAGAGGCTTTTTCTTAAACTAACCCTGACTCCTGGAAAAGAGTAGGAGAGTGTCGAGTGAGCTGCTGACAACAGCAGCTTCTTAGGTCTTGTGTAAAATGGAAGGACAGAGCTAACTTGGCTTTCAGTGGACATTTCCCTGCTCTCATCTCCAGGTGTATTTCTGGTCTCATGTCTACTTCTTAGACATGTCTGAGTGGGGTAGAATGCAGAGGTTGTCAAACCAGAGGGTTAAATCCTTCCCAATGGTAGGGATCTATTTAGCAGGCTGCCACACACATGCTGAGGTGGAGGCCAAGCCCTGAACACATGACCTGTTTCTCTAGGAATGTAACTATGAAGTAAAGGGAAACGGGATGGAAGGTGACTAGAACTATGAGGAAATTGCAAAGGTCATCAGTAGGCCTTTAAAATGTTTGTGTATAATAAGTAAAGACAAGGGGATGGAGGAAGATCATGCCTAGAATCATTATGCTTATCGTGTGACCGTACAGAAGCAATAATTACAAAGCAAACACTTTAATGAATTGGGAAACAGAAGTCTGAGAGTAAAGGAATTAGATAAATAATATTAATCAGAGATGGTGTTCTACAGGAGGCGACTTTTGAGGTGGATTTTTAAATGGTTATTACAAACTTGCTGAGGGCAGTCAGGGGCAGACATTTTAAATAGAAGGAACTGGTATGTGCTGAACCTAGAAGAATGTGCAAGCAATATATAAGGAATTTCAAGCAAGTACACATTATATACACTGGAGAATACAGAGACATTAGCATGCTGAGATCAAGGCTTAAATAATGTGAGAAGACTGTGTGTACCCAGACTTGATCTATGTCAGTAAACACCAGGACACCTATGGAAAAGCACAAGGATGAGTCCACTGGTTATAGATACAGGAACTAAAAGAGATCTACACTGTAAAGTTCAACAAAATACTACATATCACTAACGACAGCTCCATAGCATTGGAGATTCTGGACTAAGTAAGAGATATCAAATGTCCTATTCAGAACTATGAGGCATTAATGTGGTCTTACTGGCCCAGAATCTGGCATAAATCAAACCAAACTCTTAAGAAATTCGAATGTGAAAGGGGAATAATTTAAAATAGAAAATGCTTCTTTCCTGCACTTCCAACCTTAAAACCGAAATGGTCCCTTCTATTCTATTAGGAATATTGGACTTTTGTGGCCAGCAGATTCATTGTATCTGAGACCATAGTGAATAGAAGAGCTGCCAAAGAGCATTAGAGACTGCAAAACAAATTCACTAGTGAACAAGGAGAGAACTCTCATATACTATAGGAAGCAGCAGCCAAGGAAGGAGACAAATTCTGATTTCATGTTATCCAGTTACGTATCTGTCTTCTTGCATTTGCTGAAGGTAAAAACAGCTATTTTTCTGGGCTTCTGCCATACTTCTTAACCAGATTTCCCTAATTTCTCAGGATAAAAACCACAGGAAAATCCTCATCTTCCACAGTAATTCTCTGGTACACTTTCAGAAAAAGAATATTGGATAGTGGGTCTCATCCAGTGTGATATGTATTTTGCTATGCACATTGAATGAGCCAAAAGGTGAACAGTGTTGTGGGTTTCTGCTTTACTTAACTGGCACAATTTGGTGATGGGAGGTAGCCACTAAACACCAATTGCATTTGTTAGTATCATCTTAGTTTTCTCTCTCCCCTCAGCAGATTATAAAAGGTGATTTCTGAAACCCTTTACTAAAGAAAAGCTCAAGGGTTTACGTTCAACTATGACAGCACTATGAATTCATTAAGAAGCATGTTTCAGGTTGCACTATAATTTGCCTATGTAACATAAACCCATGGAATCTGACATAAGCTGATTGCTCATGCTGGTTATTTTATTTACATTTCTGAATGGAAAGGATTTCAATACTCATAAAATATCTAACTGACTTATTATTTTTCATCTGTTCTCCCAGAGCACCTATTATAGAATAGACATAGAGACCAGAAGTCTCAACTTGTATGACTGGTTAAGTAACAAGGGAAAAATTATTGCTCAAAAGGCAATTTAAAGAATTCAATATGGAACTTGAGGCCAAATAAGAGATATGGTTACTGTCTATGCCATCTGAAAGATAAAAGTTCAACAACAACAACAACAACAACAACAAAAATTAAGTAACTGTTCATAATTGCAACCAAGTCCTATTGGAGTATATGGTAACTTTGTGGGAACTCAGTAGAGCTGGAGTTTACGTTTTTCTCTGGGGACCTAATATTAGCAGACATGGTCACTAGTATGAATAGAAATGCAGATGAATGAACCAGAGTGAACCAACTACCTTCCAGAAATATGAATGTACCTCCTTACCAATGTGCTATAAATCAGACCTCTGAATTAGAAGATGCCATCATGAATCTAACTTACCATCCAGAGATGCATATTTTGTTAACCTACTCAAAGAATAATAATTTCTGCTTATTCTACTATGTGTAACAAACTCAGGTAGATTGCTAGAGAAGTAATAGTCACCTGAAAAGTAAATTCCAAAGCCTGATCCCTAGTCTTTTGCCTCCAACTCACCGTTCAACTAGTCTTACTTACTTCCTTCTGCTAGAAGACTCTGAGTTAAATCAGCATACCCTTCAACCCTCTAGTACAACCTTGGGCCTACTCTTCTACTTCGTATGCTTTCATGATTTTGCCATATTTATTGATTGCATGCCTAATTTGTATAAATTCAAGGACAGATTCTATGCCTATTTTAAAATATGTATTCTAAGGTTCTATCTCCAGTGATCCAGCTAGTACCTATTACTTCATTGAGATAGCCTAATAAAGATAGGAAATATTTCTTAGTTACTTAAAAATAATCTTGGTGGTTGGTTACCCATGTAAAGAGGTAGAATTGTTAAGGATGCAGAATTGATTAGCAAAATTCAGCTTGAAAGAAATGGCAAAGGAACCTTACTTTAGTGCCTTTATCCCAATATCCTTTTATTTGGTTTTTAAATTAACAAGATACATGCCTGTTTTCAGAATCAGTGACAGCTAGATGCAACTTTGACATTAACAAGTGAGGTCTGTTGAGTTCAGGGTGGATCTTTTTTATTCTCTCTCACATGTCCACAGAGTCAAATAATTTTGGTCCTAACACATACTATTCCACTCTGCTTCATAATGTCACCGTACTATTTTATTTTCAAAACCAGGATGGTCCTTAGTCCTTATTCATATGTCATTATTAGGAATGAAAGGAAATAAAAAAAGATGAAAGACAAGAGCACAGAGGATTTGTCTTATGAAAATTACTATCTAGGCTCGGCGCCTGTGGCTCAAGTGGCTAAGGCGCCAGCCACATACACCCAAGGTGGCGGGTTTGAATCCAGCCCGGGCCCGCCAAACAACAATGACGGCTGCAACCAAAAAATGGCCAGGTGTTGTGGCGGGCGCCTGTGGTCCCAGCTACTTGGGAGGCAGAGGCAGAAGACTCGCTTGAGTCCAGGAGTTGGAGGTTGCTGTGAGCTGAGATGCCACGGCACTCTACCCAGAGGGACAGCTTGAGACTCCTGTCTCAAAAAAAAAAAAAAAAGAAAATTACTATCTAAATCTAAGGTGAGATGTGTCTTATATTTTGAATTGTAGAGTTCTTCATTTTATAAGCATTATAATACATAACCACTATTTACAAAAACATGAACTTGGACAGTTAGGTATAAAAATGAAAGTACTTCACGTTGCATACTTGAAAAAAGTTAAAGATACCTCTTTCTATGTATCTTCTTATTTAACTTAAAGGAATTCAAACCAATAAATTCTTTTAAAAGGAAGGGTACTCTATGAGTCTCTATATATACATATACTGTACATATATACATACTATTTTTTTTTTTTTGAGACAGAGTCTCTTTTGCCTAGGCTAGAGTGCAGTGGCACCATCATAGCTCACTGCAATCTCAAACTCCTGTGCTCACATGACCCTTCTGCCTTAGCCTCCTGGGTAACTGGCACTGTAGATGTGTGCTCCTATGTCTGACTAATTTTTCTTATTATTTTTTATAGAGATGGGGTATTGCTTTGCCCATGCTAGTCTGGAACTTCTGGGCTCAAGCAATCCATCCACCTTGGCCTCCCTAAGTGCTAGGATTATAAGCATGATCCACTGCACCTGGCCTTAGATTGACTTTGGGGGTCACTATATCTCATGCAAGTCATGTGAAAATAACTCAGCAGTCACTTCCAGTCAAATGAATAAATATTTGAAGGTGAACTAATCTATTGTGGCAGTAGCCTGTACATTATACTAGTATATCTTCATGACTGTTTCAAACCCTCTACCACTAGACTATGAGCTGCTTGGGACCAGGGATTGTATTTTATACTTTGAAAAGGTACCCAATGAATTCAAAACCCCTAAGACTTCCTATAAGTTATAGAACAATTATTACCATATTTTAAAACACTGAGACACTTAACCTAAAATTTGAGAAGAAATTAAGATAAGCCGTACTGGAGTCCCCTCCCCCCCATTCAATAAGCCAATATTGATTGAAAGAAAACTTTTTTCAGGGTATCCAGGACTCTCTGGACCATATGGGCCAGTGCAGTTTTTATTTTGTTTTGTAAAAGTGGTATTATAGTAGCGAAAAGTCACCAAGAGCAAGTTAATACGAAAAATCTTCACAGCCAGGGCTTAACTGAATTAGAATCCCTGAGCTCCCAATACAGGCTAAACCCTCAAAAGGATCAGAGTCAAGTACATTAAAAATCCAGCTGAATTTTATCAGAGGGCAAAGTTTCAACTTTTGAGTGCCCTAGCATCCAGGGATGAATTATGTATAAGATTAGCTAAGTGCCTTCATCCACACCCCAGCCAGAGAACATTTTTTTATCTCAATGTGACTGAAGGAAAAACAGCAATGTATTTGCCTGCCAAGAACAGTTGTGGCTGTACTCTAGATAGGAGTCTAACAACACTGAGGGATTAAAATTTAATTGTAAACCTCCTGCTACCTGAGAGTAAAAGCTGGAACTCTGGCTCCAGAAAGAAATTGGGATTCCAGCACATTGAATAGATGAAGACAAGGGCGGGCATGTTCCTAACAAAGAGTGTGAGAATATGTTTCCTCCTTAAATTATTTCCCAAACTGCTTCTTTTCCTGTACTTCACACTGGTCATGTGCAAGGGTGCTTACTGGAAATACAGTCCTTTTCTGCACTTACAGTAGTAAATACATGTTTTATGTCCAGAATATCTGAAATTACAGGATGAGGCCAGCAGGTGATTATGTGATCTGAATTCTCTGAATCAGTTCTTTTCATCTGCTGAGCATCACCTGAATCACAGAGCATGTCTTTCTGAAGCTGGCTACTGTCAAGGCGGACCTAAGACAATCTTTACATTATTATGGAACAAAGATAATTTCTTCCTTACATTCAAACAAAATGCCATTAAAATCTAATCTTTTTTTTTTTTTTTTTTTTTGAGACAGAATCTCACTTTGTTGCCCTCGGTAGAATGCCCTGGCGTCATAGCTCACAGCAACTTCAATCTCTTGGGCTCAAGCAATCCTCTTGCCTCAGCCTCCTCAGTAGCTGGGACTACAGGTGCCCACCACAATGCCCAGCAAAATCTAATCTTTTATTAAGATTACATTAGCATTAAGGAACACACCTAAGTTTCCTACCTACTGATGCAACTACTACAAGCACCATATTTCCCCCTAAATAAGACGCTGTCTTATATTTATTTTTTCATAAGAAGACACACTAGGGCTTATTTTCGGGGGATGTCTTCCTCTCCATGCCAAAATGCATGGTGTGGCTATGCAGATACGCTGCATAGCCATGCCCATCACTAGGTCTTATTATCGGGGTAGGGCTTATATTTAACAAATGCATAGAAATCCTGCTAGGGCTTATTTTTTGGGTAGGTCTTATTTCAGGGAAACACAGTATATCTGTTACCTAAAATTCCAGATTTAGCAATAAGAAAAAAAATTTTGACACGTTTTATTTCAGACCAAAAGTTTATTATGTTCAGTGTAACTTTGCCCATAATCCTTCACAAACTTTCCTTCGGATTTTGAAAGAATACTGACATTGAAAGACATACATTTTATACCTTATATTAAAACTTTTAGATGTACAATTTCTGAGTCAATCAAATTCCCCCAATTCATTACAAATCAGGGCCTAGAGCTGCTTTAGTTATTATTGTACTTTTAAGGTAGTTAGACAGTCTTTCATGCAGTAATATATGTGACGTAAATGACAAAACAGTGTTCTTTCTTAAGTACCTAACTAGCAAGAAGAGGAACAAAAGACAGAAAAGCAAATGCCCATTCTTTGTTTTAAATCCCCAGAATTCATCAAACCAAGAAGAGCTACCCCAGGTAGATTATTTGCCTACTGATATCTTTGCCTTTGCAGTAAGCATTTCTCCAACCTAAGTATCCTTTCTATTTTTCTGGCAATCCTCATCAGCCTCTTCATTTAAAACTCTTCTTTAAATTAAATTCTCATAGGAAGACTTCTCTAGCAAGCCACTGGACTATTATCACTCATCACTCTGGATTCCCTGAGCATTACTGAATCTGATTCGAAATTTATTCTTTTGTACTTATTTTGGTATAAGTTGTGATGTGCTATACGATAAAGACCAAAAATAATTATCATGGCTAAAAGTAGCAGGCTACCTTATATCTACTGTGAAGTTTTAGGTATGTCACTTAACTTCGTAGGTTTTTTTTTGTTTTTTGAGACAGAGTCTCTCACTTTGTCTCTCTGGATAGAGTGCTGTGGTGTCATAGCTCATAGCAACCTCAAACTCTTGGGCTCAAGAGATTTTCTTGCCTCAGCCTCCCAACTAGCTGGGACTACAACACCGGACTAATTTGTCTATTTTTAGTAGAGACAGGGTCTTGCTTTTGCTCAGGCTGGTCTCAAACTCCTGAGAGTTCCATCTGCCTCGGCCTCCCAGAGTGCTGGGCTTACAGGCGTGCCTGGCCTTATGTTACTTAACTTTGAAAAATCACACTTCCCATCCATGATATCCAGGATATAGTCTGTCCTCCAATGGTTCTAGTAAGAATAGATGAGAATGTAAGTATAAACTCTCAAAAAAAGATAAGGACTAACAAAGTTAAAGTTACTCTTGTTTAGAATTATAATATATTAAGCAGTCTTACTTATGTAGTTCTTTTGAGTATTAGAAATTTGATTGGTAGGGGAAGAGGGCAAAACTCATGAAAAAAGCTAAAAACTGTTTCTTAAGATTATAATTTTCTTCTGTATCCCATTATTCTCTCCATTTAGAGGACTGTGCTAGGTCTGCAAAAGATAAAGATGCTTTCTAAAACAAAGATCAGTATGTTTCCTAATGTGAATGGTAATATCAATAGAGTAACAGGTTTGGAATGAGCAATTTACATCAACATCTAAGCAAAAACTGCTAAGTAGCCCATGTGCCTCAAGTGGTAATGATTTAAGCAATAAATATAGTAGTAGCAGTTAGTGACAGGATGTCCTAAACTTTAGCACTGAGACTTTCACTTTGGGGGCGGTGGGGGAAGATGATTAAATATACTGCCAAACAAATTCAGGGAGGGCTTTCGTGAATCTGATACTCGACAGGTTCATGTTAATAGGAAAAGGGTGCTTTCCACAAACTTGAGAACTGAATTAAACCCTGGGGAAAGAACATAGACATGCATTAAAAAGTATATTCTCCCAACTTGCATTCTTTATTTTCCCCCTTTGAAAATAAGAATTTAGTACTTAGAGAATTTAGGCAAAGAAGACTATTAGCAACTCCACAATTTTCTCCATCTTGTTCTTTTTGATGGAAAACAGTGAGGATAAAACATGAAAAATACCCTTATAGGAAGCAGAGAGCATTTTTTTTCTTGATACAAATATCCTAGTTCATAAAAAAAAAAAAATCAAAATTGGATATGTCAGACTATCCAAAATAAAGACTTTAGGTTAGTTTCTCACCATTAAGAGAGAGTATAAAAAGACATTAGGAGCACCAACAATGGTACAAAAATGTAAACATTTAAAAATTTTGGGCTCGGCGCCTGTGGCTCAAGTGGCTAAGGCACCAGCCACATACACCTAAGGTGGCGGGTTCGAATCCCCAGCCCGGGCCCGCCAAACAACAATGACAGCTGCAACCAAAAAATGGCCAGGCGTTGTGGCGGGCGCCTGTGGTCCCAGCTGCTTGGGAGGCTGAGGCAGGAGACTCACTTGAGCCCAGGAGTTGGAGGTTGCTGTGAGCGTGATGCCACGGCACTCTACCCAGGGGGATAGCTTGAGGCTCTGTCTAAAAAAAAAAAAAAAAAAATTTTGACCTGTCACACAACAGGCTCATTTTATTCTCTGTATTGTTTCTGAAAAATGTCCCAGATGTGCATTGTTATGTAAATAGCACAGTTACAGAATATTTTACAGAAATAAGTCTAGCTACAATTTAAAAGTTTTTTTTTTTTTTTTGAGACAGAGCCTCAAGCTGTCCCCCTGGGTAGAGTGCCGTGGCATTACAGCTCACAGCAACCTCCAACTCCTGGGCTCAAGCCAGTCTCCTGCCTCCACCTCCCAAGTAGCTGGGACCACAGGCGCCCGCCACAACGCCCGGCTATTTTTTGGTTGCAGCCGTCATTGTTGTTTGGCGGGTCTGGGCTGGGGATTTGAACCCGCCACCTTAGGTGTACGTGGCTGGCGCCTTAGCCGGTTGAGCTATAGGCGCCGAGCCAATTTAAAAGTTTTAAAAACTGTATCAGTTCTTATGAACTAAAGAAATCTCAGGTTTGAAAAATAATCCATTTTTAGGCTCGGCGCCTGTGGCTCAAGTGGCTAAGGTGCCAGCCATGTACACCCAAGGTGGCGGGTTCGAATCCAGCCTGGCTCACCAAACAATGATGGCTGTAACCAAAAAATAGCTGGGTGTTGTGGTGGGTGCCTGTGGTCCCAGCTACTTGGGAGGCTGAGGGAGGAGACTTGCTTGAGCCCAGGAGTTGGAGGTGCTGATGTCACAGCACTCTACCCAGGGGGATAGCTTGAGGCTCCTGTCTAAAAAAAGAAAAACAATCCATTTTTAAACAAAGTAAAGAGTGGTCAGGCATAGTGGCTTATTTCTGTAATCCTAGCACTCTGGGATGTCAAGATGGGAGGATCACTTCAGGTCAGGAGTTTAAGACTAGCCTGAGCAAAGAAAGACCCTGTCTCTACTAAAAATAGAAAACTTAGCTGAGTGTTGTGGCAGGTACCTCCAGTTCCATCTACTTGAGAGGCTGAGGCAGGAGGATCACTTGAGCCTAGGAATTTGAGACAAGCTGTGATCTAAGCTGATGCCATGGCACTCTTGCCCTGTCAACAGGGTGAGACTTTGTCTCAGAAAAAAGTTTAAAAAACAAAGTGAAGAAATTTATTTAAATGTCAGTTTAATTTATGAATGTAGCCCTAGGTATTTAATAAAGATGCCACAGCACTCTACCGAGGGTGACATCAAGAGACTGTCTCAAAAAAAAAAAAAAAGAGAGAGAGGTACACAACTATTCTAGGTTTTTGGCATTAAGTCAGATGGAGAATATAAATAAAGATCTTTCACCCATGAATAATTTTCATGTCACTGATTAGAGGCTTCATTATTTTTTTATTTGAGACAGAGTCTCATTCTATTGCCCTGGGCAGATTCTGTGGAGTCATAGCTCACAGCAACCTCAATCTCTTGGGCTCCAGTGATCCTCTTGCCTCAGCCTCCTAACTAGCTGGAACTACAGGCATATGCCACAACCATCGGCCAGTTTTTTTCTATTTTTAATAGAGATGAGGTCTTGCTCTTAGTCTGGCCTCGAACTCCTGAGCTCAAGCAATCCACCTGTCTCAGCCTCCTAGAGTGCTAGGATTACAGGCATGTGCCTGGTCTGGTTAGAACCTTTAAAAATAAACCAGGACACAAGTATAAGAGGGACTCTATCTAACAAATGCAAATATTGTAACCTAATTATTTGTGCCCTCACATTCACCTGAAATAAAAAGAAAAGGGTAGAAGCAAGCAATTCAAAAATAAAAATTTTGCAATAATACAAAAAATAAAAATAATCACATATTTTCCCGTTAGTCTATATTAACATATAATTGTTTATCAGCTTCCTTAGTTTTGAAGATGATCTTTACTTTGGAAAAAAATTATGAGAGTAGTGAACAAATCTTCTAAACTTTTGCTGACTATTCATTATAAGACACTTAGCATTTATATCCACTTATTATTTAAAAAAACTTCAATTTGGGAAGAAAAATTTTAATTATTTTTGGGAAGGGGCTAAAGAAACCCCAGTGAGATATTTTGTAGAGAGGTTCTTTGTTAGTGTAACATCTGACCTTCTATATCTTTGGAAATCATACAACTTGGCTAATGTAGTCCTTAAAGAATTAATCAAGCAGATTGTAAGGCCCTAGTTACAGTGGAGCCAGCCAATTATGAGTTGCTCAGAAATTCATCATTGGCATGTCCAACCACATTTTCCCACATAAAGATTAGTAAAAATATGTGGAAACAGGGCCCATTCCCGCCCAAGCACAGCTACAATGTGCATTCAGTAAAACAAATGTCAACAAAGTTTTGCCTTAGTAAAACAGGACATTTATTTGAGAATCTTTTTGATTTTTGTCTTTATGTTTGACACCCCCCCCCTTTTTTTTTATCAACATTGTAAAGGGTGCCTTGATTAGTTAAAACTCAAATAGAGAATTTACGTTCAAACCCACTTCTGAATTCAAAGCACTAAAGTCACATGCCACAAGCCTGAATTCATCAGTAAGTTAGTGAAATCCCCAAAGAACATCTTTAAGTCTTTTCACTGTTGTGATAACACCCTCCCAGGCCTTACTAAAAAGAAAGCTTTTCTTACAAGAGAGAAATGAAGGGGGCAGAGTAGATGAAGATTGGTTCTCTAAGGAGAGGGCAGTGTTGCTCTTAAATAAAGAAGCTCCTTTAGATAAGCAGAATCAGATTCCAGTTCAGTTGGCTTGCTGGCTACCCTTACTTTGAACTCTCATATTTAACCCAGCAGGCTTCAAAGCAGGTGAGAAAATGACCTACCACTTAAAAGCAATTTTTCCTTTTTCAGGAATTCTGGCCTTGGAGAATATCAGCTCTGATATCAGCACATTCCACATCTCCAGGGATTTATGCAACTTTTTTTCACTGCTCTATGTCTAATGTCAGATTAAGTTTTCATCTCAGCCAGGAGAAAAATCAGGGGAAAACAATCCTAAATTGCTGAAAATAAAGTCTTATTTCACACAACTTTATACTATGCAAAAGAAGAGGCAGTAAAAACTAGCCATTCTAGTTCATTCCCTTTTATTTATGTAAATCTGATGTATAGTAAAAATTATTAAAAGTCAGTCCCCACTACTTGGCTTCACAAAAAAGCAACTTTTATAACAAACACATTTTAAGGAATTCTAATTGAATTTGAGCTAGCACTTGAGCTAACCCAAGATGATTAAGTAAGGAAGGGAAAATAGAAACAATGAAGAAATTTATAAAATTTTCTTTTTTTTTTTTTTTTTTTTTTGAGACAGAGCCTCAAGCTGTCCCCCTGGGTAGAGTGCTATGGCATCACAGCTCACAGCAACTTCCAACTCCTGGGCTCAAGCGAGTCTCCTGCCTTAGCCTCCCAAGTAGCTGGGACCACAGGCACCCGCCACAAGGCCTGGCCATTTTGGGTTGCAGCCATCATTGTTGTTTGGCGGGTCCGGGCTGGGGATTCAAACCCGCCACCTTAGGTGTATGTGGCTGGCGCCTTAGCCACTTGAGCCACAGGCACCGAGCCACAAAATTTTCTTAAGTTACTTTTCCTCCCTACATAGAAGAACAAGTATGTTTCAAAGATTCTTCATCAACGTCTACTTTAGTCACCAAATTGTTGACTTCACTGAAAATCCTAACATAGGCAGTCTGCAACTAACCAAGAGGTTCTATTCTCCAAGAGCTGAAGTGCTTGGAGGTGGAACATATCTCTACTTTCACATAAGCACAATGTACAAGAAGTACAGTACTAATACTATTTTTTAAAACGACACTCAACCACCATTTATACTACAGTTTCTATGGAAAAATGCACTTTGAATGAACTGTTAGGACATATCTCCTCAAAACATGAATAGGGTAAGTAGGGTCCCCCACTATTGTTGCATTTGGTGGTGAGGATGACATTGAAAGAGACAACAACAGCCAACACTTACCCACTTGTTACTGTGGGCAGACATGGTCCTAAATGGCCTATTTCAAACTCACTTAATTCTCACCAAGGCCTTTGAGAGGTAGTACTAGTTTCATTTAACAATTAATAGTGGAAAGGGTTAAGTAACTTACCTGAGGTTGTATACACAACCAGTAAGTTTTAGGGCTGGAATTCAAAGCAAAGCAGTCTGCCTCCAGAGTTTATGCTCATATATGATGGCACCCCTTCTCCTTGATAAGGTGGCACTATCCAAGTGTTCTAAATTCCTCATAGTCAGGGCAGAGTAGAGCAGGGCTTCTCAAAGTTTTAAATGTGCACACAGGATCACCTGGGAATCTTGTTAAAATGCAGATTCTGATTCTAGAGGTCTGGAAGATGCCTACAGTTCTGCCTTTTCAACAAGTTCCTGGATGATGGTGAGTGTTCCTAAACTTACAAACCACACTTTATGAAGTGGTAAAGGAGCATTTGAGCTTCTAGTTCCCTTGTTGTTTTTCTGTCTGACAAGGCATTTATATGTATGTAGTGTTCATAAGCTGGACACTGCCTTATACTGTAATCATTTTCCATTAACTGTGAAATAGAACCTGCTCTTGGAACTGCTGAACAACTATTGATTTGCAGGTACTTTTATTAAATATTTAGTTTTGAAAAATGTAAAATGTATGTATAAAGGTCACAGGGATAAAAGGGGGTTATAAAAGTTCGCCGTTGGGTACACTTTTCACATTATATACCACAACTATACAAATACCAAAAGGTAGTGAAAAAATGCTTGTTTATTGTTCATCAGCTAGACTCACAGTATATCAATTCTTCTGGTATTAAAAAAGAAGGTTCCATTTTCAAATATGTAATTATTCATTCTCTGACTCTTCTAAAGGAGTGCTAAGGAACTTATGCTATGGAATCCTACAGGCTCTTCTGGTGCCATTAGTGACCTCTTAGGTAAAGGCAGACACTATGTAACTAACATTGATGGATAGAGTGTACAGTGAGTACACTTCACATCAATTTTAATCAGTACCTCATGGAAATACACTACTAACAGTTGTTACATATCTATTCCAGATTCTAGATCTCCCTTCTTGCTCTATTATACCACCTTCCCATTCCAGTGCCCTGAGAGAAACCCAAGAATCATCTCTCCCATTCCTTGCTTATGATCTCAAGTACACAGGTACATTTTTTTTTCCCAGTTGTTAAATGGATGATTACAGAGTAAGGTCAGTTTGAGATACACTCACTCAACTATCAACACCATTGCAAACAACAAAGTTATGGTTCTGATCATTAAACTTCCTTTTCCACTGAAAGGAAAGAGAACAATCTCCAACCCAAGTATCTAGACTCCCTGAACAACAGTGGAAAGTAAGTCTTTTTGAAGCTTTACACAGAATCAAGCGCAAACTCAGACTCCTAGGCCTAAAGCAAGTGGCAACTTAACACATTATATAGTTGGTCTTCAGGGAAAAAGGAAAACCAGTGCTCTTACCACCGGTCCCAGAGGAAAGCCAAACTATCTTTATGGCACAAAATAAACTGTTCTTAAGACAGGAAAAGAAATTGTTGAGGAGACAGGGATTTAGAATGGAGGCACATAGAGAAAAATTACAGAAAAATCACTAAAAAGGCTAGTTTTTCTGTGGTTCGTAGTGCTTTTATATTTAGGAAAATAATGATAATAAATTCTTTTTGTGTTTTAACACTTATTACTTGGTAAAAACACAAAGATGTATAAGAAGGATGCATTTTTTAAAAGACTTGGAGACTTAAAGGAAATTAACTTTGGTAATTTTACTTTGAGCCAGTGACATTAATTAATAAATTTATGTAGAAGAGTAAATAGTCATGGGAAACTTTCTCTAACATCAGTCCTGAAGTACTTCCTCGGTCAGGAAATTAGGAAGCAGTTCAAAATTAATGGGTAAAAATGAAAATAAAGGTCTATACATGGTTTGGGGAAGGTCAATAAGCACAAGCAGACACAACTGGAAGACCCTTTGTGTGTACAGGCACGTTCTAGGCCCAGGGCAATGTCTCATCTGTCCCACCTATCCCACTTATTTTCCATCCTAGTCGTACTCTTGAATTTAAAGTTCAGAAATTCTCAGAACTAATGATTTCATTTAATGAAAAAAAATCAAAGTCTTGTTTACAAAAGAGGGAATTTTTTAAATGCCAAAAAATCCATTGACTGTAAAAGAGTTGGATTGTTCTTTAGCTGATAATAATTGATATGTTTATCACCAAAAGTTATCTACAAGAACCAACTTTATACATTATAGTTATACTGTACACTTCAAACTTTTAAGCAACAGAAATATAGATTAAACCACAAAAAATTTATGTTTTTGATATATTTATGGCAATAACTTTACAAATCAATTCCTGTAATTTATCATAACAAATATCTTCTGTTCAACTGGATCAGCACAAGCAGATCAGAGATGGTTTCTTGTGTGTTTTACAAATACTCTACACAAGTCCTTGAGATCATACTTACAGCTTTAGCAAATATACCCATGATTTCAGGAAACTGGTGTGTGAGAAGGGCTATCACTGCTGTAGAAGAACACAGTCCTGCTGTGAAATGTATGAAAAAAGGAAGCTCCTTCTTTGGGTAGACAGAAACATGATGAAATGCTGCAGGAAGAAAAGAATGAATTTTATTTCAGAATACAGTGTAAACCAGTCTTAATATTTTCTAATGAAATCTATTTTTAAGAACTAAAAAGGAAAACATTTTTTATAAAAAGTGTGAGACAGCCTGAGCAACATAATCAGACTCCATCTCTACAAAATATAGAAAATTAGTCAGGTATGGCAGTGCACACCTGTAGTACTAGCACTTGGGAGGTGGAGATGAGAAGATAGCTTTTAGCCTAGGAGTCTGAGGTTGTAGTAAGCTCTGATTGCACTCTAGCCTGGGCAACAGAGGGGGACCCTGTCTCACAAAACAAACAAAAAAAACAAAGAACCCACAGGAAGTCTCTGGCCACACAAAGTAGAAGCAAGTTATCCATTATTTATTCCAGCATTAAGAGCATATCCACACAGCCAGATGACTATACTAGGACCCGGGAACAGGATGGCATCGTGGGAAAGAAGGCTGATTATAAAGTCATGCTGAGGTGGTTTTAGAAAAGAGCTTTGTCACTTATTAGCTGTGTGATCTTGAATAAGTTGCTATACTCACTATAAGTTGCTATGGAGTTGTAATAATGAACACTGTAAGAACTTAATAAATGCGAGTTGCTATTAATTCTTATTCTTTGGGAGCTCAAAGACTAGTATAAAGAGACAAAGATGTCATTGAAGATTTCCCAGAACCATCATTTAATAACTTTACCCAATTATTAATGTGTTCTATATGTGGCATTTCATTAAGCACTGCAAAAACTGAACTAGAAAACCAAAGCCCTAGGATTCTGGCCACAAATGAAGTTCCTTGTTTTATTTTACCATGTTTACTCAGATATTATTTTTCTGGTATTGGATTTTTCTTTTTTTTTTTTTTTTTTTTGAGACAGAGCCTCAAGCTATCCCCCTGGGTAGAGTGCCATGGCATCACGCTCACAGCAACCTCCAACTCCTGGGCTTGAGCGAGTCTCCTGCCTCCGCCTCCCAAGTAGCTGGGACCACAGGTGCCCACCACAACGCCCGGCTATTTTTTTTTGGTTGCAGCCGTCATTGTTGTTTGGCGGGTCCGGGCTGGGGATTCGAACCCGCCACCTTAGGTGTACGTGGCTGGCGCCTTAGCCGGTTGAGCTATAGGCGCCGAGCCGGTATTGGATTTTTCATTATCAATTATACTCAAGTGTTTGTATTTTACTTGAAATTTGAAAATACTTAAATAACAATACTGAGATGAGTTTATTACAGTGCCTGATACATAGTAGGTACTCAATAAGTGTCTGTTAAACTGAGAGCTATTCTGGGATTTCATTAGGCCAGGAAGTTGACTGCTCAGGGCTGGATACTAACCCAGGAATTCCTAATATAATATCCTGCATTAGTAAGGGATGACTAATTCAGTGCTGAACCAAGGTCAGCTATAAATTTTACTTTTTTAAACATAATGATTCACAGAGAAGATTACACCTAAGCTACTTTCAATAGCTATATTTTTGTCTTTTACTAAATTCAGGAAGTATATACCAAAAATCAAACTCATCAAAAATGCAGAAAATTTTCAGAGCATTGAGCCACGATTAAAGTAAAAGCACACCAGAACTGAATGTTTTAAAGTTAGAAACATTGGAAAGTGTAGAGAACAATGTGCTTTCAGCACCCACAGAACCAGTCGGCAGTGCTTACTGGCCTGTCCTTCTGCCATGAGAGGCTAACTACTACCTTTTCCCAACTTCAAACCAAGAGGATTAAACCCTGTGTTTGAGAAGATAGGCAATACATACAAGACAGTAAAATTAATAATACTAGCTAAGCTATATCTTTTATGGTTTGAAGTGATTTAATTTATATTAGCTCATTTAATTTTTTTCAATAACCCTAAGAGATAGTATGACTCCCACTTTATGAAGAAAAAAAACTGCATAATTTTAGCAATAAAATTTCCTAAAATATGAGATTTTTATATTGTAGGAGAAACCTAATTATTTCTTTTTGGATTGCTTTCTGTAGATTCATTTGTCAGTCAATGCTTGGCTAATATATCAATATAATGAATGACTGAATAGCAAAGAAACACTCCCTTGGAACGAAAGTTCAAATTTCATCACTGGCTTGCAGAGAAAAATTTTTCAGGAGGCATAAAAGACGACTAAATAGCTATGTGAACTAGGGGAATAGTTCAAGCTTAAACTTATGAGGTCTGTAAGCAAATTCCAGAATGCTGTAAGTCATATAAAGGTTGAAGGAAAATTAAAAACAAAAAACATTAAGTACTCTTGGGTATTAAAACTCCACGTTATTAAAAATTTGTTCATTCTACCAAAGTCAGAGACAGAAAAAATGCTCTAAGAACATATAATACAATCAAATAGCCCCCAACATCCCCAGCATATTCCTCCTCTCCTACCTCCTGGAGTTTGCATCCTATATGGTGTTAGAATTTAACAAATCTTTCCAAAAAGCAAACTAGTCTTATCCCTTATGGCTCTAACAACATGATACTAACCCTGATTTTTTTTTTTTTTTTTTGAGCCTGAATCTCACTCAATCGCTCTGGGGTTGAGTACCATGGTGTTAACATAGCTCACAGCAACCTCAAACTTTTGACTTAAGCAATCCTCTTGCCTCAGCCTCCTGAGTAGCTGGTACTACACAGTTGCTGGCTACAATGCCTAGCTACTAATTTTTCTATATTTAGTAGAGACAGGGTCTTACTCTTGCTCAAGCTGATCTTGAATTCCTGAGCTCAAGCAATTGACCTACTCCGGCCTCCCAGAGTACTAGGATTATAGGCGTGAGCTACAGCACCCAGCTGATAATAAACCTCATTTTATTTATATTACTATGTAAAAGTTGACCTAGTATTAGACAACTATTGTAATGATTTACAAAGGGGGGGCATTATTTTAGTCTTTTTTTTTTTTGGAGACAGAGTCTCATTATGTCGCCCTATGTAGTGCCTTGGTGTCACAGCTGTACAGCAACCTAAAAACTCTAGGGTGCTGACATAGTACTTGGGCTTAAGTGATTCTCTTGCCTTAGCTTCCCAAGTAGCTGAGACTACAGGCAACCACCACAACACCTGGCTATTTTTTGGTTGTAGATGTCATTGTTGTTTGGCAGTCTCAAACTGGGTTCAAACCTGCCAGCTCCAGTGTATGTGGCTGGCGCCCTAGCCGCTGAACTATAGGCATGGAGCCTGTTTTAGGCTTATTAATGTTCTATAATTTAAGATCCATTCCTTCACCTTAAATAGCCTTGTTCTTGTTAAAATAGAAAAATAACAAGTACTACTGTCAGCACCCTAGAAAGGAAAATGAAAGTTCTCTTATTAGTGACCTCCTAACCACTAAAGTTAATAGGTTCTTCTCAGTAACTAACCTTACCTAATATCTCAGATTCTCGTCCTCACTTGGAAAATTGTTCCCCCATTTAGTTTCTAGGATAGCTAGTTTTAGTTCTTCTCCCTTCTCTCTGATCACTCTTTTTTTAATTTTTATTTTTTTTGCAGTTTTTGGCCAGGGCTGGGTTTGAGCCCGCCACCTCCAGCATAGGGGGCTGGCACCCTACTCCTTTGAGCCACAGGCACTGCCCCATCTCTCTGATCACTCTTTTATGATCTGAATCTTTGACTCTTCTGCCATCCATTTCTTTGCCATGGTGCCACCCTCACTCAGTCCACTTTTCATTCTATTGTTTCCCTTAGTGATTGTATTTATAAGTAGGACTTCCTTTGGTACCTGGGAAGTGATGACTCCAAAGTCTGTTGTAAGATGAGCAAAGAAAGAGTTATTATAATTCCTCGCAATTTTGTTTACACAACCTGATCCTGTCCCTCGGCCACTGTTGATTGGACAGGAAAGGAACACCTGGACAAATGCCATTCTCCCTCTCTGAAGTTTGAGAAGTAAGAATGAAATATTATTCATCCTGTATTGTTTGCCTCAGCTGATGACATGTAAACACTCAGCCAAAGGGGCATCAAGTTTGGCCACAATGCTGTCTATTACGGGAAAGGGGTAAAAGGATGAAGCAGATACACTAAGAGAAGCAGATAGGAGACAGAACACAAAGAGGACAGGAGTCTGGGGAGGGAGAGTATCTCCTGGAAATCCTAATGACCTTCTAGTTTCTGGTTCCTTTCCTTTCTGAGGTCCAACTGTAATTGCTGCTTCTGAATTCTTTGATAACCAGTGTTCTTCCCACAAATTCTCATTTATGTTTAAGCTAATTTATTTTTATTTATTTATTTATCTATCTATCAAGACAGAGTCTCACTATGTCACCCTTGGTAGAGTGCCGTGGTGTCACAGCTCACAGCAACCTCAAACTCTTGGGTTTAAGCAATTCTCTTGCCTCAGCCTCCTGAGTAGCTGGGACTACAGGTGCCCGTCACAGTGCCCAGCTATTTTTTTTTTTATTTGTTGTTGTAGTTGTCATTCTTATTTAGCAGGTCCAGGCCAAGTTCAAACCCACCAGCCCTAGTTTATGTTGCCAATACCCTAATCACTGAGCTACAGGCACAGAGCCATGTTTAAGCTACTTTAAAGTGGCTCTCTGTTACTTATACCCAAAGTATGCGTATGACATTTACTATTTATATATTATATGTACACTTTATAATGTACATATCACTTATGAATATTTCTTACACTCATTTAGTATTTAGAGATATAAAATATAAAGACTTTTATGTATTGTGTTAGTTAGGTAATAAAATATTTAAGAATATAAATACACACATATATAAGTAATCTATATATATACATGAGATGTTACACAGGCAATATAGTCAGAGCTTGAACTTACTTGCTTCCTCTTCCTTATTTCTAAACTTGCTCCTCCTGCCATCTGATAGATTTGCCATTTTCCAAGTCACCCAAGTTAAAAAATTGAGAATCACTTTGAACTCCTAGAGAGACAGGCCCTCCCACCTCAAACTTCCTTATAATCTTTTCCACACATATAGCACTTAACACATTGTTTGTCAGTCCTTCTATTAGCCTGTGAGCAGCCTATGAGTTCAGAGTAGAGTAAGAAGGAAAGGGTACTAATATTTAACATTTTTGTTCCATACTTAACAACATGCAAGACTTGTTTATAAGAACAAATGAATTTTACTAACTTGAATATTTATTGAATAGCAATTTTTATGGTAAATATTATAGAGACACAGGGATGACAAAGAAAATCTTGGCCTTCAAAGAGTTTCAGTCTAAAAAGGGAGATTAAGGCTGAGTATAGTGGCTCACACCTGTAATCCTAGTATTGTGGGAGGCTGAGGCAAGTGGATCCCTAGAGCTCAGGTGTTCAAGATCGGCCTAAGCAAGAGCAAGACCCCATCTCTACTAAAATAGGAAAAGCCAGCTGGGCATTGTATAGGTGCCTGTAGTCCCAACTACTTGGGAGGCTGAGGCAGGAGGATTGCCTGAGGCCAAGAGCTTGAGGTTACTGTAAGTTATGATGCCATGGCTATCTACCCAGGGCAACAGAGTGAGACTCTGTCTCAAATAAATAATTAATTAATAAATAAATAGTATAAAAAAGGAGATTAAGAAGTGCACAAAGTACTTTGAGAGTTCAGAGAAAAAACATCACTTATCTCAGCAAATGGAAGAAAATAAAAGACTCCAGGAGAAAAATACCAGCATACTCCACTTCTCATAATCTCTCCTCCTAAATTTTCATCTATCTTGAGTTTGAACTTTTCAGCTCATTAAGTTTTTTTTATTTTTTAGCTCATTAAGTTTGATGATTATAAAACTGCAACTTTTCCTTCCTATACCTCAGTTCTAATGGCTCAGTAGTATAACGACTGGCACAGGTTTACATCATATAAGGAAATATGGTACTAGTGTTTATAACCTGCAGCAGGCTTACTTCTCATTAAATCATTAAAAGAAAATTAAAACAAATTTACCAGCTCAGGAGTGAGTGGATGATAATATAGCTGAGAAACAGTGTAGACTCTTCTTTCGAGAAGTCTCTGTTTACTGAAGGCAGGAACTAGACAGAATCACTCTGAGTAATCATTACCTTACATATTTCTGGTTCTCCCCTGACACTCTGCTCTTTTTCACGTTGGGAAGTTTAGCCCCTCCTACTGTGTTCTTCTTTGTAAGGATTGTTTTGAATCTTTTACCTTTCCATATAAAATTTAGGATCAGCTTGTCATTTTTACAAAATCTGTTCTGGGATTCTGATAGGACTTATATTGAATCTATAGATCAATTTGGGAAGAACTGTCATCTAAATAATATTAAGTGTTCCAATTTAGCAACATGGAATGTTTCTCCATTTATTTAAATTTTCTTTAATTTCTCTCAGCAGTATTTTGTGGGTTCTACTGTACTAGTATTACATTTCTTTGGTTAAATTTATTCCTAAGTAGTTTGTACTTTTTTGATGCTACTGTGATTCCAATTGTTTTCTAAATTTCATTTTCAGATTGTACATTTTGAGTATACAGTTATACAATTAGTTTTTGAATATTGATCTTATACCTATACTACAACCCTATTGAACTCATTAGTTAGTTCTAATAGTAGTTTTATGGATTTCTTAGGATTTCCTGCACAAAGGATCATGTCATCTGTGAATATAGGCAGTTTTACCTCTTCCTTTCCAATATTAATGCCTTTTATTTCTTTTTCTTGCCTAATTACACTGGTTAGAAACTCTAGTGCAATGTTGAATAGAAGTGGTAAAAACAGACAGCCTTGCCTTATCCTGAATCTTCTGTGAACGTATTCAGTCTTTCATCATTCAGTATGATGGTAACTGGGTTTTTCATAGATGTCTTATCAGTACAAGTTCCCTCCTATTTGTAGTTTGTTGAGATTTTTTTTAAAACTATGAATTAGAGCTGGATTTTATCAGATTATTTTTGCATATATTGTCCTTTATTCTATTACATGGTGATTACATTTTCAGATGTTAAAACAACCTTGAATTTGTGAGTGAGACCTCAAGTGGTTATGGTATATAATTCTTTTTATATGTGGCTGGATGCAGTTTGCTAATATTTTGTTGCAGATGTCTGTCCCCGCCTATATTCATGAGAGCTATTCTTCTATGGTTTACTTTTGTTATAAAATCTTTGTTTCTTTTCATATCAGGGTAATACTGGTGTCATCAAATGAGTTAGGGAATGTTCCCCCTTCCTTTATTTTTCTGAAAGAGTTTGTGAAGGATTGGTATTATTTCTTTTCTAAATGTTTTTAAAAAAATTGTTCTAGTTAATATCTTTAATCTTGGTGTTCTTCATTATATCTAGCACAGTGTTTTGCACAATAAATATTTGGAAATGAACTGAATTATGCAACTACATCTCGTAAGTAACTAAAATAGTATTTAACAGTGTCCTTAATTTCAACCAATCGCACTTTAAAAATAGAGAGTACTATGGAACATAATTTATCAATTACTTTTAAGTTTAGGAAAATTGAAATATTTACTTACTAGGTAACAGCTCTCTATCAGCAGTCTCTGTGCAGCTGGGATAAGGGTAAAATAGATGTCCTTTTTCTAATGGGTATGGAATCATTCTAAAAGCTGAGAGGAAAAATACATATGTTATTCAATTCTGTCTCACCCTCCTATACTACAGATCAAAGCTATTTTGGAGACATTTGTGTGAATTTTTCATGTAGTATTTTCTTTTTTAGAGAGACATTTTTGATAGAAGAAACAAAGTAAGCAAAAGAATGAATAATGAGAAGAAAAGATTTATTTAGATAACAATGAATGTTCAAGTCTGGATGGAGTCAAACCAAAGGGAGCAGTGAATAATAGGACTTCAGGGTCTTTGCTTCAGTCTCCTCATTACAAACACAGTTGACAACTCCGCAAGTATGAATTCCACTTCTTATAGGAACAGTCATAAAATTACAGTGTGTATATTTGTGGCCATTATTGTTAGTAACCTAGAAGAGTTCTCAGTGGCTGCTAACTTCACATGTCAGTTTCGCCAAAGTCTTCAATGAGCAGATTTTAATCTAGAGTAGGGGTCATCAAAAGATGGCCTTTTGGCTAAAGCTTGCCCACTATCTGCTTTTGTAAATAAAATGTTATTGGATCACTGCCATGCCATTCATTTACATATTGTTTAAGGATGCTTTCATGCTCCAAGAATTGAGTAGTTGTGACAAAGACTGTATGGCCTATAAAACCTCAAATTAAATAACAGTAAGTACTATCTGACTTACTATTTAGAGTACTATGTAGAAAAAACATTTTTTTTTTTTTTTTAGACAGAGCCTCAAGCTGTCCCCCTAGTAGAGTACTGTAGCATCACAGCTCACAGCAACCTCCAACTCCTGGGCTCAAGCAAGTCTCCTGCCTCAGCCTCCCAAGTAGCTGGGACCACAGGCATCTGCCACAATGCCCAGCTATTTTTTGGTTGCAGCCGTCATTGTTGTTTGGCAGCCCAGGCTGGATTTGAACCCACCACCTTAGGTGTATGTGGCTGGTGCCTTAGGCACTTGAGCCAGAGGCACCGAGCCTTTTTTTTTTTTAAACAGAGTCTCACTATGTCCCCTTGGTAGAGTGCTGTGGTATCACTGCTCACAGCAACATCCAGCTCCCAGGCTTATGCAATTCTCTTGCCTCAGCCTCCCAAGTAGTTGGAACTACAGGCACCCACTACTTTGCTTGGCTATTTTTTTGTTGCAGTTGATTAGCTGGCCTGGGCTGGGTTCGAATCTGCCACCCTTGGTGTACGTGGCTGGCACCGTAAAAACTGTGCTACGGGCGCTGAGTCAGAAAAAGTTTTATTTATCATTATACTGTCAGTATATGGCCTTTAGCAAATGGTTAAGTCAGAGGTTCCCAAATTTTCTTGGTTTAAGGACACCATGTGTCCTTCATGTCTCACACATGTTTTATAATTCCCTGGGCTCACAGATGATTCCACTTATTAAGTAATGAGTCCAAACAACTTTAAACGTTTATGTTCTAATAACCTAGCAGCAATTTGGAAAAAAAAAATAAAAGTAATTTTTTAATTTCATTTTTAAATGACCATCATTTCTTATTAATAGAATGTATGTATGAGCTTGTTGGACACTGCAAAACTGCTTAAACCTCTGAATCACATTAGAAACCACAATCTCCAATTCCTATTTCATGTTAGTTTCTGTGTGATCTACTTTCTTTAATCCTAGCAACTAACAAAACCCTAGCTTTGCAAAGTTATTGAAAGAAATAGAGGAAGACATGAGAGGAATGGAGAATGACCTATCAACCTGATGTTGGAACTAACACATTGAGTGATGTCTGCTGGATTTGAGGATATTGAGTACTGTATTGTTGTGTTTCCATTGAAATTTAAAATATTCTGCAGCACTCTTCTGAATTGCTACAACCTCCCAAGGTACCACGGTACAAAGTTTGGGAACTAGGGGGTTAAACAATTTTAGTGAATGAACACTGAATTTATTTTTGATTTTTTATCAATAGCTATCTATGGTATACTTTCCTAGAAAATTATCATATGAATCCAAATGATAAAATATTTTGATTAACTTCCTTCCTTTCTTTCCTTTTTTTTTTTTTTTTTTGAGATAGGGTCTTACTCTGTCACCCAAGCTAGAGTACAGTGGGTATCACCATAGCTCACTGCAACCTCAAACTCTGGGCTCAATGCTAGGATCACAGGAGTGTGCTATTGCACCTGGATGAAATTTCTTCATTGTTTTTGGTGGTTACATATAAAAGATCTGGTAGTTTGCTAAAACAAGTCCAATTTATTCTTCATAGAAGTTATAAAGATGGTTAATAAACACACAAAAAGATGTTCAACATCACTGATCATTAGGGAAATGCAAAACAAAACTACAATGAGACTTTACTTCACATTCATGAGGATGGTTATTACCAAAGAAATAACAAGTATTGGTAAGGATCTAGAAAAATTAGAACTGATAGACATCGCTGATGGGGATGTAAAATGGTGCAGCAGCAATGGAAAACATATTGTTGTTCTTTAAAAGATTAAACATAATTTCATGGTCCAGCAATTCTACTTCTGGATGGATATATACCCAAAAGAACTGAAAGTAGGAACTCCAACAGGTGTTTGTAACCGATGTTCACAGTAGCATTATTCACAACAGCCAAAAGGTGGAAACCACCCAAATGTTCACAGAGAGATAAACAAATGTGATAAAGATACAATGAAATATCATTCAACCTTAAAAAGAAATACAATTTTGACACCTACCACCTAGATGAACCTTGAAGATATTATGCTAAGTGATATAAATCAGACACAAAATAACAATTATTGCTTGGTTCCACTTCTATGAGGTACCTAGCATAGTCTAACTCATAGAGACAGAAAACAGAAGGGTGGTTGCCAGGGACTTGAGGGAGGAAGGACTGGGGAGTAATTATTTAATGGGTTTGAGATGATGAAAAAGTTCTGGACACAGATGGTGGTGATGGTGACACAAGATTGTCAATGTACATAATGCCACTGAACTGTACATTTAAAAATGATTAAAATGGTAAATTTTATGTTACAAATATTTTACAGTAAAATAAAGAATCATTATATTAGTTGTGAGGAAGTGTTTCATGTGTGCATATCTGAAAAAAAAAACACCACCAATTTCCAATTTCTTTTCTTTTCTTTCTTTTTTTTTGAGATAGAGTCTCACTATGTCGCCCTTGGTAGAGAGCTGTGGCGTCACAGATCACAGAAACCTCAAACTCTTGGGCTTAAGTGATTCTCTTGCCTCACCCTCCCAGGTAGCTGGGACTATAGGTGCCTACCACAACGCCCAGCTATTTTTTGTTGCAGTTGGTCATGTTAGTTTAGCTGGCCTGGGCCGGGTTCAAACCCGGCTCCCTTGGTGTATGTGGCTGGCGCTGTAACCACTGTGCTACAGGTGCCAAGCCAACCACACCAATTTCTAAAATTAGAACAACAGCTCAATTACATATTAAAGTTTGTAAGCCAAGGGCTAACTTTTCATTTTCTTTTCTTACAAATATAAATCTTAAATGAACATATGGTAGAATATCATTCACAGTATTCTCACTTGGCTTTTTGTAAAGGTAGCGTCAATATAAATACATAAAATCTTTCTTCCACTAATAAAGCAAATATAATGCCACTGAGTTCACTCTGAAACCAATCTGAACAACAAATCCTTTTTTTTTTTTTGAGACAGAGCCTCAAGCTGTCCCCCTGGGTAGAGTGCTGTGGCATCACGCTCACAGCAACCTCCAACTCCTGGGCTCAAGCGAGTCTCCTGCCTCTGCCTCCCAAGTAGCTGGGACCACAGGCACCCGCCACAACGCCCGGCTATTTTTTGGTTACAGCCGTCATTGTTGTTTGGCGGTCCGGGCTGGGGATTCAAACCTGCCACCTTAGGTGTACGTGGCTGGTGCCTTAGCCGGTTGAGCTATAGGTGCCGAGCCTGAACAACAAATCCTTATTGTACCTCAGGCAATCTTGCTAGAAAAGACTACCTATCAATGCCATGAATAGTCAGAGAAGTCAGTGTTATATTTGGAAAGGAATACTTACTGCCTTCCCATGTACACTGTAACAGATTAAGAGCACCTTCTATTCGCTTCCAGTGCTGAAGATGAAAAAAAGCGTAAGCAATTGCTTCACTATCACCTCGCTTCAGGATGTGTTCTGGAGGCAAAATTAAACTTTTCATCTCTAGTAAATACTGGAAGAAAAACACATATACATACATACATGACAGAAAAAACAAAATTGTGTTAAATTCCAACACCCATAAAAACAGATTCAAAATGTTACAAGTCAAATAGATAAAAAATTTAAACTAGTTGAAATAACATGAAAGTCTTACTGATAACATGTGTATAAAATGCCTATGTATGCAAATGACAAAAATCAGAATATTTCTATAGATTAAAAGTAAGGTCATAAATGGCTTATGTGTGACCTTTCTAAATATGAAATGGAAACTCAAGCTGAAGAAATAATGTGAAAACAAATACTTATTTTTCAAGAAAAGAATTAAATGTAAAAATTATAAAATACAATTTTAGAACAATACTTATGACAACATTAATTCTTTTTTCTCTTCTTTTACAGTTTGAAGAACTGTGGAAAAGTTCAATTAATTAATATTTACTGAGTTAAAGGACTAAGCTTTCTTGGGAATACCAAAAAATACCCTGTCTGTTCTCTGAAGTTTCATAATGTAATGGGAAAGACAGATTTCTTAAGTAATTATAACTAGACTGTGGTGAGTGCCTTAGTAGAGGTATAAAAAATTTATAACAGGGCAGCACCTGTGGCTCAAAGGAGTAGGGTGCTGGCCCCATATGCCAGAGATGGTGGGTTCAAACCCAGCCCTGGCCAAAAACTGCAAAAAAAAAAAAAAAAAAAATTATAACATATAGGAACCTGGATAGGAGGTGTGGATTTTTTTTTTTTTTTGAGACAGAGTCTCACTATGTCACCCTGGGTAGAATGCCAGGTGTCATAGCTCATAACAACCTCAAACTCTTGGGCTCAAGCAATTCTCCTGCCCCAGCCTCCCAAGTAGCTGGGACTATAGGTGCTTGCCACAACGCCCAGCTATTTTTTTGTTGCAGTTGTCATTGTTCTTTAGCAGGGCCAGGTTGGGTTTGAACAGGCCAGCCTCGGTGTTATGTGGCCAGCGCCCCAACCACTGAGCCATGGGCACCAAGCCAGAGGTATGCATTTTTTAATTTAGCTTTTAAGTAACAGCTTTAATGATATAATCCATATACCTTAGAATACACCCATTTAAAGAACTCAATAATTTTGGGGGGCATGGGGGGAACAGAGTCTCACTTTGTCACCCTCGGTAGAATGCCATGCAGTCATAGCTCACAACAATCTCAAACTCTTGGGCTCAAATGATTCTCTGGTCTCACTCAGCCTCCTGAGTAGCTGGGACTATAGGTGCCCACCGCTAAGCTGGGCTATTTTTAGAGGCAGGGTCTTGCTCTTGCTCAAAGTGATCTTGAACCCGTGAGCTCAGGCAATCCATGCACCTCAGCCTCCCAGAGTTCTAGGATAATAGGCGTGAGCCACCACACCTGACAGAATTCAATAATTTTTAGCCTATTTATAGATAACGTGCAACTATCACTACAGTCAATTTTAGAACATTTTCATCACCTCATAAGGAAATCCTACACCTTTAGTTTTCATCATCTTCCTGCACTCCTCTTAAGCAATCACTAACCTATTTTCTGTCTTCATAGATTTGCCTATTATGGGTATTTCATACAAATAGAATTATATAAAATGTGCGTTTTTGTGACTGGTTTCTTTTACTTAGCATGATGTTTTCAAGGTCACTCAGGTTGTAGCACATATTGGTACCTGTACTTCACTCCTTTTTGTGATGAATAATATTCTATTGTATATTCTACCGTATGGCATATATATTTTGTTATCCATTCATCAGTTGGCACATACTTGGTTGTTTTCACCGTTTGGCTATTATGAATAATGCTGCCATAAACATTTTTGTACAAGTTTTGGTGTGAACATATGTGTTCATTTCTCTTGGGTAAAACTTTGGTGTAGAACTGCTATGATAATTGTGTTCAAGAGGTGTGATGATTTAGAGGCTAGACATAAACCACTCAATGGGATTTGAGCCGATATTTAAACAGAGTAGAATGTGGATGAGCACACTTGGGAGTGGAGTGCAGAAAACAGGAGGACATATTCACAGCACAGGGCCATCTTGAGCAAAGGCACTGAACCAAGGGAGCAAAGTACAAAATGCATTTTATATGCCTGCTGAAGAAGTTATAGTTTATTGGTTATTCTTGGGTGAAACTAAATTCTGTCTTAAACTCTTAAAGAAAATACTTGTCCTAATTTTATAATTTAGAAGAAAAGTGGTATAATCATAGTTATGTACTAATTAAATGTATTAATTACATGGAGCTACAAAATTGATGATTTGTACATCATCTTTACTATTAGTCAACTTAAAACAAAACCTTAAAAAAATTTAATTAACTAAATACTTTCTCTGAAGACCGAGGCCAAAATTCACTTCCCTTTCAAGAACAGATCTGAAATAACGTCTTTCATTCTAAATAATTTGATATTAAATTATATATCATAAGGTGCAAACCACATTAACTTGTGTAATGAAATATAAAAATAGAAGCATTATAGAAGTGTCTCAAAAGATATAATCTCACATTTCAAATGCTGGTTCCCCAGGTTGTTGTGTAAACTAATGATATAATAAAAATTAAAAAGCTGAATCGTGGAACACTTTGTAAAATTGCTATAAGCAATACTTCCAGGAAAAATCTTAACACCAAAATGTTGTAGTGGTTTCAAAATTTAAGCCATAGGTTACTAATCAATACGTATGTAGTCCTCATATTAATGCATCCAAAATAATTTTTTTTCTATTTATGAAATGGGCTTTTCCAACAATTACTAGGCTTAACACCCATCTTTAATTATTCTTACTCTTGATGTCTTTGGCTCTGTCCTCAAAGTGTAAGAATGCAGTCTGTGCATCAATGTATTTTAGCAGATGTCACAAACTATGAGATTATTTACTAATCCAGTTTGGAGACTTAACATTTCCCATTCAGTTTCTTAAAGGAATGTAGCAGAGGTTGTGTCCTGGTCAAGCAAAGCCCATTTGCTGCCTGGTTGGGTTCTCTTCCCTTAGTGCCTTGGGCCTATATTCGGGAGGGTAATATTCTTTCTAATCCTCTCTAATCCTTGCCCACTTTTTTAAAACACAGTAAAAGATCACTCGCACCAGGCAGCTGTGGGAAAATGGATTCAAATAGATGACCTCTGACATGACTCCTTATGCTCTCTGCAAGTGCACTGAGTTTCTTCAGTAGGAAGCAAAGAAAATGTGGTGATCACAGGAATTGCCACCATAAAAAAGACTATTTGGTTTTCCGAAAACTGTTTAATATTTTCATCAGGTCCTTCATATTAAAATTCTGTTTCATTTTACAAATAGAGAAGACAAAATATCCCTAATTATTTTCAATAAATTTTAAAATCCAGAAGCTTTAAACCCCAACACAGTGTTTAGTATATGTGTTGGTAATCGTTTAGTAAATATAAGCATAAATATTCAGTTAGCAATTATTCAGTAAAACTCATACTACAGAAAAATATCAATTTGATATGCCAAAAAAAGCATTTTCTGAATAGCAACTATTTGACTAAATTTTCACTATTTAATAGTCCAAGGACAATTCAGGTAGAAAATAAACACATATGGCATGCTTATTAGGAAATGATACTTCAGAATTCTATATTAAAAATCTTTGGTATTTAATCATTTAAAAAATCTTTCTTATGCCACCTTTTTTTTTTTTTTTTTTTTGTGGTTTTTGGCTGGGGCTGGGTTTGAACCTGCCACCTCCAGCATATGGGGCTGGTGCCCTATTCCTTTGAGCCATAGGCACCACCCCTATGCCACCTTATTTTTTATTTCATTTCCTACCTACCAGCAAATATCCTTTCTAATTTAACTTTACAGCAAACTAATTTTTCATTTCTTAATTTTGGATCCTAAAATATAAGGGGAAATTTTCCGTTTAAGGAAAATGTATGTCAAATAAGTTACAAGATTATTACTTATTTTATCTCTTGCACAAACTACTACTCAGGGATTCCTGCTACTTAGCACAGGCTGTAACTTATTGCCCCATGTCCTTCATAACCATATCCTTCCTAACCTACTACAGTATCGGACAGCCCAAAGCAGCCACTAAAATACTTATTAACTGAGCTGACTTACATAGAGAGTTAAAATGTCTTCAAACTAATACTTATATATTTTAATTTTTACTTAGAGATATTTTCTAATTCTCTGGGCAAACTAAAACCAAACAAATAAAACAAAAATTCTGGTACTCAGAGTTTACTCTTCTAAGAAAAATATAAAATATCAAAAACTGAGGGGTAAATTAATTTTGTTTGTTCTTTTTTTTTTATTAGCGAAGTACAAGCTCAGTGTACAAAAATGCAAACATAATAGTTATATTATGAATAATATAATATATAATTATATAATATGAAAATAATGTATATGTTTGGAATAATACAAGAATAAAGAAAATAATCTGATTTATATTGTTTGGATTTTATTTTTATGAGTAATAGACTAACTCCATTTTTCTCAAAAATAGGATCAAACTGTTATGCAACTCACTTTTTACTTCAAAATACGTGTTCTATACCTTTTCCTGTCTCTATGTAGATGTAACATGTGTAATTATTGTATAGTATTCCATTAAAAGCTGAGTTATTTCATAATATCAGTTAATAAATAAGTTCATTCTAGAAATGTGCTACCATCCTTACAAGGTAAAAAATAGTATCATTAAGAAAAACCTGAGGCTCAAGTGGCTAAGGCGCCAGCCACATACACCTAAGGTGGCAGGTTTGAATCCAGCCTGGGCCCGCCAAACAACAATGACAGCTGCAACCTAAAAATAGCCGGGCGTTGTGGTGGGCGCCTGTGGTCCCAGCTACTTGGGAGCCTGAGGCAGGAGACTCACTTGAGCCCAGGAGTTGGAGGTTGCTGTGAGCTGTGATGCCACAGCACTCTACCCAAGGGGATAGCTTGAGGCTTTGTCTCAAAAAAAAAAAAAAAAAAAAGAAAAACCTGAAAGGTGGTTATGTTAAAATGGCTTAAAAATTTCAAGAAATGAAGGGTCTAAGATTTTATTTCCTTTAACTTAGATAAGCTTTTGTTTCTTTTATTTTTACTTTTTATTTTTTTGAGATAGAGTCTCAAGCTGTTGCCCTGGGTAGAGTGCCGTGGCATCATAGCTCATAACAACCTCCAACTCTTGGGCTCAAAAGATCCTCTTGCCTCCATTTTTCTATTTTTAGTAGAGACAGGGGTCTCTATTTTTGCTCAGGCTTGTCTCAAACTTGTGAGCTCAAGCATTCCACCCGCCTCAGCCTCCCAGAGTGCTAGGATTACAGGCGTGAGCCACCATGCCTGGCCTTAAAGCTTTTAAAGCAACTGTTCTAAGTTACAGACATGTATATTTATCATTATTTATTACGTATTGTTAGGGGCTAGTCACAGTGTTAGACATGAAATGATGAGTAAGACATGAGCCCTGCTTTTGTTCTCAAGGAGAAGACATATAAATAGATAAAAAGAAAAAAAAGAGATATGATTGAGGTAATGAAAGAACAAAGGAATAGAGGAGAGAAAGCCATTTTCTCTTCTTAAAATACTAGGAAAGATTCCTTATAACAGATGAACATCAGAATGAGGAGAAGGCAGGTGGAGATCATGCATATGTACAATGGAACTGAGATACAATGAGATATAACCAATCCAGGGAACAGTGACACTAGAAATAAGGGGCAAGGAAGAAGTGGCAAGACACTGGGCCCAAACTGTGAAGGGCTTTTAGATGTACAATACTAAGGCATTTTGTCCTTATCTTACAGTAGGCAATAAGGAATAAGGGGAGGGCTGTAAACGGGGTAAGATTTGCTATTTAGGCAGGTAATTCTGGCAACAGCCCACACAGAGAAGGGCTATTAGCAGGGAGACCAGTGAGAAATCTGTTTTAGTAGACCACTCAAAAGATGGTAAAGTATTTGAGATTATTTCTATATGTTTAGAAATGCAGAGAAAATATCTAGCAACATACACACCAAACAGAAACAGTGGTCACTTCTGTTTAAGAAAAGTAGATTTGAGAGGGAGAGAACAAGAGATAGTTTTCCTTTATAAACTTCTGAAGGGTCTGAATTTTTTTTAAAGCACCATTACTTGTATAATAAAAATAACAACAACAACAATGTATTTTTAAAAGTGGAGATGAAGGCATACAAAGTTAGTGACAGTGGGGATGGAGTAGATGGCTAGAAATGAAAAACATTTCAAAAGTTGTAAGTTGGTAATTTGGAAAGGGCAGAAGTAAAGATTAATGAAGTGGATAATGAAGCCATAAATCAAAATATAGAAAGTAAAAAAGGAGAGACAATTTGGTAGTTTGAAGAAAAGACTTAATTTTAACAATTCAGTTTGTGACACATTAAAGTGTCTGAGGTACTTATCATAGGTAAAGATTTCCCTAACTAGATGGAAATGCAAGGCTACACGTCAATAAGGAAGCCAGAGTTAAAAGACACAGTTGTGGAAATTATCATCAAATAAAATATAGCTGAAGACATAAACTAAAGCTAGTTCCTAGAATGTGCTATAAGACCTTCCATATTACCTCTGACTCATCCTATTGTTGTATGTGTAATAAATCAGAAATTGCTTGGGATAAATTTAACTAGTTTTCAACTATGGACAATATACTCAAATAACTAGTCTCTTGCTTTTCACTGAAAATATAAAAATTAAAGCTACTTTGGAAGCTAGGGTTAATTAAGACATAATGATGTACGGTCTGATGGTTTCTTTTATGACTCTAAAACCATACCTATGTTTACACTCAAATTTACTTTAATTTTGAACTGCTTTGATCTTTATAATTTATCTTTAGATTACTTTTTTCTATTACTTTGTAAATCTTAAAACAGCTTTTAACCAAAAGCAATATAATTTTGACCTGAAGTAATGATAATGCTTTATAATCTTCCTCTTAAAAGCAGAGGTTAAAGAAAAATCTCTCTGAAGGCATCTGAAATTAAGGTACTTTGCTCTTGATCAGTCATGCACACAAAGAACCAATTTATCTCTGCAATTAGTTTTCTCAGTGCACACTCTATGAGATTGGACAGGCCGGCTGCATGTGAAGAGTCCACATGGATATGTATTGGGGGAGACTAAAACAGTTCTCAGATAGAAAACAAATAGAACTGCTTTGTGAATACACTGAAAGAAAATAAATACTACCTAACAGCCTCAAGAGCAAAAGGAAAGAGAGCTTATACAGAAGGGAGTAGGAAAGGAACACAGAGAGGACATTTGCTACAAGAAAATTCCTGTCCACATCATCCTACAGAGCGGCACCTCAAGAGATTAGCATCTCTGAAGTAATAGTGACACCTTCACAAAAGGCTTATAAGAAGAGAAGGAAGGAGAGGAAGAGGAGAAGAATACAGAAGAACCGCCTCAAAGAGAGGAAGAGGAACGCATGGAAACTCAGGAACAAGTTTACATTACAAACGTCCTTTCCTCCCTGTCCTACTCGAGGCCAGGACTGGAGCCTCAGCTAGCTGCTACTAATACGGCATTTCCATGGAACAGGGAGGACAGCAAAAGGAGAATAAACTCTAGAAGGAAGGTCATTCCACGGGGTTTTGATACTAGCTTAGCAGCCAGAAGCCTTGCATGGATGGCTTATGCTATACATCTATAATGAAGCAGGCCACCAACATTTCTTCCTAATAGTTTAGAATCCCCAACTCTTGAAAATTCAACCATTTGTAGTTGAAATGTGAACTCTTAGTGTCTGGAATTTTTTTCCCCCAAAAAAATGAATTAAAGAAGGCACCTGTAGCTCAGTGGTTAAGGTGCCAGCCACATGGACCAGGGCTGGTGGGTTCAAACTCAGCCTGGGCCTGCTAAACAAATAAACAAACAAAAACCCAACAAAATAAAACAAACAAAAAATAAATAGCTAGGTGTTATGGTGACCACCTGTAGTCCCAGCTAGTCAGGAGGCTGAGGCAAGAGAATTGCTTGAGCCCAAGAGTTTGAGGTTGCTGTAAGCCACAGCACTCTACAGAGGGTGACAAAGTGAGACTGTGTCTCAATTTATTTTATATTATTTTTTCTGAGACAGAGCCTCAAGCCATTGCCCTGAGTAGAGTTCTAGGGCATCACAGCTCACAGCAACCTCCAACTCCTGGGTTCAAGTGATTCTCCTGCCTCTGCCTCCCAAGTAGATGGGACCACAGGTGCCTGCCATAACACCTGGCTATTTTTTTGTTGTTGTTGCAGCCATTGTTGTTTGGCGGGCCCAAGCTGGATTCGAACCCACCAGCTCAGGTGTATGTGACTGGCACCTTAGCCGCTTGAGCCATAGGCGCCGAGCTATGTCCCTCAATTAAAAAAAAAATGAATTAAAGTTCTCCTTAGTTGAAAAAAAAAAGATTAGCATTTCATATCTAACTAAACTCTTCTATTTAGGCCACTGTACAACATAATGGAAAGGCAAAGGTCTCCCAGTGCTCTAAGTTTGGGTCATAGACTTCAACATTACTTCACCTTTTCCAAAACCCTTTACTCCTGCTATGATGTTCAGAATCTCAAGTGAGTACCACTTTCACTCTAATCTTTTATGTATACCACTGTAAGACAAGTAGTTTGGCCAATGAAATATAAGCCTGCTACAAAAGAGCTACTATCTTTTGTGATGGATTAAGACTTCTAACACCCCGCTCAGCTCCTGTAGCTCAGTGGCTAGGGCACCAGCCACATACACTGGAGCTGGCGGGTTCAAATCCAGCCCGGGCCTGACAAACAATGATAACTACAACCAAAAAATAGCCGGGTGTTGTGGCAGGTGCCTGTAGTCCCAGCTACTTGGCAGGCTGAGGCAAGAGAATTGCTCAAGCCCAAGAGTTTGAGGTTGCTGTGAGCTGTGATGCCCCGGCACTCTACCGAGGCTGACATAGTGAGCCTCTGTCTCAAAAAAAAAAAAAGTGGAGCCACCCAAATGCCCATCAGTTGATGAATGGATAAACAAAATATAGTATAGCCATATAATAAAATAGTACTCAGCCATGAAAAGGAATAAAGGACCAATATGTGCTATGCTATTGTAAGTGAAAGAAGCTACACACAAATCCCCAGATGGTAGGGTTCCGCTTATGTGAAAACTCCAGAACAGACAGACCTGTGGTGACAGACAGCAGGTTAGTGGTGGCCAGGGACTGGAATAAGGAGAAACGGGGAGTGATTGCAAACAGGTACACAGTTTCTTTCTAGAGTAAGGAAAATGTTCTAGAATTAGATAATGGTAATGACTTTACAACCTTGTGAATACACTAAAACCAGTGAACTGTGTACTTTAAAAGTGAATTTTATGGTATGTGAATTACTTCAATTAAAAAAATTTTCTATAAAACTACTGGATGGCTGGATAGTAAAGAATATGAGACACTAGAATGAATGAAACAGGACGCTGTAAAATATTTAGAATATATGAAACATTTTCTACCAAAAATCCAAAGACTAACAATTCTATAAGTAGCTGAAAGATGCGCAATCTTTTTCTTGTTTGGCAACTAAAAAAAACAGTTTGTTGAATGAAAGTCAGAGCTAGGTGATGAAGAACAAGTTATAAACCATGAAAATATGCTAATTTTTTTGGTAGTACTATCAGTTAGTACTATATACTAAAATTCATTCAGTACAATAAAAAAGACCTGTACATGCAGTCAGTATTAACAAAATACCTAAAGCAAATACATAGCCTGAAGAGATTGGTATGATCTTTCTCTATTGCACTAACAGTTGTTTCCAGCTTTAACAAACTGTACAGCTCTAAACCTACAACCATTTCTGCTGCAGTTATGTGGAAAGCTGCCAAAAGTATTTCTTGCTAAAATGGCTTTATACTTTGCCATTTTACTGCCAAGATTCATCCAGCCGTCTAAAAAATTTGCATAATAAATTTGTGAGAATAAAGAGAATTTAAAAGGAATATGTATTGAAAAGCCACTGTTCACTGAGTTAAATTAAGTTATCACGACCCACAGTTGAAGTTTCAAGAAGGAAACTCCTGACACCCTTTATGTTTGCTTGTCTCCAGCTCAGAGTCAGAAATAGAGACCAAAACAGAAGAAAAAGACAGACAGGGAAAGGTCTGTACGTACTTCATCACTTGTAAAGCCCTAGTAAAAATAGACAGCCGCAAATTCCAGAGCTCTCCCAGTTCATATAACATTAATGTTACTTAAATGTGATATTACTCAGGTTGGTAGAGCTTAAAATTTCTCCAAAAAAACCTTAATAATTATTGTGTTTGATAACATTTAGCTTAAGGTACCTGACCACAAACAATAATCTAAGTTTATAGCACTACTCTGCTTAGCTGGATATTTTGATAGAGCTGAATTGCCAACTGCTTTGGTATTTGAGGATAGGAAATTCCTACCTATAAACAAAAATGATTTTAAAATGCTAAAGTGTGTATGTGCATACATACATACATGTGTATGTACATAAACAGTTTTATTGAGGCATATTTTATATATCAGGAAATTCCCCACTCTAAGTACAGGCATACTTTAGAGATATGGCCAGTTCAATTCCGGACCACTACAATAAAGTGAGCATCACAATAAAGCAAGTAATACAGATTGTTTTGGCTTTCCAGTGCATATAAAGGTTCCTTTGTCCAGATCCAACCCAACAATCACTATCTATAGCAGCTGTAGCCTTATGAAATGTATTTCTTAAATATTGAGTCTTGAAAGTTAAAATCATTCCTTAATCTATGGGCTAAAGACTGGATGCTATGTTAGTAGGCATGAAAATAACGTTCATCTCCTTGTACATGTCCGTCAGAGCTCTAGGGTACATTGTCAATGAGTAATATTTTGAAAGGAAATCTTTCTTCTGAGCAGCAGGTCTCAAAAATGGGCTTACAATATTCAGTAAAGTGCACTATAAATCTATAGTCTTAGTTACTTGGGAAGCTGAAGCAAAAGGATCACTTGAGCCCAGGAGCTGGAGATTATAGTCAGCTATGATGATACCACTGTACCCAGCATGGGTGACAGATTGAGATTGTGTCTCAGAAAAAAACGAAAAACATAAAATACCCCCCAAAACACAAAAAACCACCACCAACAAATACCAATATGCCAGAATCACTACTCTTGCACTTTGGGGTCATCATTAAGTAAAATAAGGATTAAACACAATCACTACAATACCACAACAGTCAATCTGATAACCAACTAGGCTACTACGTAACAGGTAGGTAGCTAGGCAGTGCAGATATGCTGGACAAATGGAAAAGCAATGTGCTGGCTGGATGGAGTACAACAGCACTAGATTTACTAAAAGAATGGCAATTTAAAATGTACTAATTGTTTATTTCTGGAATTTTCCATTTGATATTTTCAGACCAAGGGTGACTGTGAGTAACTGAAATTGCATAAAGTGAAACTGTGGACAAGCGGGGGGCATCTGTATTTATATTTATGGGACTAGTGTCAATGAAAAAATGATACATTGACTCTCAGTCTTTGATTTCAGTAATTTTCTTAACCATAACTTTACTCACTCTAATAGGCTTACAACTTTCTCTTGGAGATTATCTTTGAGAGGTTAATCTCTTTACTGTAGCTCTTTAATCTAGCTTCCAGATTCTATTAATACACACTATGTTGGTATCAAAGCTATAATTATACTTTGTAGTAAGGGCATCTATTCTTGAAAAGTCTATGCTTCCTAATATTGGGCTTGTTTACAAAACCTGAAATTTAATCTTATGTGATAACACATCAAGATTAAACAATAATTTGTATGACTGCAGAGTGTACAATATAAAGACAGAAGCAGCAAGTATATAAATTCATCTGGGACTAAATAAACATCAATTCAGCACCAGTTTTTCTGGGAACTTTCACATCTGTTTCCTATCATTGATTATTTTAACCTATTTGTCTTCAGTTTCTGTTGACCCAGCCCTAGTTCAAAACCCAGGCATTTGTCTAGAAAAAGCTTTTATAGTAAGAGAAACTTAGACTTAGTGATCTTTTGTTAAGATCAAGCCATTTGATTATTTCTTTTCTTTGATTCTTCTTCTCTATAGCAAAGAACAGCTATGGGAACACAGTTCAAATTATATTTGATAGCAATTACAGAGCATATAGTTAACTACTGTTCCTACTCACATTTCTAAATGCCTTTTAACATCCCCTTGAAGGATAATAATCGGCATGAAAACATAGCAGACTAAAACAATTCTGCGCCAAATTATGGCAACCCAAAGTATGGTCTATGTATTGCCATCAATTTGATAAATTGAAACAAAAGTATTTTTATCATAACATTTCTCACTTTTGGAACATGAGGATTAAATTCCACAGCTCTATGAATTGCTTCCACCGCATTAATTTCTGCTGTGCTTAACCCTCTTCTAGAGGCTGTTTCTGGAGAAAATCTGTAAGAAAAATCACAAAATAAGAAAATGAATATACCAGAAACTTATGAATTTAGACAATAATATAGCCCTGTGAATCAAAGAAGTTTCTGATGATGGCCAAAGACAAAGCCAGATGACCATTAAAACTGAAAGTAAAGCCTTTGGAGTCAACATATAAGACAAGGCAGCATAAGGAATAAAAATCTGCAAACTTCAGAAATCCATTGAAGGCACACGTTGGCAAAGGTAATAAAGTAACAAATGCTATACAAGGATATAAAGAGAACTTAATGAAATAGAAGTATATTCAAATCAAATTCTCATCTGAGAGGAAACAGATTGACTATTCCATTCTCATCCTTATCTAGGGTAAAAAAAAAATGGTCACTAGTTGGTTGGTTTCTGAATATTTTATCTGTAGAATAAAGAGAATTCATTAAAGGCAGCCAAAAATACAAGGAAAGCAAAGTAACTTAGAGTTATAATCTAAGAACAAACAGATAACATAAACCTATTTCCCTACCACACACCTTATCGTTATCATGATAGTTATTATTGTCCATGTATACTTCCTTTCTAGATATTTATTGCTTTAGGCATTTAACACACATAATTCTCACAGAGCCACCCTATGGTTGCTCTTTCCACTACATGCCCTAAGAAGCCTCAAAGCCCTAGAACATCAATCCGAAGCAAGGAGAGAGGAAAAAGAACATTGTTTAAAGTCAGTGGAAAAAAAAACAGCACTGAGTGTAGCAGGCTTTCCAAATTATTATAGTTTTTACAGCACTTACTTATCTGAAACAGTCCTTGTCTTCAATAGTGCTGCTGTGTAACAGATAGCTGCTGACTTTGGAAGGCTTATATCTGTAAAAATAATTTTAAAGGTAAGAATTACAAAAAAATCTTAAAATAATTTTTATAAGAATAACTCATAGTGGTGGCGCCCATAGCTGAGTGGTTAAGGCGCAAGCCACGTACATTAAGGCAGACTGGTTCAAACCTGGCCCAGGCCTGCTAAACAACAATGACAACTGTAACAAAAAAATAGCCAGGCATTGTGGCAGGCGCCTATAGTAGTCCCAGCTACTCGAGAGGCTGAGGCAAGAGAATCATGTAAGAGTTAAGTGGTTGCTGTGAGCTGTGATGCCACAGCACTCTACCAAGGGCGACAAAGTGAGACTCTGTCTCAAAAAAAAAAAAAAAAAAAAAGAATAGGGCGCCTGTGGCTCAAATGAGTAGGGCACCAGTCCCATGTGCCAGAGGTGGCAGGTTCAAACCCAGCCCCGGCCAAAAAATGCAAAAAGAATAACTCAGTGCAAATTCAACAGATGTATTACAGTAGGAGAAGCCTCCAGACATGTAGTTGAAAAATCTGAGTTTGAATCTTGATTCTACTATTTACTAGCCATGCATCCTTGAGCTGGTAGCAACTTCTTTGATCTCAGTTTTCCCTTCTTAGAGAATGGTACTTTCCTGGCAGAGATTAAATTATGTCTATGAAAGCTTTCTACACAACAGTGAAAAGTGCTTAAGAAATGTTTATAATAAACTGCTTACATAATACTATTCAGGAAAAAAGGCATAGTATAATTAGAACTATATAAAACCTCTACTTATCCATAGAGAAAAACCAAGATTGGAAAAAAAATTAAAATATTTAACAGTAGTTAAATTCAGGTTAATTCAACGAAGAATGATCTTTTTTCTTCTTAAATTTTTGTATTTTCTTAGATGATTACTTTTTAAAAAATAAAAACAATCTAAAACTATAAATAAATTATGATATAAAGGCTTTTTTTTTTTTTTTTGAGATCGAATCTCACTTTGTCACCCTTGGTAGAGTGCTATGGCATCATAGCTCACAGCAACCTCAAACTCTTGGGCTCAAGCAATCCTCTTGCCTTAGCTTCCCAAGCTATTTTTAGCCACAACACCTAGCTACAACATCCAGCTATTTTTTAGAGACAGGGTGTCGCTCTTGCTCAGGCTGGTCTCAAACTCCTAAGTTCAGGCGATCCATCTGCCTCTGCCTCCAAGAGTGCTAGGATTACAGGCATGAGCCACTGCACCCAGCCCTAAAGCCTTTTAAAAGAATGCCCAGGCTCGGCGCCTATAGCTCAACCGGCTAAGGCGCCAGCCACGTACACCTAAGGTGGCGGGTTCGAATCCCCAGCCCGGACCCGCCAAACAACAATGACGGCTGCAACCAAAAAATAGCCGGGCGCTGTGGCGGGTGCCTGTGTTCCCAGCTACTTGGGAGGCGGAGGCAGGAGACTCGCTTGAGCCCAGGAGTTGGAGGTTGGTGTGAGCTGTAATGCCACGGCACTCTACCCAGGGGGATAGCTTGAGGCTCTGCCTCAAAAAAAAAAAAAAAAAAAAAAAAGAATGCCCAAAATAATGCTATCAGAAGAGTAAGACTGAAGAATTCTCTGGACACTTTTGATTCCAGAGTTAATTCCATTTTTATTCCAGTCATATGAGTAGCAAAGGGAGAGCAAAGGTAGTAAATTTGCTTTCAAGTTGTTAAGGATTCTAGAATGGCAAAAATCAGGACTCATGAAAATAATGAAAACACAGAAGCATATCAACTTAAAGATGCTTTATTAGTTTCAGTAAGTTTTATCTTATTTTTTAATGAATCAGGTTCTATTCTGACTTTTTATATGGTATTGAGATCCTAAGCTTGTTCAGAGTAAGTATAAGGTGCCATCAATCCAGTAAGTTACATGTGGAAAGAATTTCTCACAAATTTCTCCATGAGCCTGCACTATTCTGAAGCACTTCCTAAGAATTTCAGGTGTTTAAAAGAAATGAACTTCTCTTTCCAAGTATAACACATTTCAAACTTTCCACGTCATGGGGATTCTCATGCTAATGGGTAAGAATATACAAGTGTGAATAAATGACCTATATATGTTCTGTTACAGTTGCAAATATGAACAGAAATTTTTTAGCCTGGGGTTAAAAGCTGATGCCACACTCAGAATGAGAAAAGGGTTATGTGGCTTTAAAATGCTCTCAACTTCATTTTTAGTAAACTGGCATTGTTAGTTATAATAATAAAAATAACCAATGTATATTGAATTACTAACATGGGAAGACTAGTGAACAAAGAAATGTAATACTTGGATTTTAAGTTCAGGTTTGCCTGGGAGACCTTAGCCCATATTTCAACCTTCTTGAACACTTTTCTCATTTAGTAACTAAAGACAGTAAAAATACTCATCCTACCACATCACAGTTATTACTAAGGATCAGATGAAATAACAAATTACACATTGTAACTAAACAGCATTGTAAAAATGTTATTTTGAATTACTTTTACAAGTACATACTGCTAACAACTTCTGTTAGTCTTCCTTGACACTCCAAAACAAATGAGGTACCCTCCTATGTGGTAGGGTACCCATACTTTTCCATTATCTTACCTAACATGCTGTTGCCAATGTAACTGCTGCTCATGTGTCTGTATCACTAAACTGTAAATCCTATGAGGTTAAGTTCATGTTTTCCTGTTCACTGTTGTATTCTAAACACTTCCCTCATGTTAGGCACTCAATAAACAAACATATATCTTGACAAAAGAAAAATACTAAATAGTAACTTATACCTATGCATACTAAATATCCATAGGTGGAAAGAATGGAAAGAGAAACTTAGAGAAATACTAGAATATGATTATATTTATAATTACATAATTGGAAGAAGAATATTGTAACCATGCTATCAATTAAGATAAAAATGACTCACCATCATATTTTGCTAGGACTGCCTGAACATCTGCATAGGCCTGCAATTCTAAAAGTGATTCTAAGAGATTTTCATGGATGTTCAACATGGTAAAAGGAGGAAATTCTTTCATCAACTGTATATTAAAAGGAAAAAAAGATTAAAATCATAACAAAGGAACTCAACAGAGCAAAGCTAAATTCATTCAAGTAGAAATACTCATTTCTTAACAAAACTGTGAAGATCTAACCTTAATAAATGCATATATATTAAATAAATATCTTGTAAAAAGTACCGATTAAAAAGCAGTGATTCTGCTTTAAAATAACTGGCAATTTATACTATATCTTGGGGTGTTTTTAAAGGAATGAATACAATAGTCTAGCCATCAAATTTACTTACATCTCTCATTATTTTTACTGCTTCTCTTATTCTTCCTAATTTTCTTGCACACATTGCCAATCTTCTTTTAATATATACTAGTACATTAGTATCTCTCCCTATTTAGAAAAACAAAAACATGACACAGCTATCACTTCTGTATTACGGCTTGCTATCTCATTAACATATTACCCATTAATTTTAATTGTTTACCCTAGAAGATTCAATTAAAATTAAATGTGTCAAAATAGAAGAATATTGATGTTGAATTTGGATGGCATTGGATGGTTGAGGTTTTCTATATTACAAACTTAAAATATAGGCTGGGCATGGTGGCTCACACCCATAATCCTAGCACTCTGGGAGGCCAAGGTGGGTGGATTGCCTGCACTCATGGGTTCGAGACCAGCCTGAGCCACAGCAAGACCTCATCTCTAAAAAAATAGCTGGACGTTGTGGTGGGCATCTGTAGTACCAGCTATTTGGAAGGCTGAGGCAAGAGAATCGCTAAAGCCCAAGAGTTTGAGGTTGTTGTGACGCCCACGGCACTCTACCAAGCGTGCCAAAGTGAGACTCTGTCTCAAAAAAAAAAAAAAATTATGTTGAATTACTTTGCCTCTAATAGTAGTTAATCTTAGTATATACAATTCATGTATAATGAACAAGTTCATTGTAGTATTAACAGAAAAGGAACATATTAACAGAAAATATAATACTAACCTATTATTTTAAGTGTACAAAATAATTCTAGTATTTTTTTTTTTTTTTGGCTGGGGCTGGGTTTGAACTTGCCACCTCTGGCATATGGGGCCGGAGCCCTACCCTCCTGAGCCACAGGCGCTGCCCTATTTTAGTATTCTTTATTGTCTTAACTGGAAAACAAAAAAATGTCCAAAACAAAATTTCTATGGCTAATACAAACTTTTGTAAGTAGCATAATTAACAAACTATAAAACTACTTCTAGAAAGAACTAACAAATATTTTTGTAACTATCTCATAACCACATTGAGATTATACAAGGACAAATGGCATGACTTTTTTACAGATATATTTTCATTAGTTCCAGGGTACAAAATTACGTATTTCCACAGTTGTTTGTTATAAAAACATGCATTAGTGAAACATATTGTATACATCTCAGTATTTAGTGTAGAAAGTATTATATGAATTTTAATTTTCACAAAAAAGATTTAGATCTTAACTGCTAGCAGATAATACATTATATAAACACATTTCAATTTATTATCTAATATCTACCAAAACCCTCTGGCCACAAAAAACAGCATGAAACACCAGCACTGCTTATTCTAACCTCTTTGGTAAAAGCATCTCAATCATAACAGGGATAGTATATCTAAAAATTGATTAAAAAGACCTAAATTGCTATAGCCTATCTGATCCCAAACATATCACAGAAAAAAAAAATCAACCAAAGAAAGAACTGATGCCAAGTGTGAGGCTGAATTTTGTGCTAAGAATCAGATGGCATACAAAGGTCCACTCTCAGGCACTATGTGCAGATAAACAGTGTGAAGAATAACCATCTGATATATTTCTACTGTTTTTTAGACTAAGGATGAGAATAAAAGTAACAGCTACTTATCATCACTAGAAGTCTCTCCTGAATGCTGGATATTTTTGAATTATGTTTCTCCAATGACCAGCCCAATTCTTCTAGGAAACAAATTACTGTTAAGTCTCAGGGCAGCACATCTCTCAATAAACAGAGCAGATTTCTTCCCTTCCAGGGTTCTCTGGCTAATACATATTTCTGTCTTGCCAGCTTATAGATAATTACGAATAGATTAGTCTTAGAAAATTAACCTCTAAAGCTGGGTGGGGTGGCTCACGTCTATAATCTTAGCACTCTGGGAAGCCAAGATGGGAGGATTAACTGAGCTCAGGAGTTCGAGACTAGCCTGAGCAACAGTAAAACCCCATCTCTACTGAAAAAAAAAGAGCAAAATTAACTGGGCATCATGAAGGGCACCGGTAGTCTCAGTTACTCAGGAGGCAGAGGCAAGACAATCACATGAGCCCAGGAGTTTGAGGTTGCTGTGAGCTATGATACCATGTATGACACCATGGCACTCGACCCAGGGGGAAAGAGTGACTCTGTCTCAAAAAAGAGGCTGGGAGCAGTGGCTCACACCTGTAATCCCAGCACTTTGGGAAGCCAAGGTAGGAGGATTGCTTGAAGCCAAGAATTTGAGAGCAGCCTGGGCACCAGAGTGAGACCTTGTCTCTAAAAAACATTAGCTAGGTATGGTGGTCTATACCTCTAGTCCCAGCTACTCAGAAGGCTAAGGTGGGATGATTGACTGAGCCCAGGAGTTCAGGATGCACTGAATTATTGATCATGCCACTGCATTCCAGTCTGAACAACAGAATTCAACCCTGTCTTTTTTTTTTTTTTGAGACAGAGCCTCAAGCTGTCCCCCTGGGTAGAGTGCCGTGGCATTACAGCTCACAGCAACCTCCAACTCCTGGGCTCAAGCGAGTCTCCTGCCTCCACCTCCCAAGTAGCTGGGACCACAGGCACCCGCCACAACGCCCGACTATTTTTTTGGTTGCAGCCGTCATTGTTGTTTGGCGGGTCCGGGCTGGGGATTTGAACCCACCACCTTAGGTGTACGTGGTTGGCGCCTTAGCCGGTTGAGCTATAGGCGCTGAGCCAACCCTGTCTTTAAAAAAAAAAAAAAGCAAGTGGCAGTGCCCGTAGCTCAGGGTGACAGCCACATACACCGAGACTGGCAGGTTTGAGCCTGGCCTAGGCCTGCTGAACAATGACAACTGCAACCAAAAACTAGCCAGGCATTGTGGTAGGTGCTTGTCATCCCAGCTACCTGGGAGGCTGAGGCAAGAGAATTGCTTAAGCCCAAGAGTTTGAGGTTGCTGTGAGCTGTGATGCTACTCTGCCTAAAAAAAAAAAAGCAAGTATCCAATGTACTCAGTACTAATTATGAAGTCAGTAGACAAACCAATGCATGCCCACACAAGAGAAAAACTCTAATTTAATTCAAGTTGCAAGAAGGGGGGAGAAAGGAGGACAAAGGCTGATTGCTGCTCCCACCTAATGGGCATGATGTAAGGATATAGTGGCACATCTCCTGGACGCAGTACACAACTATAACAGGGACCTTACCTAACAAATGCAAACATTGTAACCTAATCATTTATACCCTCATACTAATCTGAAATAAAAAAATAGAAAAATATTTTTAAAAAAACATTCAAGAGGAAATTACAGAGCTAAAGGATAGCAATAATCAATTCAAATTTGCTTACTCAGTTGAGCTTCATGCTGAGGACTCTGGTGCTGGCACTGCTGTGACTGCTTATAAATTGTTTCTCCAGCCTTGAGTGCCTGTTTAAATAACTTTTCAGCATCTACAATAGTTGTTGCTTCTTCCTCAGCCAGTAGAACATACGCAGTGGCACAGCTATGAAGAAAGTAAGCAAGGCAATTTTAAGAAAAATGGTGAAACAACTGTTTGTTCTTGGGTATGTCCCTTTGCTCTACAACACGTTTCCCTAGGCTTAACCTACACGTTTCATTGCTTAAACAAAAAAAGAAAACTTCATTATTAGGTGTATATTGATACATTCTTTATGTCTGATTCCACAATTTTTTCCACTCTCTTATGTTTTCCTTCTCCTCCTTATTTTTTATATTTTTTATTTCTATTTCTATTTTCTGACTCTTTGTCTTACCTTTTCTTTTTGAGAAAAGGGGAAGAAAAGAAAATATATAGGGTGTCCACAAAGTTCGTGTGCAATCCACAATGTAAAACTTTTTTAATTTTTTTTTTTTAGAGACAGAGTCTCACTTTATCACCCTTGGTAGAGTCCTGTGGTGTTACAGCTCACAGCAACCTCCAACTCCTGTGCTTAAGCAATTCTCTTGCCTTAGCCTTCGGAGTAGCTGGGACTACAGGCACCAGCAACAATGCCTGGCTAATTTTTTTTGTTCGCAGTTTGGCCAGGGCTGGGTTCGAACCAGCCACCCTTGGTATATGGGGCCACCGCCCTACCCACTGAGCCACAGGCACCGCCCTACAATGTAAAACTTTTTAAAATTGGACATGAACTTTGTTGACACTCTGTTTAAAGAAGTATCTGGGCTCGGCGCCTGTAGCTCAAGCAGCTAAGGTGCCAGCCACATACACCTAAACTGGCAGGTTCAAATCCAGCCCAGGCCACCAAACAACAATGACGGCTGCAACCAAAAAATAGCCAGGTGGTATGGTGGGTGCCTGTAGTCCCAGCAACTTGGGAGGCAGAGGCAGGAGACTCTCTTGAGCCCAGGAGTTGGAGGTTGCTGTGAGCTATAATGTCACAGCACTCTACCCAGGGCGATAGCTTGAGACTCTGTCATGTCTCAAAAAAAAAAAAAAAAAAAAAGAATCATCTGAATAAGTTGTTCAGGGCATTATGCACTTTTGTGGTCATACTTGCCCTCAGTCACTGCACGCTTCATAATATTCATCTCATGGGAGAAGGTATGGGAGAGTAAAGATTGAGAAGATAGTCCGTTGGCCATGTAGGCACATTTAACATCTGACTCAGAACCCTATTTCAGGACTAGTGCTTTTTTCTCAAACCCAACTCTTCCCTTTGCATGCTTCCCCATCCTCTCTTGGACTTACCCACAATAGTGTGCATCATAATATTCCTGGTTCTTAACTCCAGTCCTTCTTCCTATACTCCTGCTTTCACTCTTCATACCCATGCTTACTCCCAAGTTTTCTTTTCCTTGTCCCAGTAAAACACAGTTCCTTTGTATCTTTTAAGTCAACAACTGGCTAATAACATAAACTATTAATTTTGGGGGGGGGGCAAAAAAGAAAAACAGAAAGTTTCTCTTTCAATTCCCAGAAATAACAAGTCTATCTCTTTGGGGGGACAATGTCCTAGTTCTGATTATCTAAGCCTGCATACATTGTCCAAACTGAGATGTGATGCTAAGTATAAAATGCACACTGGATTTTGAAGACTTAGAAGAACGTAAAATATTTCATTAATAGTATTTTTAAAATAATAATTATATATTAATTTTAATATTTTAATTATAGCTAAATAAAACATTACTCAAATAAATTTCACCTATTTCTTTCTAGTTTTAAATGTGACTATTAGAAAATTTAAAACTACATATATGGTTTGCATTATATAGTAGAACCTCTGTAAGCTGACAGTCCTAGGGACTGTACAAACTGGTAAACATATGTAAGTGTTCAACATAAGGAACTAGGCCTGCTGTAAGGATACAGACATGCGGTGGATGTCCAGCCCATGAAAATTAGGTTAACATAAGGAAGTGGTCAATGTAAGGAGGTGGTCAGCTACAGAGGTTCTACCGTACTTCTACTAAATAGTGCTTAGCTAAATAAGAGAGATTATTGATAAAAATATAAGGCTAACCATGAAACAAAAGTGATGGCAAGATGGCCATCATCAATTGGGGACAAGAGAGCCTTTCACATATGTAAGTGTAACATCCTTCAGATAACATCCTAAATATATGATAATTTCACAAATCAATAAAGATTTCTCTATTAATTACACTATATCCTCTGAAGCATCAGAAACACTGCTGCTTTAAACACTAGGCTTCCATCAATTCAAATGCTTCTAAGTAACCATAATAAAAATCCTTTTAAAAAGATATAGAGGGGTATAAATTGATGCAGTAGAATAAACTATAAACATAATTTTAAATTACAGTATAGCTATATGGTAAAGAGAAGTTGTTTTCCTTAAAGCTTTCTTACATTTGTTTTAAAATGTTAAGATAAAGGAAATGAATTATATGAATCTTACTTTGGGGAATGTTACTTTTTAAAATTAAGATGACATTCACAAAATGAATTTTATCACTTAAAGCACTTTAAAGTGCATATTAATATATTTTTAATATATCACAAAGTTGTACAACTATCACCACTATATAATTCCAGAACATTTTCATCATATCCTCCAAAAACTCCACATCTATTAAGCAGTCACTCACCATCTTTCCTGCTTTTCCAATCCATAGCAATCACAAATCTACCTTCTGTCTTTTGCTAGTGTCCCTTGATGCACAGATTTTAATTTTGAGGAAGTCTAATTTGTCTAAGTTTTCTTTTATTGCTTGTGATTTTGGTGTCATATCTAAGAAACCACTACAAAATCCAAGGTCATAAATATTCACTCCTATGTTATTCTAAAAGCTCAAGGGCCATTTAGGTCATTGATTAATTTTAAATTAATTAGTATGTATGATGTGAGGTGTAAAGGTATAACTTTATGCTTTAAATACATGGCTATCAAGTTGTTACAGTATCATTTGCTGAAAAGACTATTCTTTCTTCCGTTGAGTGGTCTTGGCATCCTTTTCAAAAATCAATTGACAGGCTTAGTGCCCGCAGCTCAGCAGCTAGCGCGCCAGTCACCAGAGCTGGCAGGTTTGAGCCTGGCCTGGGCCTGTCAAACAAACAACAAATCAATTGACAGGCTTGGTGCCCGTAGCTCAGCAGCTAGTGCGCCATACACTGGAGCTGGCGGGTTTGAGCCTGGCCTGGGCCAGTCAAACAAACAACAACAAAAATAGCCGGGCATTGTGGCGGGTGCCTATAGTCCCATCTACTTGGGAGGCTGAGGCAAGAGAATTGCGTAAGCCCAAGAGTTTGAGGTTGCTGTGAGTTGTGACGCCTGGGCACTCTACCAAGGGTGACATAGTGAGACTCTGTCTCAAAAAAGAAAAAAATTGACAATAGATGTCTGGCTTTATTTCTGGATTCTCAATTTGAATCTACTGATCTAGGTATCTATCCTTATAATTTAATTACTATAGCTTCATAGTAAGTTTTTTGTTTTTTTTTTGCAGTTTTTGGCTGGGGCTGGGTTTGAACCTGCCACCTCTGGCATATGGGGCCAGCGCCCTACTCCTTGAGCCACAGGCATTGCCCCATAGTAAGTTTTAAAATTGGAAAGTGTGAGTCTTCTAACTTTATTCTTCCTTTTCAAGATTGTTGACTACTCAGGGTCTCTTGTGATTCCATATAAGTTTTAGGATTGCCTAGTCCATTTTTACAAAAATGATTAACTGGAATTGTGATAGGAATTACATTGAATCTGTGGATCAAATTAAGGAGTACTGACAACCTAATAATGTTAAGTCTTTCAATCCATGAACATGGAATATCTTTCCATTTTTTTTTAGTTCTTTATATTATTTCAACAATGCTTTGTAGTTTTCTGTGTACAAGTCTTGCACTTCCTAAGTAATTTAAGCTTTCCTATGCTATTGTAAATGGAATTGTTTTCTTAATTTCCTTTTCAGATTGTTCATTGCTTGAGTATAGAAATACAACTGATTTTTATCTGATCTTGTTTCTCATAACTTTGCCAATCTCCTTCATTAGCTCTGATAGTTTTTTGTAGATCAAAATTTTCTAAGATCATGCCATCCATGAATGGACACAGTTTTACTTCTTCGTTTCCAATTTAGATGCCATTTTCTTGCCTAATTACACTGGGTAGAACCTCCAGTATCATGTTAAATAGATATAAGGTAAGCATAGACCTCTTCACCTTATTGGTGATCTTAGAAAGAAAACTTTCTTTCATCATTAAGTATGTAGTTAGCTATGGGTTTTTCATAGACGCTCTTGAAGAAATTTCCTCCCATTTCTAAATTTTAAAAATGCTTTCAGTGGCCAGGCATGGTGGTTCACGTCTGAAATCCTAGCACTCTGGGGAGGCCGAGGGGTATGGATTGCTTGAACTTAGAAGTTCAAGACCAGCCTGAGCCACAGGGAAACCCCATCTTTGCTACAAATAGAAATTAGCCAGGTATTGTGCTAGGCACCTGTAGTCCCAGCTACTTGGGAGACTGAGGCAAGAGGATCTCTTGAGCCTAAGAGTGTGCGGTTGTTGTGAGCTATGATGATGCCACGGCACTCAATCCCAGGATAACAGTGTGAGATTCTGTCTCAAAAAAAGAATGTTTTCATCATACAATAATGTTGGATGTTGTAAAAAAAAGTTTCTGCATCAACCAACATGTTCATGTGGTTCTTGTCCCTTGTTCTATTAGTGTGTTATATTACATTTATAGATTTTCATAGATTTTTATCATGAAAGGGTATTGAATTTTGTCAAATGCTTCTTCTGTACTAGTTGAGATGATCATGTGGTTTGTTTCCTTCATTCTGTTAATGTGGTGTATTACCCTGATCAATTCATATGTTGAACCATTCTTGTATCCCACAATAAATCTCACTTGGCTAAGGTGTTTAACATTTTCAATATGCTAACTGGACGTGGTAGCTCACGCCTATAATCCTAGCATTCCAGGAGGCCTAGGTGGGAGGATCACTTGAGGTCTGGAGTTTGAGACCAGCCTGAACAAGAGCAAGACCCCCATCTCTACTAAAAATAAAAGAATTAGCCAGGCACTGTAGCAGGTGCCTGTAGTCCCAGCTACTCAGGAGTGAGACAGAAGGATTACTTGAACCTGAGAGCTTGAGCTTGCTGTGAGCTAGGCTGCTGCCATGGGACTCTGGCCTGGGGCAACAGAGTAAGACACAGACCCCCCCAATCCCCGCCTCAAAAAAAAATGTTGTTTTAAATCTTTGTCTATTAAGTCCAAAGACTAGGCTTCCTTGAGGTAGTTTTTGTTAATGTCTTTTTTTTTCCTCCTGTGCATGGGCCATATTTTGTTTCTTTACAAGCCTTGTAATTTTCTGTTGTAAACTGGAAATTCTTAATATTATATTCTGGCAACTCTAGAAATCAGATTATCTCTACTCCCTAGTATTCGTTGTTGCTATTTCTTCTAATTTTTTTGTTTAGTGGCTTTTCTGAACAAATTTTATATAATCCATATTCTTTGTCACGTATGACCAGTGAAATCTGTGCTCTTTTAACCCCCTGGGCAATCAGTGATTTGAGTGAGATTTCTTTAAACACTTGAAACAAAAACAAAACACGAAAAGCCAAAGTCTTTGCAGATGGCCTCTGTGTGTGTGCTAAGGTACACCTTCAACGTTCAGCCAGGCAGTTTACAACTCTGCCTTAGCCTTCACTTCCTGCTTGTACAGAAGCTGAGCATTAGTCAGATATGAGAACTTAAGGCCTTTTCAACTCTTTTCTGAGCATGTGCCTAGCTCTGGCAATGTGTAGGGCCTTTGAAATTCCCAGAAAAAGGAGGGAACTTTTCAAAGCCTTTATTATCCAAAGTGTCTCAGTACCCTAGCCTTTGCTCATAAGCTTTCTGGTTTGTCTACTGTTTGCCCTAGCTATTATCCCTTAACCCAGGCAGCAACAGTTAATGCATTTGCCTTTCAATGTTTTCAACAAATGTCCTCCAGTGTAGTTATATCAGTCCTGGGAGAGTTTTGAAGAAACTGAAATAAAGGCAAGGCTTTTGAGCTGGTCCTTCAGGCAATCACCAAATAGGTCAAAATAAACAACCACAGCTCCTTGAGGATAAGGTCCTTTCTGCTTCCTCTGGTTCTAGAAACCTATACCTGAAATGTGCACTATAATTTTCAAGACTACCACTGAGTTGGGGAGCAGGGAATGGGGCCACAGTAAATAAAACATCACAAACTGCTCTTAAAGTAATTCAGGTGTTTTTTTCCCCTTAATTAAGCATTCATGTTACTGTAAACTTTTGATTAACTTCCAGAGGTTTTTTTTTTTTTTAAATTGAGACAGAATCTCACTTTATTGCCCTCGGTAGAGTGTCATGGCATCATAGCTCACAGCAACCTCCAACTCTTGGGCTTAAGTAATTCTCTTGCCTCAGCCTCCCGAGTAGCTGGGACTACAGGTGCTTGCCACAACACCCAGCTTTATTTTTGTTTTTAGCAGGCCAGGGCTGGGTTGGAACCCACCAGCCCTGGTGCATGTGGCCAGCACCCTACCCACTGAACTACAGGCACTGCCCAGCTTGCAGAGTTTTAATAAAGTTGCTTCTGAAAGTTTCTGCCAGTTTGTTTGCCGCTTCTGGAATTCTCTACTCTGTCATTTTTGCTCCACCTTGGAAAAGTCTTCTTAATAAGAATAATGTACTTATTGGAAGGGGAGTTTAGGGGGTAACTCTAAATTCAAATTATCCAAGACACATTCCTTGATAACCTCAACTAGGATCATGTTTTTGCTCTTGGCATTTATTTAGTCTGTACTAGATTAATATTTATTCATCTGTCCTATTTAAACATTACATTGGCTTATGATTTTACATTTTGCTTTTCCAAAACATAAAGTTCAGACATGCAAAGTGGCTCACACCTGCAATCTCAGCTACTTGGGAAGCTGAGGCAGGAGAATCACTTAACCCATGAGTTCAAGGCTGCAGTGAGTTATGACTAAGCCATTGCACTCCAGCCTGAGTAACAGAGCAACCAACCCTGTCTTTAAAAAAAGACATATTGGCTCAGCGCCTGTGGCTCAAGCAGCTAAGGCGCCAGCCACATACACCTAAGGTGGTGGGTTCGAATCCCCAGCCCGGGCCCGCCAAACAACAATGATGGCTGCAACCAAAAAATGGCCAGGCGCTGTGGCGGGCACCTACAGTCCCAGCTACTTGGGAGGCTGAGGCAGGAGACTCGCTTGAGCCCAGGAGTTGGAGGTTGCTGTGAGTGTGATGCCATGGCACTCTACCCAGGGGGATAGCTTGAGGCTCCATCTCAAAAAAAAAAAAAAAAAAAAAGACATATTTATATATGTATGTGTGTATATATATGTACACACAGACACATACATACACGTACACATATATAAAGTTCAAACAAAGAAGTTTAAGAAATAAATGTTAACATGAAAAAAGTAAAGTTGACAGAACTATGTTTCACTTATTTTGAATCCCTATCTCATGCCTTAAAGCTCATTAACAACTACCATTCTCAAGACTGAATGAATGTTTTAAATGAAAAACTAAATTAAAGCAGATGGCATAAGTAATTTAGTACCCTTTCAACTATTATCATCACTCTCCATTGACATTCTCATTTTTAAAAGTATTTCTAACATAATTTCTATTCAAAAGCATATATAACTTTACAATTTCAGAAGTAAAATGCAGATGTTGGTGAACACTGCATATTTCATTTCTAATATGCAAAAAGGAAAACGAGATTGGTAAGACTCCAAATGTCTTAGGAACAGACAAAAGGATAATCATTTGCCTGGGTTTCCTTCAAAACAAACATATTTTCCACATATTTCAAACTTACTCATTGTTTAACTCTAAAGCTTGATAGGCTGCTTTGATTCGAGCTGGAGGATTTCTTTCCCTCCATGCCTTCTGCATAACTGTAGGAAAAATATTTCAAAAAGTAGATGAGATGGTAAACAGATAATCTTATGCAAAATGTATAAAGAATGAGCTAGGGGAGTAAACAAAGCTTTAAATAACATGTTCTCAAATTTATGAAACAAGAAATTGGGTTACTATTTCACATTAACCTTATGAAAAATTTCTTATACTTGGAAACTTCACATATAATAAAAAAAAATATATATATATAGATATTCTTTTTCTGAATTATTCCAATAACAACATATAGGGTACTTAATTATATATTATTATACCCAAACATTTATGTCTAGATGCTTGTTAGAATTGAGTTTAAGTAATATCAGATTATAATCAATATGAAATATTTCAGTTCTACTTTTATCATTCTAAAAAGGTTCCATGGAACTGTTTAAAAAAATAAACAAAAACTTAAAAACAATGTCTTTGTCTAATCAATGATTTGCTCTAGGAAGAATGTTCAGATTTGCATTTTGTGTAAAAGGGACAAAAAAAAGGGATTAATTTATTACAGAATATAGTACATCTTGGAAAATCTCAGCCTCTATCAGGATCCAATAAAGCCTGAGTTAGGATTTCTCTAAAAAAATAATATTACTTTTGCTACCATTTACTATACCAAAAGGAAGATTTTACACTAAGTAAAGTTTCTTGAAAATTAAACAAACAAACAATGTAGATTCATGAAACTATCTGGCCAATTTCAACATTGATAAGATAAATAGCGAATCTATGAGTGTTGCTTTTGGAACAAACCCCACAACTGTCCAGAAAGAACAATGTGGAAAATATTTGAATTTTCCATTGGAAACAAAATATTAGTCTTGGCTTAGAAAAGGAGACAATATATTCCACTTGCGTAACAAAACTACATTTTTCACATCAAACATGTCACCAGGTAGCTGACAGTTATTGCTTCCTGAACTTGACAAATTGATGCAAGTCAGCACCCATCTGATACTGGCCAGTTAAAGAATATCTTCATGTTGAACACTAAAAAATCACATAAAAGTATAATATTAGACTTAACAATTTTTTATACAATAATTACAAGTCAAATTTTGACACTGATTCTTTATCATTTTAAATGGTTATTTAGTACTCTAGTATATTAAGTGTATATCATAATTTATTTAACCAATTCCCTTTTGACAAACAACTAAGTTATACCAAATTTTTTCTAATATAAAACACTGATAATAATCTTTCAGTACCTATCTGTGTGTATCTGACCAAATATTTCCTTTTCAGAAATAGAACAGTTGGTTAAAATGTATGCATCTTTTATAAATTTGGGGTACGGACCTCCCAAACTCCTCTCAAGAAGACTGTATTAACTTACACTCTTTCAGGCAGTATAGGAGAGTAACTGTTTCCTTGCTTCCTTACCAACACAGTATCATCACTCTCTGCTAATTTAATATATGACAACTATCTCATTTTCATTTGTATTTTTTTTATTTCAAGTGAGATCATCTAATACACCTTTAAGCATTTTTTCTTATGTTTTCAAATGCTCTACTGCCCTTGCAAGAGAATTCTTCACAACTGAACCAGCTCTATGCCTAAGGGGAAAGGGGAAATAAAGTAGAAAGGAAAAAAGTATATGTATAGTAGAACTTCTATAATTGACCACCTCCCTACATTGACCACTTCCTTAAATTGACCTAACTTTCATAGATCAGACATGTACCACCTGTACATATCACTACAGTGGGCCTAGCTCCTTATACTGACCGCCTCTAAATGTTGGTCAGTTTGTTACAGTTCCTTGGGTGATCAACATACAGAGATTCTATGGTATTTTTTTTTTTTAAATAAGGCTTAGGAATAATTAAAAGCAAAATGCTGATTCAATTGTCTTCTTTAGGAGCTCTTGATATGTTTAAATTATAATTAAGACAAGCAATTAGCAATACAATAGTTAAATAGTTAAATTAAATAGTTAATTTTTCAAGTTAATAACATTTACTAACAAGCACAAAAGGGACCAGCAGTTATCCCAAGGTCAGGGGTTACAAATATAAATGTCTACAGATGCCAGGCATGAAAAACAAATGAGGGAACTAAAAGCACATTCACTGTCTCAAGGGCTGAGCCATCATGCAGCTCTAGCTGATTGCCGCCAAGTGGAATTGCAAGTCCAGTTTTGCCCTATTTTCAAACTTTCAAAAAGTGTAAATTTGGATTTTAACATAAAATCTCCTGCTTTGTGAATGTTGAAAATGAAAAGAAAATGAAAACAAAGAATCCCCAAATACTACTGGCTAGCTCATGTGAATGTGTTGGTTCTCTGTCCTAGATAAATCAATAGGATGAGAACAAAATCAACTAATATAGTGATTACTGATGACAATAAGAGAAATTTGCCATATCATAGTCCATATACATTTGTCTTTTTAAAATACAAGACTACTAATATATATCATGACCTTTATGTGAATGTCTGAAAAGATCAATATAGAACCAATGGCCCATTTCTGAATCATCATTCACAGATAAAGACTGCCCGTGAGTTCAGTCTTTAGCTAGGTTATACACATTTCTAAAAGTACATGAAACTCTGCAAGGACCAAAACAGAATGCATGATTTTAAGAAAATCCAGTTCTATAGTTTCAGCTTTATATGATTCTTTCCTATAACTAATTTACATGAAGACTATTTCTCCAGGGCAGCACCTGTTGTTCAGCGGGTAGGGTGCCGGCCCCATACACCAAGGGTGGCAGGTTGGAATCCAGCCCTGGACAAACTGCAAGAAAAAAATAGCCAGGTGTTCTGGCAGGCACCTGTAGTCCCAGCTACTCAGGAGGTTGAGGCAAGAGAATGCTTAAGCCCAGGCGATGGAGGTGGCTGTGAGCTGTGATGCTATAGCACTCTATTGAGGGTAATAAAGTGAGACTCTGTCTCTAAAAAAAAAAAAAAAAAAAATCTACCCATTGGTCTATTTTCTTTTTCCTTTACTCTTTAAATACCATAAAAAAAAACACATTGTACCCCACAAATGCATAAATGTATTCATGACCTATGTGTATATGACTTAATATAAGGAAAAAAAATAATATTTCTCCAATTATGCTGGTTTCCTTTTCCTATTTAACCTATAATCCCCATTCCCCTACCTCCAAAGGTATGTTCTCTTCTCCCAGAATACAAAAGAAAGGCTTACTTCTTACCCATCCTTAATATTTCCAAGGTGCACTGCTCTATAGTGTAAAATTCTCCAGGTGCCAGAGGAACCATTCAACATTTGAGCTTGGAGGCACCAATTTTAATCAAGACATATCAGGTATATTATAGCGTGGGGAGGTGCTGATAACAATTTATATCAGTTCCATTAGCACTCCTCCCCACTTAATATCAAAGAATGAATTTCTCCTAAGGGAAGCTCCCTTACAGTAAGGCAAAGAGGACATTAGTAAGGAATAATAAAGGCAAGTATTTTGGCCAACTGATTAACTCCAGGCAGAGTTCCAAAATCTTTCTATCTTTCTATCTTAGAACCTGAATTCAGAAAACAGATGGTTGTCAAAGGGATGCATGTTAGTATGTTTTTTGAACTGAAAAATGAAGTCAGACTTCTCTGTCAGCAAGAAAATTTGATTTGCTTTATAACTGACAATGAGGACTCACTCAGTCAATTAGATTATATGGAAGACATTTTCCAAAATTTAAAGAACTAAATATGTAGCTCTAAGGATATGATGAAAATACAATTCAAATATAGCAAAACACTTAGACTCCTATGGTCAAATGAAATTTAAATTTTAAAAAATCACATAATTTTTTTTTTTCTTTGAGACAAGAGTCTCACTCTGCTGCCCAGGCTAAGCCTAGCTGATAACAATCTCAAACTCCTGGGTTCAAGTGATCCTCTTGCCTCAGCCTCC
>NW_003852468.1:8778399-8784571 GCF_000181295.1 Otolemur garnettii | reverse complement strand
TTGTTGTTTGGCGGGCCCGGGCTGGGGATTCGAACCCGCCACCTTAGGTGTATGTGGCTGGCGCCTTAGCCGCTTGAGCCACAGGTGCCGAGCCAAAGGAGTTCTTTTTTCTCCTCTATTTGCAATTAAACCCTTTTATGTAACCATTTTTCTCCTCTATTTGCAATTAAACCCTTTTATGTAACCATTTTTCTCCTCTATTTGCAATTAAACCTTTTATGTAACCATACCAAAGATTCTTGGGTTTCTTGCTACCACTCACCCTTAACATATTTAATCCAGCAAATATATATCACAATAAACTAGTTTCCATGGTGGGAAACTAGCTATTTTTCAGACCCTTATTGGTGATTTTTTTCTGCCTATCAATATGGTAGATAGACGTATTGACAGTATAGTGTTTAACAGACAGAATTGAGTTTCAAACCAAACTTTCTCATTTATTAGCTATGTGTCTCAAGGGATATTACCTGATCTCCTTTTGCCTCAGTTCCTTTATTTCAAAATGATAAAAGCACTATCTCATAAAATGATCGTAAGATTGAATTAGCACATTTCTTTTTTTTTTTCTTTTTTTGAGACAGAGTCTCAAGCTTTCATCCTAGGTGAAGTGCTAAGCCATAATAGCTCATAGTAACCTCCAACTCTTGGGCTCAAGTGATCCTCTCGCCTCAGTTTTTCTACTTTTAGTAGGGACAGGGTTCCACTTTTGCTCAGGCTGTTCTCAACTTCTGAGCTCACCCAATCCACCCGCCTCAGCCTCCCAGAATGCTAGGATCATAGGTGTGAGCCACTGTTCCTGGCCTTAAATCAGTACATTCCTGTAAATTTCTTAGAGCAGTGCCAGGTACATAGTTATATGCTATACAAATGTTAGTGAAATTGTTTAAGACATCGGTGACACCAAGGCCTTTCAGTCATTCATACTTTCATCAAAGAATAAATTTTTTTCTGAGACAGGGTCTCACTCTGTTGCCTACGTTAAGGTACAGTGGCATTATTGTAAATTTCTGGGCTCAAGTAATCTTCCTGGTTCAGCTTCCCAGGTAGCTGGGACTATAGGCACACACCGCCACAGACAGCTAAGCTTTTTACTTTTTGTAGAGACAGGGTCTCCTTATGTTGACCAGGCTGGTCTTCAACTCCTGGCCTCAAGTGATCCTACTGCCTTGGCCTCCCAAAGTGCTAAGATTACAGGCATGAGCCACTGTGCCTGGCCAAAGAATAGATAAGAATGACAGACAATGTGCTATGATAGGGATTCAAAGATGAAGAGAATATGTCCCTGCTCTCTAATGTTCATACCCAGTTAGGAGAAACAAACATGAAAACAATGTGGTAACATTAATAAATGTTTATGGTTAAATAATTTCAGAAGTTTGAACTAAGTACTATCAAAAAGAAAGTGTTTAATTCTGATAGGAAATTCCAGAGAAGGCTTCCTAAAGAGTCTGACTTTTAATTTGGATTTTTTTAAAAGATAGACTCTTACTCTTTTGCCCACCCTGGAGTGCAGTGGTGTAATCATGACTCACTGTAGCCTAGAACTCCTAGGCTTAAATGAACCTTCTGTCTGAGCCTCTGAAGTAGGCTGGGATTACATCACGCCTGGTTAAGTTTTTGAAAGATATTTTTGTAGATCACACCTGTAATCCTAGCACTCTGGGAGGCTGAGGTGGGTGGATTGCCTGAGCTCAGGAGTTCAAAACCAGCCTGAACAAGAGGGAGCCCCGATCTCAAAAATGCACTCAGGCATTGTGGTAGACACCTGTAGTCCTAGGGAAGCTGAGGCAAGAGCATCACTTGAGCCCAAAAGTTTGAGGTTGTTGTGAGCTATGACGCCATAGTACTCTACCAAGGGCAACAAAGTGAGACTCTGTCTCAAAAAAATAAATAAGGGCATAGCTGGGCATTGTGATGGGTGCCTGTAGTCCCAGCTACTCAGGAGGCTGAGGCAAGAGAATCACCTAAGCCCAGTAGTTAGAGGTTGCTGTGAGCTGTGACGCCACAGCACCTACTGAGGGTGACAAAGTGAGACTCTATCTCTAAAAATAAATAAATAGGCTCAGCACCCGTAGCTCAGTGAGTAGGGCACCGGCCACATACACCAGGGCTGGTGGGTTTGAGCCTGACCCAGCCCTGGTAAACAACAATGACAACTGCAACCAAAAAATAGCCGGGCATTGTGGCAGGCACCTGTAGTCTCAGTTACTCAGGAGGCTGAGGCAAGAGAATCTCTTAAGCCCATGAGTTGGAGGTTGCTGTGAGCTATGACACCACAGTGCTCTGCTGAGGGCAACATAGTGACACTCTGTCTCAAAAGATAATAATAATAATAATAATAATAAAATGAATAAATAATTTTTTTTTTAGAGATGGGGTCTCACTATGTTGCCCAAGCTGGTCTCAAATTCCTGGCCTCCTAAAGTGCTGGGATTACAGGCATGAATACCTGGCCTTCATTTGAATATTAAAGGATAAAAAGTAGCTCATCACATAGGTAAGGTGGGTGAGGGCATTCAAAGTAGAGAAAAAGCTGTCCTAAAGACCCCTATCTTTAAGGCATACACTTAAGAGTCTTAAGTCTATTGGTAAGAACTTAGAACTAAACATAAAAATAAATATTAATATTAATATTATGCTGAGCAATGTGGTAGGGGATAGAGATTTCTATGATCTTCTACTATTTTATATGCATCTCTAAGTTACAACTGAAACAAAATAACCCCATTTTTCTCTATATATGCCATTCTCCAATGCTTATACATTATATTGTTTTCATTTATGTATAATTGCAAGTGTTCATTTTCCAAACTAAAACAAGGTACGTTATTTTCTGCAAAAATCAAATAATAGCTGTAGTTGATCTGAAAGCTTTCCAAGTCATAATAGAAGCATGAAATATTTTAAATTCTTTATAAGAAGGAAAGAGAATAAGGCCTGGTGTGGTGGCTCAGGCCTGTAATCCTAGCACTCTGGGAGGCTGAGGCAAGTGGATTGCCAGAGCTCAGGGGCTCGAGACAAGCCTGAATAAGAGCAAGACCCCATCTCTAAAAATAGCTGGGAGTTAGGGCAGGTGCCTATAGTCCCATCTACTTGGGAGGCTGAGGCAAAAGGATGGCTTGAGCCCAAGAGTTTGAGGCTGCTGTGAGCTATGATGCCATGACACTCTATCAAGGGTGACAAAGTAAGATACTGTCTCAGAAAAAAGAAGAAAGAAGGATAGTATATCAACCTAGTTTACCATCATAATCCATTTTAGTTTAATCTGAGATTCTTATCAATAATGCAAACAAGCCTGGGTGCAGTGGCTCATGCCTGTAATCCTAGCACTCTTGGAGGCAGAGGTGGGAGTCCTTGAGCTCAAGAGTTTTAGACCAGCCTAAGAAGAGACCCTGTCTCTACTAAAAATAGAAAAATTAGCTGAGTGTTGTAACAGGTGCCTGTAGTCCCAGCTAATCATGAGGCTGAGGAAGGAGGACTGCCGGAGCCCAAGAGTTTGAGGTTGCTGTGACCCAGGCAGACATCAATGCACTCTAGCCTGGGGCAAGAGTGAGACTTTATTTCAAAAAAAAAAGAAATGCAAACAACTCTAACGCAAATAACTCTGTATAATATAATAAATACCTTATAAAATAATTTTCCTCATCACTGTTTACATCATGAATAGATATGACACATACCTGTGTCTGAAGGACGTAAAAAGTCTGTGTCACAGGTGAAAAAGGTCTGATGGTCCTGAGCTGACAAATTCATGTCATAGTACGTAAGTGGTTCTTTACCAGTCACCCAAGTGTATCTTTACCAAAAAAAATTTAAATTGAACATTAGAGGACATACCTGCTACAGCAGACACTATTTAAATTTCAAAAATATATTGCTACAAATTCTCTTAAGATATTTAAAAAAAAGGGATAACATACACAAATACTTAAGAGTATGATAATAAAACATCAAAAACCAAATAGGAAAAGACTATTCAATAAACAGTGCTTTGAAAGTTGAATTTGAAGGGATAACAATTTTAGTCAGTTAAATATAGACTATTAACTATACTTAAATATATTCTCACCTCTCTAAACCCACAATAAATTAACAGCTAGTTAACAAATTGGCTAATAAATACATTTTACAATGTTATATCTCATTAGTAGCTAACAAATAGCAAATTAAAATAAGTTCTACTTTTTGCCTATCCAATGGGCAAAGATAATGTTATCAAGGGTGAAGTGGGATATGCACACATATACTGCTGGTATAAATGTAAATTGGTATCTACATTTTTTTTTCAGAAATCAATTAGGTAATATCTATGAAGAGTCTTAAAAGCAGTCACACCCAGCTGACAGATGAATACATGAATTCTACTATCCCTACTTTTATTTTTGAACTTTCCATAGTAAGAATTTTTTAAAATATTAAAGGAGAGAAAAAAACCTATTCATGTTCTTTGATTCCAGTGATATAAATCAACTCTAAGGAAATAATCATAGATGTGGTTAAATATTTATATATAAAGATATCCCTCTAGTGTAAATGTTAATAGAGACATAATAATCATTTTTAAGGATTTCAGATTAATATGAGGTTACAAAGCATGAAGTTATATAATTTACACATGAAAAATTAAAGTCCAGAGTTATAGCTGTGTCCTACACCCATGCATTGTACTCTACACCCATGCATTGTACCCACTGGGTGGAAAGATACTGAATCCCTTCCTTCCCTCCTCCCTTCTTGAATTTAATTGAGATTTTCTCTTCTGTAGGTCTGTGTTTCAAATCAGTTATTAAGTGCAGGGACATAATAATCTTAAGTGACCCAGATAAAGGTGTTGCAGGTAAAGTATGATATCTCTATATAATAGAAAATATACAACTGTTAAAAATCGTGTTTTTTTGGCTCAGCGCCTGTAGCTCAAGTGGCTAAGGTGCCAGCCACATACACCAGAGCTGGCGAGTTCAAATCCAGCTGGGCTCGCCAAACAACAATGACAACTACAACCAAAAAAAATGGCCAGGCGTTGTGGTGGACAACTGCAATCCCAGCTACTTGGGAGGCTGAGGCAAGAGAATCTCTTAAGCCCAAGAGTTGGAGATTGCTGTGAGCTGTGACACCATGGCACTCTACCCAGGGCGACAGCTTGAGACTCTGTCCAAAAAAAAAAATCGTGTTTTTGAAGAAATTCATGTTTTTAAGAAATTTTATGGGAAATTCACATACTATTATGTTTTTAAAAAAAAAAGGAGGATGTAAAACTATACATACATTATAATGTTTGAGTTTTGTTTCTATATATGCATATATAAGAGAAAAACTGCATGGAAATACTCTAAAATACTAACAGCAGTTATCATAACCTGTTGATATGACAAAATGATTTTTACTTTCCTTTTTATACACCTCTGTACTTTTCAATTTTCCACAATAAATATGCATATGTTTTATAATCAGAAAAAATAAGCATTTTAAAAACACATTATAAGTGTTCTTTACATATATTATCAAAGCTTTTAAATTATTTAACTGTATAAATTGCCTTATAAAGTCTTTGGCTATTTTGTAAGAAATTACCATGAGGGAAAAAACTCCCAAATCTTTCATTTATCAAAGTTTTGTTATGTATTCTAAGATTCAAAAAATGTAGGGGCCAGGCATGGTAGCTCTCATCTGTAATTCCAGCACTTGGGAGGCTGAGGTGGGTGAATTGCCTAAGCTCACAGGTTCAAGCCAGTGAGTTTTGTTTCTATATATGCATATATAAGAGAAAAACTACATGGAAATATTCTAAAATACTAACAGCAGTTATCATAACCTGTTGATAGGACAAAATGGGTAGATTGCCTAAGCTCACCAGCCTAAGCCAGAGTGAGACTCCCGTCTCTAAAAATAGCCAGGTGTTGTGGCGGGCACCTGTAGTCCCAGCTACTTGGGAGGCTGAGGCAAGAGAATCACCTAAACCCAGGAGTTGGAGGTTGCTGGGAGCTATGATGCCATGGGCACTCTACTAAGGGTGACAAAGTGAGACTCTCTCTCAAAAAAAAAAAAAAAGGCAAAAAATGTTATAATCCACATTATTCCCCAAATGATTTAAAGCCATTAAAAATATATGTACGATATTGGCTCAGCGCCTGTGGTTCAAGTGGCTAAGGCGCCAGCCACATACACCTAA
>NW_003852468.1:8762218-8777685 GCF_000181295.1 Otolemur garnettii | reverse complement strand
AAAAAAAAAAAAAAAAAGACTTTTACATAAAGACAAACCAATCATTCAAAGGAAACAAATATTCTTAACATTAAGAAATTTCTCTTTAAGGTCTTCGTGAAGTGAATACTGTATAATATAACAAAGAATAGCCTCAATAACTTTGCTTAAACACACTAAGAAGTTTAAGGACCTGTCTTTTCTTTTTGTTTTTTGCAGTTTTGGCAGGGGCTGAGTTTGAACCTACCACCTTCGGTATATGGGGCCAGCGCACTACTCCTTGAGCCACAGGCGCTGCCAAGGACCTATCTCTTACAGAATCTTTTAATATAGGCTCCATGGCATCTTTCATAAAAGCCTAGATTTCCACTGGTGCAGTGGCTCACAACTGTAATCCTAGCAGTCTGGGAGCCTGAGGTAGGAGGATTGCTTGAGTTCAGGAATTTGATATAGTATGAGCAAGAGTCAGACATTGGCATGAGAGAGTGAGACCCCAGCTCTAGTAAAAAATAGAAAAAGTTAGCTGAGTGTTTTAACAGGTGCCTGTAGTCCCAGCTACTGGAGAGCTGAGGCATGAGGATCATTTGAGCTCAAGAGTTTAAATTTGCTGAGAGCTGTGATGATGCCACGGCACTCTACCCAAGGTGACAGAGTGAGACTATCTCAAAAACAAACAAACAAAAATCACTTTAACTTATTATATATCAGTATCTTTACCTAGAAAAGCTGTGATATATTTATAACAATAAACGTTTCCATAATGTGTTTACCCTCAGACCAATGTCATACTGAAAGCAAAATGTGATTACCTCCTATATTCTGCTCCTCTGAAAAGGTTTAGAGGGTTTCTCCATACTTTGCATTCTGAAAAATAAGGAGGGAAAAAGAAAAAAAATGAGATAGTTTAATTAAATGCAGTTAAATCTTCATTTAACCAACACTCACTGTCTACCTACTGCTAAGCATGGTGGTAGCCACAGAGTTACAAAGATGAATAAAACATGCCAAGTTAGAGAAACAAAGTTAACTAAGTCATTCCCTTATTTCTGTCTCCACAGCATTTGGTTCATACATCAATGTAATATGGTATGTATTTACCACTTTACAGAGTCATTATCTGTCTGGTTTTTAGTTTCTCCTTTAAAATGTGGTCTTTTAAAACTTTGTTCATTTTTATACTCTTGGAGCCTAGCGCGGCATCTAAAACTGTACTCATTTAATTGAATTAAATACAGCATGAGCATTAGTCATGTAAACAATGGCCTAAGCTGTGATAAATGCTATAGTAGAGATATGTTTTGCTCTAGGAGAAAAAAGAAAAGTTATTAATTTTGCTCTAGGGAAATCAGGGAAGGCTTTAGAAAGTACATGACACTTGAACTGGCATTCAATCACTGTAAAAGGTAAGTAGAAGGTTGCCAGATAAAGAACATTCTAAGCGGAAGAAGTATAAAACCACACAGCATGGGAAGAAAAAAAATCATTTTACCATAAGGACATTTGCACTTGAATGTTTAAGCAGCTCAGTTCACAATTGCAAAGATGTGGAAACAATCCAAGTCCCCATCAACCCATGAATGGATTAATAAACTGGCATATGTATGCCTAGAATACTGTTCAGTCATATAGAAAGATAGAGACTTTATATCTTTTGTATTTACCTGGAAGGATTTAGAGAACATCCTCCTAAGAAAAGTATCACAAGAATGGAAAAGCAAGTATCCAATGTACTCAATATGAAACTAGTACATGAGCAACTACACAGCCACAAGAGAAAAACACATTTAAATTCAAAAAGGGAGGAAGAGGAGGGGAGAAGAGGGGAGGGGACTTGATAAGCTCTTACCTATTGGGTATAGTGTAGGGGTATGTGGCATGCCTCCTGGGTGAAGGGCTCAACTACAACTTGGACTTTCCTAATGAACACAAACGATTTAACCTAATCATACCCTTATATAAACCTGAAATAAAAAATAAATTTAAAAACCCACACAACATGGCTAGGCTAGATAGAGTACAGGGTAAGGGGTGGGAGGGAGAGTCATTTTCTGACCTGTAAATGATCAGAAATGATTAGGTTAGAAAATAGACTGGGGGAAACTGATGAAGGAGCTTCTATACCATACTAAGGAGTTTAGCTATTATTCTTAGTCATCAAACTTTATCAAGAGAAAAATAAATATCAGATCTTTGTTTACATCAGCAGTTTAGAAAGTCTGATTCATATACCTACGAAATAACAATCAATTTCATAATAAATTGTAAGAAATTATTGCCTTTTTGCTGTGTTGACTTAACCTCAGTTCTATGACCCTTAGAGTTGAGGGGCTTCCTTAAAATTTGTGCCCTCAGCACCTCACTTGTTTTACTCTTTCTACAAAGTTGAATTGGTTGTGCAAAATTAATGGTGGGTAAAACTGCTAGTACTTTAACAAGAGTCAAGGCAGTGACACCAAATTCTATTAGAAATCATCGGCTTCTTCACTCCCAGATCCTACAGCAAAAACAAGGCAAATTTCTTAAACATTATACCAGGTAAGATGGTTATCTCTAGCAAAAGCTATTGTTTGGTGAGATGAACTGGCACTTTTGTCATGGAACACCCCTTACACTTGAAAGAGTTACAGACAGAAAAACTTACGATTATTTAGATGGGTACCTGGAAGCCACTTTCTTAAAAATGAATAGAGTCTGTTAACTTGAAGGGAGAAAACTATTCAGTATTTTCTGCCAATGATAAAATTTGAGCTTTTAAGTATGTATTAGAATTTTGAAAAACTTATGCCTGCTATTGTGAACTTGGTAATTCACAATACTTAAAAGAGTCTTCTGTAAGCTTGGTGGTGATATTAATAAATGTGATTTTTTATATGATGCACTTAAATGTATCAACATTTAAGATATGTAAAACTTAGTGAACAAGTTTTTTCCAAATAATCAATGCATATGCTATAAAATTATGCATAAGTATCAGATCCATTCAAAATGCAAGATATATCAGATTTAATGTAACAGAGCATGAAAAGTTCAGACTCCACACTGCAACTAAACTTTCAGAAAGTACCTCTTAGCAAGTTTGGGAGTAATAACAAAAAAAGATATCCACAATTTTCAAAGAAGCCTATTCAAATACTCTTCCCTTTTCCAATTACATATCTGTGTGAGACCAGATCTTCTTTACATACTTCAGTCAAAATAACATATCACAACAAGCAATGTGGAAACAGACAAGAGAACAAGCTATCTTCTATTAAGCTAAATATTAAAGGAAGTTAAACAAATGTGAAACAATGCCAGTCTTCTGACTACACTCTTCCTTGTTGCGTGAAATAGAATTCTTTTTCATAATATATGTGTTAGTCAGCTTTGGCTGCTGTAACAAAATGCCATAGACTTAGTAGCTTAAATATTTATTTTCCTATGTTCTGGAGACTGGAAGTCTGAGATCAGGGAGCCAGCAAGGTTGAGTTCTGGCAAGGGCACTCTTCCTGACTGGCAGACAGCTGCCTTTGTTCTGTGTTCTCACATGGCAGAGAGACCCCAAGCCCTGTGTCTCTTTCTCTTCTTCTTCTTTTTTTTTTTTAACCCTTTCAAGAACTTGATTTTATCATCCTCTTCTTATAAGGGAATCTATTCTATCAGATCAGGCTTCTACCCTTATTTAATCTTTTTTTCTTTTTTTCTTTGAGACAGAGTCTCACTATGTCACCCTTGGTAGAGTGCCATGGTATCACGACTCACAGCAACCTCAAACTCCCGGGTTTAAGCAATTCTCTTGCCTTAGCTTCTCATGTAGCTGGGACTACAGGCACCCACCACAATGCCTGACTATTTTTTTCTTGAAGTTGTCATTGTTGTTTCAGCTGGCCCTGGCCAGGTTCAAACCCACCACCCTCAATGCATGTGGCCAGTACCGCAACCACTGTGTCACAGGCACCAAGCCCCCTTATTTAATCTTAATGGTCTCCTTAAAGGTCTATCTATAATACAGTCACATGGGGGATTAGAGATTCAAAATATGAATTTTGGGGTATATAATTTAGTACATAGAATTCCTTCTCTGACCCCCTAAAATTTATGTCTTTTTTTCATACAAAATACATGAATTCCCTGAAAGCCTCCAAAGTCTTAACTCATTCCAATATCAACTCTAAAATTCAAAGTCTCACTTGAGCCCAAGAGTTTGAGGTTGCTGTGAGCTATGATGTCACAGCACTCTACTGAGGGTAGCCAAGTGAGACTCTGTCTCAAGAAAATAAATAAATAAAAATAAAATTAAACAATATCTCAAGTCTTATCTAAATACTATCTGAATTGAATATGGGTACAATTCCTTCAATATGAGACTCAAGGTACAATTTATCCTTAGGCTAAATTCCTTTCCAGATGTGAACCTGTGGAACCAGACAAGCTATGTGTTTCTAATATACTGTAGAACAGTGGTCAGGCATAAGGTAGATACCCCTATTCCAAAAGGGAGAAATCAAAAGGATGGAAGGGATGATAGGTACCAAGCATTCTAAAACCTAGCAAGGCAAATTCCACTAGATCTTAAAGCTTGAGAATAATTCTCTTTGGTTGCATACTCTGTCCTCCAGAGGTGGCAATGTTACCCTCATGACTCTATGGGACAACCCCACCCATGTAGGGCTACTAAGATGGCCTGGCCCCTGAGGCACTGGGCAGAGTCATCATAGGTCCAGAAACTGGCTCCTCTTTGAAATCAAGGAGGAAATGGCCTTGCTTCCCTGGGCTTGTGGTAGGAATGGCAACCCAGGTTTGGTCATTCTTCCCATTTTCTTTTTGAGACAATCTCACTGTGTCACCCTGGGAAGAATGCTGTGGCATCATCATAACTCACAGCAACCTCAAACTCCTGGGCTCAAGAGATCCTCTTGCCTCAGCCTCCTGGAGAGCTGGGATTATAGGCGCTGGCCACAACGCCTGGCTAGTTTTTCTATTTTTAATAGACGTAGGGTCTTGGTTTTGCTCAGGCTGATCTTGAACTTCTGAGCTCAAGCAATCCTCCAACCTTGGCCTCCCAGAGTGCTAGGATTACAGGCATGAGCCACCTCATTGGGCCATTCTTCCCTTTTTTTTTTTTTAAGTCAATACACATTTAAGCTCTATGGCCAGGTCCTATAGAATCCAAGACGTCCAATAGCCTTCCTTTATTCTGTCCTGCCATCTCTGTCTCTTTTACTTCAAATTGGCAATGTGTTTGCTGGCATAAACCCAACTCTATTCCTGGCTTCTGATGAGATAACTAATCAAAGTCCATAAGGTACACACATAATATTAATTAGTTATTCAGTCACACCCTTAGTGTTCTTGTTGGAACGAGTTTTTCTCATTTTTTATAATAAAGATAAGTTGAGAACTTTACAAATCTCCAAGTTCTGGTTCTTTTTTGCTTAACCATTCCTTCTTTGATTCATCTCTTTCCCTTCACATTTCTCTATTAAGAGTCAGGAGAAACTAAGTTGCCCTTTTGACACTTTGTTTAAAAATTTCCTCAGCTAAGTATCTAATTTCATTGCTCTCAAGTTCTACTTGCCATAAAATGACATCACAGTTCAGCCAAGTTCTTTTCCACTTTATACAAGGATCACCTTTCCTCTAGTTGCCAATACCATGTTCCTCACTTCCATCTGAGACCTTACCAGATTTGCCCTTAACATCCATATTTCTACCATGCACCTCAAAACTCTTCCAGTTTCAATCCATTACCCAGTTCTAAAGCCACTTCTGCATATTCAGGTATTTTATACGGCAGCGCCCCACTTCTTAGTATCAAGATCTATATTAGTAAGCTCAGGCTGCCATAACAAACTATTATATATTGAATGGCTTAAACAATAGGAATTTATTTTCTCTCAATCTGGATGTTGAGAGATCATCATTCCAAGATCAGAATACCAGAAAGATTGGGCTCTGGTGAAGTTCTCTTCCTGGTTTGCAGATAGCAGCCTTTTTGCTGTGTCCTTGCATGGTTGAGGTGGTAGAGAGAGAAAGGGGGGTTATAGGAGAAGGGTAAGGAGGGGGAAAGACGGTGAGGGTAGAGAGAAAGGAGAGAGGAGAGGGAAAGAGAGAGCTCTCTTCTTACGTAGCCATCAATCCTATCAGACCAAGACCCTCACCCCATATGACCTCATTTAATTACTTCCTAAAAGTCCTAACTTCAAATATAGCTATACCAAAGGTTAGAGTTTTAACATATGAATGTTAGGGGACACATTTTAGTCAATACCAAGATGTTAATGTGCACTGGGTTTATTGTTATTTTTAAAATAATAAATATTTTAAAAATTTAAGCTTTAATTTCTAGTATGTTAAATATTGATGAATATAATCCAAATATAAACAAAGCTCTTTGAGGTCTTCAATAATTTTTAAGAATGTAAAGGATTCCTCAGTCAAAAAGTTTGAGAACCACTTTTTTATGTAGTAAAGAGAGAGGATATTCTAAAAGGAGAACTGTTAAAAGAATAGTCTAAGGTGGCGCCTGTAGCTCAGTGAGTAGGACACTGGCCACGTATACTGAGGCTGGTGGGTTCGAACCCAGTCTGGGCCAGCTAAAACAACAATTGACAACTGCAACACAACAACAACAAAAATAGCCAGACTTTGTGGCAGGTGCCTGTAGTCTCAGCTACAAGAGGGAGGCTGAGGCAAGAAAATCACTTAAGCCCAAGAATTTGAGGTTGCTATGAGCTGTCATACCACAGCACTCTACGGAGAGCACCATAGTGAGACTCTGTCTCAAAAAAAAAAAAAAAAGAATAGTCTAAGAAAGAGATGTCAAGGGCCTAGATATGAGTCAATGAATATTGAAATAAAAGAAGGTAGGGTAGAGATAACTTTTAAGGGGAAATTAATATAATTTAGAGGTTTAGTGTTCTGAGAAGAAAGGGGAATTAAAGGAGATACATGTATAAATTGAAACTACTCAAAGATTCCTAGTATGAAAATTGAGTGCCAATTACATATTTTAGGATTATGAAGAAAAAACTATTAGAGAAAGATAATTAGTTTCATTTTGCACAGAATGAGTTCAAGGTGCTTAGGGCCATCAAAGGTGGAACTTTTAGCTCGGCACCTATGGCTCAAGTGGCTAAGGCGCCGCCACATACACCAGAGCTGGTGGGTTTGAATCCAGCCTGGGCCTGCAAAACAACAATGACAACTACAACCCAAAAATAGCTGGGTGCTGTGGTGGGCACCTGTATTCCCAGCTACTTTGGAGGCTGAGGCAAGAGAATCGCTTAAGCCCAGGAGTTGGAGATTGCTGAAGCTTCATGCCACAGTACTCTACCCAGGGCAACAGCTTGAGGCTCTGTCTCAAAAAAAAAAAAAAAGTGGAAATTTCTAGCAAAGAGCTAGAAATGTGGGTCTAGAATGTAAAAGTGGCCTTGAGCATAGAAATTTAAAATTGGACAGGCGTGGTGGCTCACATCTATAATCCTAGCACTCTGGGAGGTGGAGGCAGGTAGATCGCTTGAGCTTGGGAGTGCGAGACTAGCCTGAGCAAGAGTGAGACCCCATCTGTACTAAAAAAATGAAAAACTTGAGGCAAGAGGATCACTTGGGCCCAAGAGTTAGAGGTTGCTGTGCGCTATGATGCCACAGCACTCCACCCAGGGCAACAGAGTGAGACTCTGTCTCAAAAAAAAAAAAAAAAAAAAAAAAAAGAAATTTAAAATTGATTCTATCAGCACACATCTATGGTAGGTAATATAAAATGAGATAAAATTACCCAGAGAGAGAAAGTTGAACAAAAAGGAGACTTTAATTCACTTTTTTTTTTTTTGAGACAGAGTCTCACTTTTATCGCCCTCAACATCACAGCTCACAGCAACCTCAAACTCTTGGGCCCAAGCAATTCTCTTGCTTCAGACTCCTGAGTAGCTGGGACTATAAGCACCTGACACAATGCCTGGCTATTTTTAGAGATGGGGTCTCGCCTCTGGCTCAGGCTGGTCTGGAACTTAAGCAATTCACCTAATTTAGCCTCCTAGAGTGCTGGGATTATAGGTGTGAGCCACCGTGCCCCGCCCATTTTTGAGGCCCAATGAAAGTATCTCTTCTGTGAAACATTTTGTGGCCCTCCCTGCAAGAGTAATTGACCACTCCCTCTTTTCAGTCATCATAGTATCTTGTACATAATCTATAAAAGTAGCTAAACATATTCTTTTGCTGTCCACTTATTTATATGTCTGTATTCTCCACCAAGCTGGAACGTTCTTAAGGTTATCTTCATTCTCAGTGTGAAAATTTTACTTTCCTACTTATACATCACTAATAATACTCACTTTATATTACCAGATACATATAGAGGAAGAGTTTACAATTAAAACATGACAATGGAATATCCATACATGAAGAACTCAGACTTTGATACCTTTGCTAGTATACTGAAAAGATAAAATATTTTTCCTGCTTTGCTCTTTTGGTAAGGATGTGTAATTGTGTCTGTTCTCTCCTTTATGAGTAATAAGTTCCCCTGCTTATTTGCTGGGCATATATGCACTGAAAAAATTATTACAATTTCTAGCCTCCCTTATGGCTAGTAATGGTCATAACACAAAGTTCTGACCAGTAAGAAGTATGTAACACTTTTGAGCACTCTCCTCAACTGATGTGGAGCGCCCTTTTCCTGGACATCTTTCCTCCCTGCTGACTGGAACGTACATGTGATAGTTGAAGCCAGAGCAACTATCTTGGAAGACCAGGTAATAAACCGCATTTGGTGTGATACCAGGCCAACAAAATAGACAGACTCTGGGGCTCTCATGATCATTACTCTCCATACCAATCATGGATTAATTAACTTTATCTACACAAAAGACAAACTTCTATCTTGATCTATTTGCACTGCTACAACAATACAATACCATAAACAATGTAAATTTATTTCTCATAGTTCTGGAGGCTGGGAAGTCCATAACCAAGGTGTGGGCCAATCTGGTGTCTGTTTTTTTTTTTTTTTTTTGAGACAGAGCCTCAAGCTATTGCCCTAGGTAGAGTGCTGTAACATCACAGCTCACAGCAACCTCCAGCTCCTGGGCTCAAGCGATTCTACTGCCTCTGCCTCCCAAGTAGCTGGGACTACAGGCACCCGCCAAAACGCCTTGCTGTTTTTTGGTTGCAGCCGTTATTGTTTGGCGAGCCCAGGCTGGATTTGAACCCGCCAGCTCAGGTGTATGTGGGGGGGGCGGGTAATACCAACATTCAAACCACAGCACTCTGTTGTCAAATTCAATCTTAACTATATGGCTCTAAAAAAAAACATTATAAAAGTAGTTACCTGACAAATTCTGCCTGCTGGTTTCACTTTCTCTGTTGTTGGAAGGAGAACCTGGTTCTGAAATGCTGCTCTCTATTCTTCCCATCAGTGGTCGCAAATGGCTTACAGATACTTGCTCAATAAAAGATGTGCCATGCTTATGGAAGTACCACCATTCAAATATCTAAGACAAATAGAAAATATCCTTCATTTAGAATTGATCGGCAGACGTATGAGCTCAAATTAAAACATCCTCTGTAGACATTCCTGTTCAATTTAGCATTTAAAATGCATATTCCTTTGAGGGCGGTGCCTGTGGCTCAGTTAGTAGGGCGCCAGCCCCATATACCAAGGGTGACGGGTTCAAACCTGGCCCCAGCCAAACTGCAACAAAATAATAGCTGGGCATTGTGGTGAGTGCATGTAGTCCCTGCCACTGGGGAGGCTGAGGTAAGAGAATTGCCTAAGAGCTAGAAGTTGCTGTGAGCTGTGACGATACTGCACTCTACCGAGGGTGATAAAGTGAGACTCGTCTCTTAAAAATAAATGCATATTCCTTTCAAACCAAACAAAACAAAATACACAAACATAAGATTCACCAATAACACATGCCATATAAAAATGAAATACCTTTTTTTGAGACAAAGTCTCCAGCTGTCACCCTGGGTAGAGTGACAGTGGCATTACAGCTTACAGCAACCTCAAACTCCTCGGCTTAAGCAATTCTCTTGCCTCAGCTTCCCACATAGCTGGGAATACAGGCGCCCACCACAACGCCTATTTTCTATTGCAGTTGTCATTGTTGTTTAGCTGGCCTGGGTTAGATTCGAACCCAACTGCCTGGGTGTATGTGGCTGGCACCCTACCCACTGAGCTACCGGCAGCTCCTGAAATACCTTTTTCATAGTTTTGTCTCAAAAGTTAGACAAGGTGGCTCAGCGCCTATAGCTCAATCGGCTAAGGCGCCAGCCACATACACCTAAGGTGGCGGGTTCGAATCCCCAGCCCGGACCCGCCAAACAACAATGACGGCTGCAACCAAAAAAATAGTCGGGCGTTGTGGCGGGCGCCTGTGGTCCCAGCTACTTGGGAGGCGGAGGCAGGAGACTCGCTTGAGCCCAGGAGTTGGAGGTTGCTGTGAGCTGTAATGCCACGGCACTCTACCCAGGGGGACAGTGAGGCTCTGTCTCAAAAAAAAAAAAAAAGTTAGACAAGGTTAGGCAAACTATATGTATGTAATAAAGCATCAAAACAGTAAGAAGCATTTACAACTAACTGTTATGTGGCACTATTACTTTATTCTATCTGTAACACAATTAAAAACCGTTTGAAAACAATTAACATAGTGGATTAAGAACTAGACTAGGATCAGAATGTCTACATTTGATTCCCAAATCAGCTATTTATTAGCTGTGGGCTTTGGGCAAGTCACTTAATGTCTAACATCTCAGAACTTTAGTCTCTCATCTATTATTTTTTTAATTAATTATTTTTTTATTAAATCATAACTTTGTGCATTGATGCATTTATGGGGTTCTCAGGGTACTGCTTCAATACACAATGTGAAATGTTTACACTGAACTACGTAACACATCCATCACAGTCATACTCATTTAGTCTCTTGTTTATTAAATGCGGTTAACAAGAATTATAAGAAAGTGCTTTTTGAACCAAAAAGTTATTACTCCAATATTTGGCAATATTAATTTACAGGTTAAGAGTCAGAATGGTTCCTATATTTAACCATTTAAAAATCAAGATATTCACTTCTTTGTGTTTCCATAGTTTATCCCTGCTATAAAAAATGGAACCAGAAGAAGCTCTCTATGCCAAAATGAGCAGAAATTTTCAAACATGGACTCCAACCGTCCAAACTTTCTTGGCCTGGCTCGTATGGGTTTCAGTTTAAATGATACTTAGGGAATTCTCTTGATTCCACAGAATTGGGTCTTATGTTTTCCTTTCAGAGTAATCTTTTCACCTGTAATAACTGATGCTGTTCTCTAGCCCCCAAGCACACTCCCACTGAGGTAGAAGTAACACATGCACCACAGCTAGCTTACACATTTCCTTCAGCTCTTTAACCAAAAATGTCAGCATTTCAGTGAGACCTTCCCTTACTGCACAGATAACATTTCAACCTTCTACCATGATACTGCAAATGCCCCTCTGTACTTCATTATTTTCCCTTAGTACTTTTCACTAATACTAAGAAAATGCTATTTGTTTTACTTATTTACCTTTTATTATTTATCCCCCAATAAAATATAAGCTCCATGATCACAGGATTTTTTTTAGTTTTATTTACTGCTGTAAACCCAGTGCTTAGAAACAGTGCATGGCATCCAATTGGTACTCAATAAAAAATTGTCAAGTAAATGAATCAATTGTTCATTATCACCTTCTGGACCAAATTCCATGAGGTCAGAATCTGCTTACCATGGTATCTCCACCGTCTACAGCTGTGTTCAACACATAAAAGGCCCTCTATAATTATTTGTTGAATGAATAAATTAAGAACTTTCAGTTTGAAATGTTCATTATGTTCACTTGAATAATTTTATACAATTAGTTTTCTATGTCTTTACTATAAAATTAATATCTCCCTCCTCTTATTTATGGACCACTTCCCTCAAAAAGCCAACTCAGAGGCTCGGCGCCTGTGGCTAAAGTGGCTAAGGCGCCAGCCACATACACCAAAGGTGGCGGGTTCGAATCCAGCCTGGACCCGCCAAACAACAATGATGGCTGCAACCAAAAAATAGCAAGGCGTTGTGGCGGGCGCCTGTGGTCCCAGCTACTTGGGAGGCAGAGGCAAGAGACTCGCTTGAGCCTAGGAGTTGGAGGTTGCTGTGAGCTTTGATGCCACGGCACTCTACCCAGGGGGACAGCTTGAGGCTCTGTCTCAAAAAAAAAAAGCCAACTCAGAGACTAGTTTTTTGCCAAACGTATTGGACAAATGTATTACTTTATTTATTTAAAGAATAAACACATCCACGACTGCCTAAGAGATTTTAATCTTTTTTAAAACTGTTTTACTACGATCACAAACAGAGCATATCACAAAAACAATCAGAGTTTTCAAACCTCTAGGAATGTTATTTTTTGTCTTAGTTAATAATAGAATAAACGTGCTACATGGGTATCAAAAGTATGCAGTCATTTTGTACTACACGCTGCCCAGTGACTACATGCTAGGACAGTGTGAGGAAATCAACGTTCAGTATTCTCTTCCATCATGCCACTATTGTTTCATGCTTAGTCTAAAATGCCTTCTCTTTCTGCTCACTCTTATTGAATTAGCAAGAAATTAATCAACACCAAATGTGACCATGGCAGTTTGACTTCTACCATATGTTTTAGTAAGAAGTGGAATGAAACTTCTTTAGAACAACCAGAAGAGTCTGGAGCAGTGGTTCACCTATAATCTCAGCACTCTGGGAGGCTAAGACAAGAGGACTGCTTGAACTCAAGAGTTTGAGACCAGCTTGAACAAAACAATCTCTAACAATAAAATTGAAAAAATTAGCCAGATATGGTGGCACACACCTATAATCCCAGCTACTAGAGAGGCTAAGGCAGGAGGACCCTTGAGCCTAGGAGTTTAAGGTTGTGGTGAGCTATGATAATGCTACTGCACTCTAGCTGGAGTTACACAGCAAGACTCTGTCTCAAAAACAACAAAAACAAAACTCAAAAACTTTGAAAATGTTTTTTAATAAAAAATCACCTTGTTTTTGTTTTTTGTAGAGACAGAGTCTCACTTTATCACCCTTGTTAGAGTACTGTGGTATCACAGCTCACAGCAACCTCCAACTTGCCTCAGCTTCCCAAGTAGCTGGGACTACAGGTGCCCACCACAACACCTGGCTATTTGTTGTTGTTGTTGTTGCTGCAGTTTGGCTGGGGCTGGATTTGATTCTGCCACTCTCGGTATATGGGGCCAGCACCCCACTGACTGAGCCACAGGTGCCGTCCACCACCTTGGGGTTTTTTTTGGCAGTTTTTGGCCAGGGGCTGGGTTTTAACCCACCACCTCCAGCATATGAGGCTGGTGCCCCTACTCCTTTGAGCCACAGGTGCTGCCCATTACCTTGGTTTTTAATAAATAAAAACCACCAAAAGAAATTACTCAAGCAAAAATTATTTACATGACAGAAAGATTTGTATTGTATAAATCTCTTGGATTAAAAACTTTGGATAAATACTGTCAAAGACAATAATCATAAGGGCAATAGTAACAACCACCTGCACTTCACCATATAAAGTGCAGGTGGCTTTTTGATGAATGAATATAAAGCTAAAGGCTTTTTCAACTTTTAAGTCAAGCTTTTAATGCAAATGAGCAATGACAATAATAATTGTTAATACTACAAAAAGCTTTCTAAGAGTCAAATATTGTGCCAACTCATATTGTCATTTATGTCATTTAATCCTTCCAACAACTGACATTAAAGATGAGGACATATATTCCAAATTTAAATAACTAGCTCTAGACTTGGGGCCTGCAGCACAGGGGTTACGGTACCAGCCACATACACCAAAGCTGGTGGGTTCAAACCCGGCCTAGACCAGCTAAAGAACAATGACAACGGCAACAACAACAACAAAACAGCTGAGCACTGTGGCAAGCACCTGTAGTCCCAGCTACTTGGGAGGCTGAGGCACGAGAATCACTTAAGCCCAAGAGTTTGAGGTTGCTGTGAGCTGTGACACTACGACACTCTACCGAGGGAGACATAGTAAGACTCTGTCTCAAAAAATATATAAATAAATAAATAGCTCTAGCTCACATGACCAGTAAGTGGCAGAGCTGGGATTTTTTATTTTCTTTCAGACAGAGTTGCCCTGGTAGGCATATCTCACAGCAACCTCAAACTGTTGGGTTCAAGTAATCCTCTTGCCTCAGCCTCCTGAGAGCTGGGACTATAGGTACCTGCCTGTATGTAGGTTGGCCTACAGGTACAGGCCCAGCACAACACCTGGTTATTTTTGGAGATGAGGTCTCATTCCTGCTACAGATAGACATGGGGTCTAGCTCTTGTTCAGGCTGGTCTCAAACTCCTGAGTTCAAGTAATCTGCCTGCCTAAGCCTCCCAGAGTACTAGGATTACAGGTGTGAGCCACCACACCTGGCCGAGAACTGGTATTCTTTCTTAGTCCTGGCTGACTTCAGAGCTGCTAACCATTACACTAGACTGCTTCAGTAATATACCTCATTATATATGTACATGTTAAGTGTACATGTACACAAATTTGATAAGTCTAGGCAGTAAAAGAAATTATAAACACAATAACATTTGCTAGTAAAAATATATCAATATTACAAGGGTAATTTTAACATTTAAAATGGAACTTGAATTTCCTGATTTTTATATATTTAAGACCCTGTTTTGAGGAGTAACAAAAAATTTTTAAAGGTTATAGAAATCATGTACGTTTATATATGTTATCCCTTTCTTATAAATTGAGGAAATTATGATTTATACAGTTTATATGACTTGCCTGAAGTTATCAGCTAATAAGAAACAGAGTCAAGTTTCAAAATTCTGGTTTCAAACTTTCTTATAAATTGAGGAAATTATGATTTATACAGTTTATATGACTTGCCTGAAGTTATCAGCTAATAAGAAACAGAGTCAAGTTTCAAAATTCTGGTTTCAAAAAAAAACAAAAACCATTCTGGTTCTAAAGCCAATGTTTTTCCCACAGTACCAGTTGTCTTATTTATTTATTTATTTTGAGATAGGGTCTTACTTTGTTGCCCTTGGTAGAATGCCATGGCATCACAGCTCACAACAACCTCAAACTCTTGGGCTTAAGTGATTCTCTTGCCTCAGCCTCCCAAGTAGCTAGGACTATAGGCGCCCACCCACAATGCCTGGCTATTTTTAGAGATGAGATCTCCCTTTTGTTCAGACTGGTCTTGAACTTGTGAACTCAGGCAATCCACCTGCCTGGCCTCCCAAGTGCTAGGATTAAAGGCGTGAGTCACCTCGCCAGGCCCATTATATCAGCTGTTTAATGATTATTTTTCGCTGAGTGTGGTGGTTCATGCCTGTAACCCTAGCACTCTGGGAGGGTAAAGCAAGAGGATCACCTGAGCTCACAAGTTCAAGAACAGCCTGAACAAGAGCAAGATCCTGGCTCGGTGCCTATAGCTCAACCGGCTAAGGCGCCAGCCACATACACCTAAGGTGGC
>NW_003852468.1:8758544-8760821 GCF_000181295.1 Otolemur garnettii | reverse complement strand
CAAGCGAGTCTCCTGCCTCCGCCTCCCAAGTAGCTGGGACCACAGGCACCCGCCACAACGCCCGGCTATTTTTTGGTTGCAGCCATCATTGTTGTTTAGCGGGCCCGGGCCAGATTCGAACCCACTACCTTTGGTGTATGTGGCTGGTGCCTTAGCCACTTGAGCCACAGGCGCCAAGCCAGGAATTTAATTCTTAAGTTCTGCCCACTTCACTCATCTTTGTTACCAGCTTGGGCCCTACAGGCATTTAATGTCCAAATCACCTCCAACCTCTCTCCCACTACTGTATATAATAAGTCTTCAATATGCAAATAAATACTGCCAAACTGGTTTGAATAGGCAATTTTTTTCAAATGCTGAATACATTTTAGAAATGCTGATCCATATGTAATTATAATTTATAATTATTGTAACCATATAACAGGATGGATCTTTTTTTTTTTTCTGAGACAGAGCCTCAAGCTGTCTCCCTGGGTAGAGTGCTATGGCTTCACTGCTCACAGCAACCTCCAACTCCTGGGCTCAAGCGAGTCTACTGCCTCTGCCTCCCAAGTAGCTGGAACCACAGGTACCCGACACAACGCCCGGCTATTTTTTGGTTGCAGCCATTACTGTTGTTTGGCGGGTCCGGGCTGGATTTGAACCTGCCACCTTAGGTGTACGTGGCTGGCGCCTTAACCGCTTAAGCCACAGGTGCCAAGCCAACAGGGTGGATCTTTAGATAAACATCAAAACATGAATGAAGGAAATAAAAACTACTTACAAATATTAGTCCCGATATCAAAGAAGACGTCCCTGTAAGTGCCACATAGAATTTGGGTGTCAATGAATTTAAAAATACTGCCACTGTCAAAAGAAAAAAAATCAAAGTTAAAAAAAGTCAATAAAAAGTACAAATTTAAAGTTCGTAAGTTACAAATATGCAGGTGTCTTTATGAGTGGCAGGATATTAGTATTACTATCTAGTGTAAAACTCATTTGAGAGAGTTATAATTTTTATAAAGCTACTTTAAACTGCCATTTTACCATATATTAAAAATGCATTCACACATGTAAAGGTAAGATTTAACACTGTTGGTTAAACAAGCAGCAAATCAAAATGAGGTCATTAAGCTTGCTTTTGAGAATAAAACTAGAGCATTCATAAATCTTAATTCCAACAAGAATTTTTGCCACCCCGTAAAGATAAGGAAACTGAACAAAGGCGGTTCAAAATAACCCCATAATTATTTTGATCTTTCAAACTGGAAGGAAACAGTGTAGTATCTGGTATGTCAGCTAGCTGGGCAAAATAGCTCAAAGAGAAAAAGCAACAAAACTGAGAGCTCTTTGCGCCTGATGAAATTCTCGGCCAGATTCTCCACTTTAAATATATCTCCTTTAGATTTCAGAAAGTCATAAAAATCTATAATATTCAACTAGTCTCACTTAAATGGTGTACCTGGTGAACATGTAGAAAAATAAATGATACATCAATGAACAACATTCCATTGAGCATACAAACCACCACTGAACACGTCATTCATCTGTTACGGAGACACCAAATTAGGTCTTCAGTCTAGCCTGTTTTAGTATACTAGTTATAGGTAAATTTACAGTATACCTATCTTCTAAAAAAAATTTAGAATATTTCAGAACATTATCTTATAGTCTTTCACATTATCTCATGGGATAGGAAAGGGGAAATTGGCTTTCTTCTGCTACAGAAAAATAAACTACTGTTGTACAGCCAGCCAAACTCACCATGAAACAGATTAACACTTCCAACTTCAGAGGTTGTTTCTCAGAGCTGGAGTGAAATACCACTTATTGTAATGACATGGTAAGAGGCTCTGCGCCCCATCCATTTTGTCCTGTATACAACTTAATACTACAGTATTTGCAGAATCAACGGGACCATCACTTATTACTTATCTTTGTATTTTCAGTTCAGACTACACAGCAAGCACTTCACAGATGTAGAAAAAGGAACAAACTCAACTGCTGTTTAGTGGTGGTGGGGGGAGGAGGAGTGTCTCTTTTTCTTGCTATACTGTTCTATTACTCAAATTGAAGTCAAAAGGAACACACAAAAATACCAAGAAAAAAAATTTTTTTTTAGACTGAGTCTGTCACCGTGGGTAGAATGCCATGGCATCGAAGCTCACAGCAACCTCAAAATCTCAGGCTCGAGCAATCTTGTCTCAGCCTCCCGAGCAGCTGGGAATAGGGGTGTGCACTACTACACCTGGCTAGTTTTTCTATTTTTAGTAGAGACAAGGGTCTCACTCTTGCTCA
>NW_003852468.1:8742477-8758274 GCF_000181295.1 Otolemur garnettii | reverse complement strand
GGCTATTTTTTGGTTGCAGCCGTCATTGTTGTTTTGGCGGGCGCAGGCTGGATTCCAACCCCCGACCTTAGGTGTATGTGGCTGGCGCCTTAGCCACTTGAGCCACAGGCTCAAGAGCCTGAAAACTATTTCTTAAGAGAACTATTTTAAAACAAGACAATAGTGTACTACGATCATGACATTTTCTTTCTTTGAAATCCTTGAATTACAGATGTACTCATCTTCATGGTGTGGGTTCTCTAAATTGGGTGGCGGGGACCTTAAAAGAACGATTTTCAAGAGCTCTATCAATGTTGAGGCGTATATAAATTCTGCACCTACATTTGAGAATGCTCTCTTCCACCCTCCCACCTGAAGCTTACAGCTTGTCAGATGGCTTTTCCTAGGATAAACTAGGATCTAAGAGAGGGCGGATCTTCAGCTCTAGGGAGGAGCCGGTAGCTGCAGCTCAGGTTTGACAATCAGCTGCGGGGTTGCGGCCCAAGAGAAAAAGAACTCACTTGGTCGCGCACCACCGCCTTCTCCGAGGCCCTCTATGACTACCCCAAAACTCTGCTTGTTGGCCCTTGCCCCCGGCACCTTGCTGGCCCCTGGCCCGTCCCTAGGAGGTCCAGTCCTCTCACCCGCTGCCAAGTTCTCACACAGCCTCAGTGGGACCCTCAGAGCGTAAAGCAGCCCCAGCCCAGCCACGAACCACATGGAGGCCCCAGCCCCCGCCAGCCCGGCCCGCAGCCGCTCCCTCCAGCCCAGCGGCGGGCTCTGGCCGGGAACAGGTGCAGAAGGAGACACAGCGCTCGCAGCTTCTCCTAAGCCGCCACCGTCCGCCATCTTGCCGTCCCCGGAGGCGCCAGCAGCTGGGAGGGAAGGGAAGGAAACCCAGAGTCGGGAATCCTGGGATAGTGGCGGACCAGTAGTCGGCCTCCGTTATGGCTGAGTCCCAGGAAAGGGGGAACGAAGAACTGGAAGGTGGAGAAGCTAGTCCCAGGATTGAGGATACCTATTCATTCAGGGGGCAGGGAAGGAGCGGATGGCTGCGTCATTCTGGAGGAACTGGACTGAGATACGACCCTGGAGTGAAGCATTATTGCTTCCATGAGAGACGAGAGTCACCTTTTACCCCACTCCCGGGGTTGGAAAAGCCACCAATCGTTCCAGGGGCCGAGCAGCTCTCAGCGCTTTGGACTCGGCTGCCATGGAGATCACTGGTACCAAGAAAACGTATCGGAGTAGGAACTACTATTCGATTGGATACAGCTCAGGTGCCAATAACAGTAGAAAGACGCTGCTGGCGTCCAATAGTTGCATGGGGGAATGACTGTAACTCAGAGAGAAAGATATCAGACTTCAAATCACTTAAGGAATACACGTCCCAGGGCAAGTGCTGGGAGTTGTCAACCCGCGCGCAACTGACATGGCGCCCTCCCGGTCCGCGTTTCCGGGCTGCGCTTCCGACCGCCCCTGCAGTGATTCCGTCACTCGCTTCCTTCCCGGCCTGCCTTGCGCCCCGCGGCCGGGCTGGGCCAGAGCAGCCAAGATGGCCGACTTCGAGGATCGGGTGTCGGATGAGGAGAAGGTAAGGGGTCCGCCTCTCTCTCTTACCTCCTCCCGCGACAGGGACCAGGGGCCCAGCCTGCCTGCGGTGGGAAGCCTGGCCGTGTCCCCGGGAAAAGAAGCTCCTTGGCCTGTGCCGACATACGGTCTCCACAGTCGGGACGCTTCGCTCTTAAGGGGCTTGCCTCCGCCTCACGGTGGCCCCAGTTCTCTGTTCCTTGACTCTCTTCTTTTCCTCCTGGGCCGGAGGCACAGCCCAGTGGCCTTCCTGCAAGAGAAGAGACTTTTCCCTGATTGAATTGTGAATGTGGACTCCTCTCTACAGTAACGAGAAAGGGCGTTGGTTTTGTCGCGACGCATCAAAGGGCAGTTATTTTGCCGCCTTTAGCTGTTGGGGTCACCCCATCCCCCCATGTTTAGACATGATTGGGGTTTAGTTCGGGGCGAGTCACTTCCTGGTCAGGGTGGCCTCCTAACTTCCCTTTTGCTCCTCCTTCCTCAGGAAGTGATTTTGCTGTCACGACTCCTCGACAGAGCGAGGTCCCCAAGTGTTGTCCACCTTACACATCCACTTCTTTTTTCACGCACTGTCCCCCAGTTCTCCACAATAAATGCGTAAGCTTCAGGGCATTTCCTTCAGAGTTTGGACACCAGACTTTCCCTCCCCGCAGACACTTTGTTGAATGTATGTACATACGTTTTCCCTCCCGCCTCCGGTCTTACATCCTCTTACTGTTAATTTTTGAAAACTAGTATTCACTTTCTTGTTAACGAATCAGGAATAGCCAGTGGGTTTTCTTAACCTCCAGCCGGTTTCATATAACACATAAATCTGATGTTAACACGTTTAAGTTTGAACAAAGCGTCCTGCCTTCTTTGATAATACTTGAATTTGTCATTGTGGAATTTGTGTACTTATTTTTTGAAAAGTCCCTTAAATACAAGAGCATATTCTAAGTTAAGTGGAATAACATTTTTTCCTTTGAGGGTTACATACCTTGTATAACAGGTAGGCTTTTCAGTAAAAGCATTATTTTAGGGTGTGGTAGAAATTAAAATGACCTCACTAGATAGATAATTTGTTATAATTTAAGAATTATGGGCTTGGCGCCTGTGGCTCAAGTAGCTAAGGCGCAAGCCACATACACCTAAGGTGGCGGGTTGGAATCCAGCCCGGGCCTGCCAAACAACGACGGCTGCAACCAAAAATAGCCAGGCGTCATGGCGGGCGCCTGTGGTCCCAGCTACTTGGGAGGCGGAGGCAGAAAACTTGCTTGAGCCCAGGAGTTAGAGGTGGTTGTGAGCTGTGATGCCACAGCACTCTACTCAGGGGGACGGCTTGAGGCTCTGTCTCAAAAAAAAGAAAGAATTATGTCTTTTGTTTCCCACTGTGACTGTTACAAAATGTACACTCTTAAGTGCTCTGTAAGTCTAAAGTCTTTTTAAATAAAAGATTGGGATGGGGTAGGGGATTGTATGATCCAGGAGTCTGAAGTACAGAATAATTTGATACACTTACATATGGTATGTATGTCATTTTGAAATGCTAAGGCATATGCTCTACACTTACTACCTTCAGCATTAGATTTTTCTCTTTTGGAAAAGGATTTTGATAAATGTTTAAGGGGGGAAAAAAGACCTATGAGCTTATGCTGGTTAAGACAACTATAATAAAATGTTTATTCTAGGGGGCGGCACCTGTGGCTCAGAGTAGGGCACCCGCCCCATATACCAGAGGTGGTGGGTTCAAATCTAGCCACCAGCCAAAAACTGCAAAAAAAATTTTTTTTTTATTCTAAGGTAAACAGTTATGATTCAGATGAGATTAAATTACATTGAAAATCCTGGGTTAATATTTGTTAGCCAAACTGATAATTTTCCTATTGTGAATAAAATAGTTAAAACAGAATTTCACAAAGGATGAAGTTTATTGTGCTCAAGTCATACACATTTACTAGGATTATTGGGTTTTTGTTTTTGATACCATATTAGACTGAAATTTGGGAAAATGTATATGTATTTCAAAGTGCCAATTAAGATATCTTTGGATAGGGTGGTACCTGTGGCTCAGTGAATAGGGCACCGGCTTGGTATACCGAGGGCAGTGGGTTTTTACCTGACTTGGCCAAAATGCAACAAAAAAATAGCCAGGCGTTGTAGTGGGCTCTTGTAGTCCCAGCTACTCAGGAGGCTGAGGCAAGAGAATTGCTTAAACCCAAGAGCTGGAGGTTGCTGTGAGCTGTGACGTTACGTCACTCTACCGGAGGCAACAGAGACGCTGTCTCTAAAAAAAAAGATATCTTGGGATATTGACAGTATTTTAACTAATAACATTACTAGTCTTGATTTTACAATACAAGGTCTGTGACCAGTTTCCTCTTATCCCCTAGCATATTGTTTTTCTTGCCAAAATATTTTAATATTGCTTTTTATCTTTGTTACATTTTTAAAAAGCAGTAAACTCTGAAGTAAATTTGGTGATAATGGTCTATGATTTCCTTACAAGTATTTCTATAAAAGCTTGTAAAATTATCCATGCTCAAAACTGAAATTTTTTGTCACTTTATAAAGAGGAAGTTTTTTTTTAACTTCTGCATCATTACCTGAAATGGTCATGATGAGCTGTCTAAATAAAACAGGAAGTTGAAAGTGTAATAACTTGCAGAAGTAGGTGCTTTTAGTTGTATACTTGTGTTCACAGTTTCTAATAATTAGCTTAATTCTTCATTTACTTCTAAATGCTTAGCAAGACCAGGATACCAAAATTGGGAAGCTTGAAATTTGAGATAAACTACTTGCATTATCTGTTTTCTTTATTTCATGATTCCACAATGTTGGGTTTTTGTTTGTTTGTTTTGTTTTTTTGAGACAGGGTTACCCAGACTGGAGTGCTGTGACATGATCTCACTGTAGGCTCCTACTCCTGGTTCTAAGCTATCCTCTTGTCTCAGCCTCCCAAGTAGCTGATACTATAGTTGGGCACCACTGCAACCAGCTAATTTTTTCACTTTTGTAGAGGGAGGATCTTGCTATTTTGCTCATGCTAGTCTCAAACTCCTGGCCTTAAGTGATCTTCCCACTTTGACCTCCCAAAATGCTGGGGTTGCAGTGTAAACTGCCACACCTAACCTAGTTCAACTTTTTTTTTTGAGACAGGGCCTCCAGCTCTATATATCATCATAGCTCACTGCAACTTCATGCTCTGGGGTTTAAGCCATCCTTCTGCTCCAGCCTCCAAAGTAGCTGGGCATGTGCCACCATGTGTGGCTGATTTCTCTATTTTTTTTGTAGAGAAAGGGTCTTGCTCTTAAGTCAGGCTGGTCTCAAACTTCTGGCTTCAAGTAGTCCTGCCTTGGCCTCCCAGAGTGCTAGGATTATAGACATGAGCCATAGATTATAGCCCATGCCTTACCTGACTCAGCATTTTTGAGACATAAATGCAAGAAGAATTTTAGGGCTGAAAACTTATGAAGAATAATGAATGATTAGCATAATTTTTCCCTTTGGCCTAACTAGTAGAATATTTGTGTACAGTTTGAAGAATACCAGAACTGAGCAGTTATGCTTTTAGTTTAGATAGTGGTTTCAGTTTTAAGGCATTTAGTGGGGGGGGGGGGGAACAGGTTTATCAAAATTAGCTAGTACATAGCCGAGCGTTGCTAGTACATAGCTGAGCGTTGCAGTGGGCGCCTGTAGTCCTAGCTACTTGGGAGGCTGAGGCAAGAGAATCGCTTGAGCCCAAGAGTTTGAAGTTGCTGTGAGCTGCTATGCCACATCCGTCTACTCAGGGTGATAAAGTGAGACTCTGTCTCAAAAAAAAACTGCATTAAAAATGGTTTAGCAGAGGATGGCGGATTTGAACCCGGCCCCCGCCAAACTGCAACAGAAAAATAGCTGGGCATTGTGGCAGGCGCCTGTAGTCCCAGCTATTCCGGAGGCAGAGTTAAGAGAATCACCTGAGCCCAAGAACTGGAGGTTGCTGTGAGCTGTGACGTTATGGCACTCTACCAAGGGTGACAAAGTGAGACTCTGTCTCAAAAAAAAAAAAAATTATTTAGCAGAGATATAGAAAATATTGTAAATATGTAAATAGGCTGAGTGTGGTGGCTCACATCTGTAATCTATAAGTCTATCACTCTGGGAGGCCAAGGCTGATGGAGCCCTTTGAGCTTAGGAGTTAAAGACCAGCCTGAGCAAGATCCAAGACCTCATCTCTAAAAATACCCACGAATTGTGATGGGTGACTGTAATCCCAGCTACTCAGGAGGCTGAGGCAAGAGAATCACTTGAGCCCAAGAGTTTGAGGTTGCTGTGAGTTATGATGCCATAGCACTCTACCCAAGGTGATAGCTTGAGGTTTTGTCTCCAGAAAAAAAATAAATAGCTGGGTGTTGTGGTGGGCACAGCTGTTCTGGAGGCTGAGGCATGTGAATCTTTTGAGCCCAAGAGTTTGAGGTTGCTGTGAGTTATGACGCCACGACACTCTATGAAGGGTGACAAAGTGAGACTCTGTCTCAAAAAAAAAAAAAAAAAGAGTGTAAGTTTATTGACTGGGTGCTTTGGCTCATACCTCTACTCCCACCACTTTGGGAGGCTGAGGCAAAAGGATCGTTTAGGCCAGGAGTTTGATACCAACCTGGGCGACATAGTGAGGCCCTTGTCTCTACAAGAAAAAAAAAAAAAGAATAGCTTTATCATAATTTCTTCCAGAACATTTAGGTATTTTATTAGGACCAACCTTAATAGTAAACAAAGTAGTATAATTTGTCAGAAAATTTAGATTCCAGGTTTGCCTGATTCTGAAGTTATGCTTTTTTCACTTCATTGTTTTTTTGTGTATAACCATAAATGAAAAACCAGAATAGTGGCAACCACTTGATGAGGTATTGTAATATAGTGGAAAAGAAAGATTCTGAGTGTTAACAGATTTGGCCTTTCTTGCTATCCTTCTAGCCACTTGTATGATTTTGGGAAAATCACTTAGTCTCTATGAGTAGGCCTTAGTTTTCTTCTAAAATAGTGGGATAGGAGGGAATTGGATCAAACCTACCCAAGGAAGTTTAGTGAACTTTTTCAAACTCTAATATTATATAAAAAAACAAAAAAACCTCTCTTTTAAAAACTGAAACATTAAGATGTTACAGGAGTTTCTATTATTTGGTTCCAACATTTGCCCTGATAACAAGACTGAGTTCCCTAGTAACTTAAATCATGTCTTTTTATCTAGTGCCTCGTCTAGTACCAAGTACGTATTGTTTTGGTGTGTGAAAGAGGCCACAGCTTCATTAATTCTCTTATTTCCCCAGCTCACATTCTTTCATCCCTATAGAACACTCCCTCCCCTCAGTTATTTCTGGTAATCTCTAGGTATTTCTTGTATTTAGGAATGTCTCCAGACTTTGAGTGCCCTTAGTGCAGTGTGTCTGAGTATCTGCTACCATCACTGGTACTTGGCCTTGCCAATGCATTTTCCTACAGGTCCCCAAAAGCTGTGTAGTACCTTATAGATACCAAAATGACCATGTACGTACATGTCAAGCCTTGCAGACCCCCTAATGGATGTGTCTTCTCCATCTGCAGTAAGCCTGCTCCTTTAGAAAAGAGTGCTCAGAAAAACACATGCTGTAGAACCAGGTATTAGTTGCTTTTTTCTCTCCCTGATGCACAGACTTCTCTCATCTTGCCAAAAAATAAAGTCCTAATATGGATCTGCTTGTGAAATTAAAAACCCTGGATAGAGGGAATTAGGTGTGATACCAAGGACAGATGATTACTTGGGGGTTGTTGAACTGGATGATAATTTCAAGATCCATTTGCTGTTTTATTTTCTGTCATCAGAACCATCTGCCAACAACGGCATTTCTGTTCAACCGTTCTCTTAGCTGCATAGTAAAAACGCAGATACCGTCTTTTTCACCCTTAGCTTCTCCTCTCATGTTCATTCAGTATTCAAGTTCTGTAGATTGTTTCTTCCTATCATTAGATTATATTGTTTTATTTCTATTTTAAAGCATTTCTTGGCTCGGCGCCTGTGGCTCAAGCGGCTAAGGCGCCAGCCACATACACCTAAGGTGGCGGGTTCGAATCCCCAGCCCAGCCCGCCAAACAACAATGATGGCTGCAACCAAAAAAGTGGCCAGGCGTTGTGGCGGGCGCCTGTAGTCCCAGCTACTTGGGAGGCTGAGGCAGGAGACTGGCTTAAGCCCAGGAGTTGGAGGTTGCTGTGAGCTGTAATGCCATGGCACTCTACCCAGGGGGGATAGCTTGAGGCTCCATCTAAAAAAAAAAGAAAAAAAAAAAGCATTTCTTACTTTAGTTGTGCAGGAACTATAATCACAGGCTTAAAATGGTAGGAAAGGGCATAAGTAAAAAGTCTCCTCCCACTTTAGTTCTCCAGTCACCTGTTCCCCTGAGAGGAAACAGATATTACCAATTCCTTTTGTATCTTTTATATTCTGTGCATATACAAATAAACAAATATACTTTTCACTTAATATGTCTAGCCTGTTTGCAATTTTTTTTTTTTTTTTTTTTTGAGACAGGGTTTCCCTTTGTTCCCCTCGGTAAAGTGCAGTGGCGTCACAGATCACAGCAACTTCAAACTCTTGGGCTTAAGCAATTATCTTGCTTGCCTCAGTCCCCCAAGTAGCTGGAACTACAGGCTGCCACAATGCCCAGCTATTTTTTTAGAGAGGAGGTCTCTCTCTAGCTCAGGCTCTGGCTCAGGATTGTCTGGAGCTCCTGAGCTCAGGCAGTTCACCCACCTTAGCCTCCCAGGGTGCTAGGATTACAGGCTGCATTCCTTTATCATTGTCTTCATTCATGACCTTTTCTTATGATTGAATTTTCTTTTTTTTTTGAGAGTCTCACTTTCTTCCCCCAGTGGAATGCTGTGACCTCATAGCTCACAGCAACCTCAAACTCCTGGGCTCAAAGCAATCCTCTTGCCTCAGCCCCCAAGTAGCATGGACTATGTGCACCAACCACAACATCTGGCTATTTTTTAGACATGGGGTCTCGCTCTTCCTCAGGCTGGTCTCAAACTCCTGAGCTCAAGGGATCTACCAGCCTAGGCCTCCCAAAGAGCTAGGATTACAGGCATGAGCCACCTTGCCTGGCCCATGATTAAATTATTTTAAGAACATTTTCAATAGTTCTTTCTGCTACTAGCCTCTCCTTCCTACATTCTGGTTGGTTTATCATAAATTCCTCACAGCTATAATGTATTACAAAGTCTTGAGCAGTGCTGTATTTGAATATATGGATTGTTAAGACAGCATCTGTTGACATGTAATGTTTCATTGAGTGGTGTATATGACACAACGTAGGTCATGGTATAACATACTATATAAGTAAGAAAACGGCATAATGCCAGACTACACCAAAGATAGGTTTATTGGAACATGAGAGAATTTTTTCCCTTCTGGATTCTTCTTTGTTTTGCATCTGGATCATATTTAAGTGCTTAATGTATGCTAGGGACTTTATGTATTAACATGTATGCATCTGAAAACACCTCTTCACGATAGATACTTATATTAACCCCATTTTACAATAGAGCCAACTGAACAAGCATCCAAAACTGGTAAATAGTGGAGCAGATACAATGCTGGCAGTCTGCTTCCACAGCCTATGTTCTTACCCATTTTGGTTCCTTTGAGTAATAGTAACTGATTAATATTAACTGATTAATAAATCAAGTTAATGGTATAGTAACATGGATGCTTTTATATACCTTGAAACATTGGCATTATCTGGTCATGACTGCATTATAATTTTGCTGAATTAACTTGGTGTTCTTTTAAGTGTGCCACAAGGAATTCTAGTACTTATACTGTGTTATAAACACATGACTTTAAAGAAGTTTAAAGACAGTGAAAATACCCATGACAAGGCCAAAGGGACTGACTGGCTCTCTTAAGAACTTTATAGTAGGCTCGGCGCCTGTGGCTCAATCCGCTAAGGTGCCAGCCACATACACCTAAGGTGGCGGGTTCGAATCCCCAGCCCGGGCCCACAGAACAACAATGATGGGTGCAACCAAAAAATGGCCGGCGCTGTGGTGGGTGCCTGTAGTCCCAGCTACTTGGGAGGCTGAGGCAGGAGACTCGCTTGAGCCCAGGAGTTGGAGGTTGCTGTGAGCTGTGAGGCCATAGCACTCTACCCAGGGGGATAGCTTGAGGTTCCATTTCAGAAAAAAAAAAAAAAAAAAGAACTTTATAGTAGACAGTACTCTAGAACATTCTTGCCTGCATCAGAATCTCAGTGTGTTTCTTTCAAAAGGAGATTTCTGGGTTCTCTCCTAGACCTACTGAATCAGAAATTTAGAACCGGTAGTTGGGAATCGGTTTTCAATAAGCTTCCTAATAATTCTTGGGCAACTTGAGAACTATCATTTTAGTGAGTTTGCAGTCCAAATTTTTGTTCTCTGCCCGTTAAGTTCAGAAGCTTGATCATCAGCATGTTAAACCCCAAATCTCTCTCTCAAGGACAAACTCACTTTAGTTAGGCTGATGAAACTAAAAGTAGACTTAGCAATTTAATAAATACAAAACAAACTAGATTCTTTTTTTTCAGATAGGTGAGGCACATGGTTTTTTTGTTTGTTTGTTTGTTTGTTTGAGAGACAGGGTCTCTTTTAACCCAGGCTGAGATGCAGTGGTACAATCTCAGCTCACTGCAACCTTGAACTCCCAGGTTCAAATTATCCCCCTGCCTCAACCTCTAAAAATACTAGGATTTACAGGCATGAACCATTTGCATCTGCCTTCAAATCACAAGTTGTTTTTCTTTTTTTTTTTTTTTCAACAGTTTGAGCATGAAATTAGGACCAGGGAAGTTGATCATAAAATTTTACTGGCATTTTCCTCTATAATAGGTATCTCCCTACATTGACCACTTCCTTAAGTTGACCTAATTTTCTTTTTCTTTCTTTTAATTTCAGATTAATGTGGGGGTACAGTTAGGTTACGGTGTTTGCATTTGAGTCCCTGTTGTGTCCCATATCCAAAAGGTGTGCCATATACCTTCTACTGTGCTCATTAAATAGGAGCACACCCATCTCCCTCCCTCTCCCCCTTCTTCCCTATCCCCAATCTTGAATTGAATTGAGTTTTTCTCTTAATGTTGACATGTATTAGATCACATACAGGCTTCATATCAGTATTGAATACACTAGATATTTGCTATTCCATTCTTGTGATACTAAGAAGAATGTGTTCCAACTCTTTCCAGGTTAATACAAAAGATGTAAAGTCTCCATCTTTTTTTATGACTCAATAGTAAGGTTGATCTAATTTCCATAGACTGGACATTCTCCACATGTACATACCAATACAGTAGGCCTAGGTCCTTATGTTGACTACCTCTGTATATTGGCCGGTTTGTTACAGAACCTCAGATGGTTGACAGAGATTCTACTGTGTACCCAACATCAAGTCAGATCTTTGTGTAACAGCAGTGGAGATTTTTCTCTGGAAAGATGAATATGCTGTTACATAACTAGAGGGGAATTTTGCAGGGCTAGATGGAAGCCTTGAGTAGTATCAAAAATTTGCATAGTTAATAATACACCTCCATTCTTTAGTTGTTGAGGCCAAAAACTTTGAGTGTTATCTTTAACTCCTGTTCTTTCACAATCTACATATACGGTCAACCCCTGGGTTGTGAATAAGATAGGTTCTGTAGGTTTGTTCTTAAGTTGAATTTGGATGTGCGTTGGAACAAGTTCATGTACCTATTACCTGTAATAGCTCCCATTCATAAGGACAAGTTGTATGCCAGTTGGATGTTTGTATCTCAGGGACTGAGATGCAATCCATTGGCAAATCCTGTAGGCTGTCTTTAAAATAAACCCAGAATTTGACTATTTCTCACTACATCTTCCAACAACCCTGGAAGAAGCCACTATGGTTTCTAGATTATTACAATAGCCTTCTCTCTGGTCTCTCTGCTTCTGCTGTTGCTTCCACTTTCCCAGCCTCCCCTTCAGCAGTCTGTTCTCAGTGAAGCACACAGAGGGATCTGGGTGAAAAGTAGATCAGAACACATCTCTCCTCTGTTCAAAACCGTCCAGGAGTCTCCCATCTTCTTTAGAATAAATGTTCTTACTCTGTCAAGTCTCTACATATTCTGAGATTTTTACCTCTTGTGACTTTGTCTCTTACCTTTTCTTCTCCTGGTTGTCTTTGTTCCAGCCACACATTCTGACCTCAGGATCTTTGCATTTGTTCTTTCCTCTGAAATTCTCTTCCTTCTCTATCCCTCACCTTAGCAGGCATCACCTTCTTAGATCCCCTTTCCTTTCCTTGTTTTCTCCTTAGTATTTGTCACTATCATACTATATATTTTAGTTCTTGAATGTTAGGTACTATCCTTCTGCCCACTAGAATGTAAGCTCCTTGAGAACAGCATGCTATTAAAACCAATGCCTCAAACGTAGTGAGTCTTCAGATAGTTGTTGAATGAATTAGTGACTGAATCTAGCTTTGATAGTATCTATCTTGAGTTCATCATTAACTCTCATAGGGCAGTCTGATTTCTAGGTTTTATGAAGCCTATACTGAGGACATCCATACTTCTATATTGTTAACATGTTAATTTTTTTTTTTTTTTCAGTTTTTGGCTGGGGCCGGGTTTGAACCCACCACCTCTGGTGTATGGGGCCAGCGCCCTACTGAGCCACAGGCGCTTTCCCAGATTAATTTTTTTTTAAATAATGTTTTTATTTTTTTGAGACAGAGTTTTACTCTGTAGCCCAGGCTAAAGTACCACGGCATCAAGTCTCATTCACAACAACCTCAAATTCCTGGGTCCAAGCCTCAGCCTCTCAAGTAGCTGGGACTACAGGTGCCCACCACAAAGCCTGGCTAGTTTTTCTATTTTTGGGAGAGACGGGTCTTCCTCTTGCTCAGACAAGCAATCTACCACCTGGGCCTCCCAGAGAGGGAGGATTATAGGCATGAGCCACTATGCCTTGCCTTGTGGTCTTTTCACTAATTTTAATCTTTTTTTTTTTCGATTCATTTGAGTGTTTTATCTCAGACTTTCTTATTTCTGTAGTTCTTGGTTTAGACATTTAGGTGGATGTGCTATATAAAACTAGGGCCTTTTCCCTCCTCCTGAGTGTATATCAGTGCTATTTTGCATTTAGAATAAGATTTCCTTTTCCTTTTTTTTTTTTTTTTTTTGCAATTTTTGGCCAGGGCTGGGTTTGAACCCACCACCTCCGGTATATGGGGCCGACGCCCTACTCCTTTTGAGCCACAGGTGCCGCCCAGTCCCTTTTTCCTTGAGACAGAATCTCAATGTGTTGCCCAGAGTGCTGTGGTTTCAGTCTAGCTCACAGCAACCTCATATTTCTGGGTTTAGGACTGCTGAAGTAGCTGGAACTACTAGGTGCCTGCCCTAATGCCAGCTAATTTTTCTAGTTCTGGTAGAGATAGGGTCTCATTTTTGTTCGTGGTCTCAAACTCCTGACCTCAAGCAATCCTCCCACCTTGGCCTTGTAGAGTATTAGAATTACAGATGTGAACCATTGCATCCAGCCAGGACTTAACTTTTTAAAAAATCTCCATTGAGATTGTGCCAATACTTTAAGTTTTTTTTTTTTAATAAAAATAAGGCTTATCACTTCCTTTGAACTTGTAAGTGAACACATAAGATGAAAACTTGGAGATCTTTTTACCTACATTTTGGATGTCTTATATTAAAAGAGACCAGAATGAGGACTGACAGAATGATTTTCTTTTAAATCAGTATATAAAGATGTTGTAAATTAAAAGGGAATGTTTGGAATGGATAACTAGAAAATTGAATTGACAGGATCTGTTACTTGGTCCATTTTTGTATGTTATAAATTTTATGTGTAAGTCTGTAATTTTTATGAACTACTGTACTAAGTGTTATAAAATACAGTGATGACTCCTGTTAAAGAAAAATTATTCTCACACTTGTTAAAATGGTAAGGAAGACAATTCAAGACTATTTCAGTATTGGAATGGGGAAGAGAAATCTGACTCAACTCCTTATACACATACAATAAAGAAAGCTGGGTGTTTTATAATCAATTAGCAGAGTGAGGGAGGTGGGTGGGACATTATGAAGAAGGCATATCAAGGCCTATAATTCTAGCACTCTTGGAGGCCAAGGCAGGTGGATCATTTGAGCTCACAAGTTCAAGACCAGCCGAGCAAGAGTGAGATCCTGTCTCTACTAAAAAAAAAAAAAAACTGAGACAAGAGGATTACTTGAGCCCAAGAGTTGGAGGTTGCTGTGACCTACTAAGGGCTACAAAGTTAGACTGTGTCTCAAAAAAAGAAAACAAAAAACAAGAGGAGACATCAAGGATAGGTGGATTCTTGTTGAAGGCAGGCCAAGGATTTAACACTTCTAAGGAAGAGGATGAAGAAAACTTAATTACCAAGAGTGGATGAATTCTTGCTAAAACTGGACTAGGCAGGCCAAAGACAGGAGTGTGGGGGACATCAAAACGTAGTCCAAAAGAAGGCTCAAGTTTGATCGAGGAGAGAGTCTTTGTCACTGTGTATATGGTATGTCAGACCCTCAAGCTGTTGCCCTGGATAGAGTGCTGTGGCATCACCGCTCACAGCAACCTCCAGCTCCTGGGCTTAAGCGATTGTCTTGTCTCAACCTCCCAAGCAGTGGGGACCACAGGCATCCGCCATAACGCCCAGCTATTTTTTGGTTGCAGTTATCATTGTTGTTTGGCAGGCCCGGGCTGGATTCGAACCCGCCAGTGTAGCAGCCCAGATAGCCTATGGCTAGGAGGAGTGAGAGTTATAAGAAACACCTGTATAGCTCAATAATGGAACACCTTGGTGGAAAGGGCATTGAGAGAGATTTAGCTCTCCTAATAAGCATGAGAGCTGGTGAGATGAGAGCAGTGGTGAATTGGCAGTCTCTACACCTGTGATGTTGAGAAGCACGAGATCAGCCTTATGTTAGGCTGGAGGAGAAGGCATTCGGGGAGCTTGCGCATTCTAATCACAAGCACTCTTACTCTCTCTCCTCTCCTGCCTGCAGAATGCCAGCACCGTGTCTCTCTACTGTAGATTACCAAGCTCTACCTAAGACTAAGATCTGTCTATGCTAAGAAGACTGCTTTACTCTAAGACACTCTCTCTCTCCAGCTAAGGTAGATAGCCCTCAGGCACCTAAGAGAAACTGTTCTGAGCAATGTAGCTTAGCAGTCTGTCCGGAACCTACCTAAGCCGGGCCCTAACCCGCGGTGTATGTGGCTGGTATATGTGGCTGGCGCCTTATCCGCTTGAGCCACAGGAGCCAAGCTGAGTTGGTAGAAGTTTTAAAAGTGAAATTACTCTACTTACAACAAACTTGCCTGATTTCCCTACTTACTTGTCTATTTCTGACAAAACTTATAGTAGGTTACTAAGAGAGAAAACAATTTCCAAGAACTATTTAAAATGGCTTTTGAAGAGTGAATATAAAGCAAATTATTTGGAAATGCCACTGTTGTTTTTTTTGTAATATTGATCCTCATTTAAGACAGATCTTTATACTTTTCAAACCTTAGCTTTTGGTAATAATGGTAAGTGACTATATACATTTAATTTGGGGGGTTTTTTGCAGTTTTGGCCGGGGCCGTGTTGAAACCTGCCACCCTGGGTATATGGGGCTGGCACCCTAACTCCTTGAGCCACAGGCACCGCCCCATTTAAATTTGTTTTATAAAGTCATTCTGAGTCTTTCTAGTGTCTCCAGGTCTAAACTGGGAAAATAATATTTAGCTTATTTAGAATTTTAAAAAACATTCATAAAGATAATAAATGTTATTTAATGAAACCAATACTGTGTTGTATAATACATTATTATTAACTGGTCTTACTCAGTGCAGTAGAGCACTGAAACTTATTCTTCTAGTATAATTGTAATTTTGTACCATTTGATCAGTATCTTCCCTTTTTCTATTCTCTCCTCCATCTCTCAGCCTCTTGGAACCACCTTTCTACTCTCTGTTTCTATGAGATTGACTTTTATAGATTGCAGATATGAGATCATATAGCTATTTGTCTTTGCCTGGCTAATTTCATTTAGTACAAGGATTCCTTTTTCTTCACATCTTCATCAGCACTTATCATTGTGTTTTTGAAAAAAGTCATTCTAACAGGCATGAGGTGATCTTGTAGTTTTTTTTTTTTTTTTTGAGACAGAGCCTCAAGCTGTCCCCCTGGGTAGAGTGCCGTGGCATTACAGCTCACAGCAAC
>NW_003852468.1:8741263-8742237 GCF_000181295.1 Otolemur garnettii | reverse complement strand
GAGCCGTGATCTTGTAGTTTTAATTTGCATTTCTCTGATTAGCGATGTTGAACATTTTTTCATGTCTCTTGACTGTTCATATATTCTTTTGAAAAATGTCTGTTTGGATCCTTTGCCCATTTTTTAATAGGGTTGTTTTCTTACTATTGAGTTTCTTACATACTTTGGACATTAGTTGTTATTCAGATACATAGTTCGCAAGTACTTTCTCCCAATTCTGGGTTGTCTCTTCACTCTGTTCATGTTTTCCTTTGCTGTGTAGAAGTTTTTTAGTTTAATGGAACATCGAAAATATCTAACAAATGGGAAAAAGTTTTCTTAGGACATAGCATTGAATTCTATGCAAACAGAACTGTATTACCAGAACAATAAAAATAAGGTGCTTTATATGTCTTTCAGGAAAAGAAATGCAAATATTTGTCCTTGAATACTTCTGGAATGTGATATAATAAAAATGAGTAAGATAAATATTTACAAAGGTACAATTTAGTACTGTTATCCTTTCTTGAAGTATAATAACCTATTTGAAAACATAAGAAAACTTTGAAAGATGTATTATTACTTTAAAGAGAAATTGGAGCAAAGACATTTTCGAAAAGCATTTTTGATCAATAAAAATTTGCTGCTGTTTATAGTTAATGCTGCAGGTTATAATGATGGTAATGATGCAGAATATAAGGTGACCAGGACTGAAAAGATTTCTGGAAAAGAGGAATTATTTTCTCAATAATTTCAAAGGTTTTCTGAGTTTAATAATTTAAAGCATCAGTTGTCTTATTTTAACCAGTTAAGATAAAAATAGCTGACGTTGGCTCGGCGCCTGTGGCTCAGGTGGCTAGGGCACCAGCCACATACACCTAAGGTGGTGAGTTCGAATCTAGCCCGGGCCCACCAAACAACAATGATGGCTGCAACCAAAAAATAGCTGGGCATTGTGGTGGGCACCTGTGGTCCCAGCTACTTGGGAGGCTGAG
>NW_003852468.1:8738336-8739469 GCF_000181295.1 Otolemur garnettii | reverse complement strand
CTCCCAAGTAGCTGGGACTACAGGCACCCACCACAATGCCCAGCTATTTTTTGTTGCAGTTGTCATTGTTGTTTAGCTGGCCCGGGCTGGGTTCGAACCTGCCAGCCTCAGTGTATGTGGCTGGTGCCATAACAACTATGCTATGGGCACCGAGCCATTCTTTTTTTTTTTCTTAACAATCTTAAACTAGAGACAGAATTTTTTAATTTTTGGTAGGTCTTATGTGTTGCTCAAGCTGGTCTGAAACTCCTGGCTTCAAACACCCTTCGGCTTCAGCCTCCCAAAATGCTAGAATTTTTTTTTTCCTAAATTAGTATGAGTGTACAAACCAGCTGTTTACAGTTTTTGTAGATGTGCCCCTCACCTAGGAGTTGTGCTGTTATGTCCTTAGTTGAGAGCACACCAACCAAAGTGCTGAGATTACAGAAATGAGCTACTTTGCCTGCCTACAAAGTCTTTAAGACGCTCAGTAGATTAGTAAGGGAAGTAAAAAATTTTGCTGATACAAGTGAGACATGTTGGCAGAGATGTCTTTTGCAGTATACAAAAAAATCAGTGGTGTGACCTGGGTGTTGCTGCTAAACGGAATACGGATATCATCTAGTGAAAAAAATTCTTTCTTGTTTGTCTAGAATTATCTACCAATGTTCACAAAGCTGTAATTGTTAAATACTTGAAGTCCTCTTGGCATGTGATTGTCAAGGAAATAATTTACAAAGCTAGTTATAAATAAATGCAATGTTGATGAAATGTATGGGGTCTGGTTATTAAGAGATTATTTATTAAGCTAAAAACTTGGGTTTTATAAATCTTGTAAATTCCTTTTTCTAATACATTGTCTAAAGTTTCTTGTTAAAATATGGTATATGAAAATCTAACAAAAGGAAGCCATTTCTGGGGAACAGTGGAATATATGATTTTCTCATTTGATTTTTAAAATTTCAGTATAGTTGGGGCACCGGCCCTGCACACCACGGGTGGCGGGTTTGAACCTTGCCTGGACCTGATTAACAAAAAATTAATAGGGCAGCGCCTGTGGCTCACTGAGTAGGGCACCAATCCTACTTACCAAGGGTGGTGGGTTTGAACCCAGCCCCGACCAAACTGCAGCAGCAACAACAACAAAAAAAAAA
>NW_003852468.1:8726503-8737830 GCF_000181295.1 Otolemur garnettii | reverse complement strand
TGGTGTCAGCCTAGCTCACAGCAACCTCAAACTAGGAAAGTTATGTTTCATTGATTACATTTATAGATTTTTAAATCCCCCCCCGCCTTTTAGGTTAGAAATAAAACACAATGAATTTCATTATATTTACATTTCTGGAATATTTAAATATATGAAAGAGTTGACTTGTGCATGAGGCTTGAAATATTCATGTGAGGGCAGGTGCTGTGGCTCATACCTGTAATCCTAGCATTCTGGGAGACCAAGGCAGGAAGATTGCTTGAGCCCAAGAGTCAAGAGTCCAGCCTGGGCAATATGGTGAGACCCTCTCTCTTAAAAAAAAAAAATCAAGGGCTCACATTAGCGTGGATACTGTCTGATGAATGCTATGTATGTAAATTATTAATTATTAAAACAGGAAAACAATTTTTTAAAGTCTCGTTTTTTAAAGCAGCAGTTCAGTTTTTGTTCAACTAAAACCTTCATATCAGTGATTCTCAAGTTGAGAGGCCCTGACGTACCTCCCTTAATAGGAGAAATTGTTTTTTCCTTTCCCCATCTCAACCTTGAGAATGATTGACTAAGTCACTATTAATGAAAGTATCGGTCCATTTTTCATTTGTATTGCAGCAGAAATACTTTTGCAATCACTCCTTTGTTAATTCTCTTTCCTTTTTTGCTCTGTTAAACTTCATCTTAGTTTTGTTTTGTTTTGAGACAGTGTTTCACTATGTTGCCCGGTAGAGTCCTTTGGTATCACAGTTAACAGCAACCACAAACTCTTGGGCTTAAGCGATTCTCTTACCTCAGCTTCCCAAGGAGCTGGGACTACATGCGCCCACCACAACGCCTGGCTATTTTTTGGTTGTAGGCCTGGGCTGAGTTTGAACCCGCCAGCTCCTGTGTATGTGGATGGCACCCTAGCCACTGAGCTATAGGCACTGAGCCTTCATCTTAGTTTTAACCCAGTTTTGAAGATGGATGATAAAGTTTTGACTTTTAAGCTTACAGTTTATCATTTTATCTATCCTCCTTTGTGGCATCTACAGCTTTCACAAGCATACCTTTGGCTCAATTCTTGGTTAAAAAAAATTCTTAAAGGACAAAGCCAAATCCACCAAATCCACGTGACACATTAAAGACAATCTTTAGAATTTTACTTCCTGTTTATACTGCAAGGTATATAGTTAAATGTCTAAGTTCTCAATCCACCTCCCTTTCATAAGCCTGTGACTGCAGACAAGGCAACACTCCCAATGAAGAAATGGTAATAATAGTCTCCCCTGCCTATTTTAACCAGCTGTTCAAAGGATCAAAAGAGAAATGGGTTATGAAAGAATTTTGTAAACAACAAAGTAAGTTCATTAACATTCCTAGCACATGCTAGGTCTCAGTCCTGGGTATATAGCAGTGAACAAATGTAACAAGTTCTTAATATTCTTTGGTAGAAATTGGCAAACTGATCCGTGGGCCAAATCCAGTCCACTGCCTATATTTATCTATGAATAGATAAATGCCTTAATGTTTTTGAATGATTAAAAACAAAATTGAAATATTTCACATGTGAAAATTTCATGAAATAAAAATTTTAGTGTCTAAAAATTTTATTAGACACAATCATGTTCCTTAATTTACAATTGAGACAGAAACTATTTGACCCACAAAGCCTAAAATGGTTACTGTCTGCACTGTACATCAGCAGTTTACTACCCTGCTGTGTGCTCTTGGACTTCTTTGGGGGGTATTGGACAGTAACCTTGTAAGTATATGTTCAGTGTGGAAAATTCTTTGAAGAAAAATAAAGCAGGCTCGGTGCCCATAGCTCAGTGGTTAGGGCGCTGGCCACATAACACCTCTGCCCAGGCCTGCTAAACAACAATGACAACTACAACGAAAAAATAGCTGGACCTTGTGCTATTACAGGCACCGAGCTCCTGTAATCCCAGCTACTTGGGAGGCTAAGGCAAGAGAATCACTTGAGCAGAAAAGTTTGAGGTTGCTGTGAGCTGTGAGGCCATGGCACTCTACTGAGGGTGACATAGTGAGACTGTCTCAAAAAAGAAATAAAAAATAAAAAGATAATAAAGGGGCTAGAATGGTTTTGTGAAGTATAGGGAGTATGAAAGTCAAGGAAGGGCAGTTTATTTTACTAAGAAGACATTTGAACAGAGACTTAAATGAAGATGGGAGTGAACCATCTGATAGAGCATTTCTAGCAAAAGGAATAAGAAATACAGTATCCCTGAAGCTGGAGTATAGCTGTGGGTCTAACAGGAGTCCTCAAACTTTTTAAACAGGGAGCTAGTTCACTGTCCCTCAGACCTGTGGAGGGCTGGACTAGGGGCCTCGGGACAAGTCAGCTGCTAAGCAGGACAGGCAGTGGTGGCAAAAACACCTGGCGGGTGGATAAATGTCCTAGTCAGGCCGCATGTGGCCCACGGGCCATAGTTTGAGGACGCCTGAGGAGATTGATTTAAGGGAAGGGGAAGCCAAATTGTGGAGGGCCTTGTAGGCCATGGGAACAGACTTTAGATTTAATAATGAGTATACAGGGTGGCCATAAAGTTCATGAGCAATTTATACTCTGTAAATAAATTTACATTTATTATGTAAATTATTGTTTACATAATTTTCATTATTATGTCTGCTATTACTTCAAGTCATTTTTATGATATTGTGTTCAAATAGTGGTAAATCAACCTTTTAAAGGCGGCCCAATGTTTATCTATTACCTAGTAATCTACCATTATGGTAGTGCTCTCAGGAAATAGAGCATTAGAATAGAAATTATGAATAGAATTAGAATAGAAATTATGGTCCTTGCTATGACAATACATTTTAGGATCCCGTGTTGTTATTTATTTATTTATTTGAGACAGAGTCCCATTCTGTCACCTTCAGTAGAGTGCCATGGCATCACAGCCCACAGCAACCTCAAACTCTTGGGCTTAAGTGATTCTCTTGCCTCGGCCTCCCAAGTAGCTGGAACTACAAGCGCCTGCCACAATGCCCTACCATTTTTTGGTTGTAGTTGTCATTGTTGTTTGGCTGGCACCCTAGCCGCTGAGCTACAGGTGCTGAGCCTTATGTTGGTATTTAATTTGACTACATTCTTTTTAAACCACTCATGAAGTATTTTACCCTTGCCATTACAAGTATCTTCAAATCACCCCACTTTTGTTAAAAAAAAAAAAAACTGGGAGACATTTAGATTTCTCTAATTGGATATGTCTTCTATTTTTGATATTATTGGTTGTACTGGGATTATATAATATGCTTTTTTGGCACGGGAACCTGAATTCAAATATTACTACTAATGTTCTTCCTTCTGACTTTTGTACACTTTTTTTTTAGAAAATGCTAGTGAAATTCTCTTTTACTTTTTTATTCCAATATAGTACCTTCATTTAACCGGTTAATCAACCTATATTTTTAAGCATAAGGCACCATAGAGATACACGGCACTCTACCGAGGGTGACAGCTTGAGACTCTTTCTCAAAAAAATAAAAAATAATGAAAAAAACCAAGAGGTTTTTAAAACAACTAATTTTTAACTTTATTTTCCAAAACAGAAAAGGAATTAGTGTGAAGAGTAGCATTGTTTTACATTTTACAGAACTTTTTAATGTCTGCATGCTGTTTGTTATGAGTTTGTCTTAGTTTGTAGATATTATTTCTTCTACATGGAATGCTCTCCCTAGCTTTAGGCACTCATCTTCTTAATCACCTCTAACATTGCTGCCTTTGAAGACCACCCCCCTTTTCTATGTACATATATAGAGTTTATTGTGCCTTCTTTTGTGCCCTACTCTGTATTTAATACCTGCTTGCTACCCACCTAGATGTTAGCTCCTTGAGATCTGGGACAAGATCTTTAGTTGCAACTTACTGACACTTCTCTTCCTAGTTTGCTGAATCGGTGAACTATTACTTTTATATATGCAGTTTTAATTCATTCTCCTTTTTTTTTTTTTTTTGACAGAGTCTTTGTCGCCCTCGGTAGAGTGCTATAGCGTCACAGCTCACAGCAACCTCAAATTCTTGGGCTTAAGCAATTCTCTTGCCTCAGCCTCCCAAGAAGCTTGGGCTACAGGCGCCAGCCACAATGCCCAGCTATTTTTTGTTGCAGTTATTGTTGTTTAGCTGGCCTAGGCCAGGTTTGAACCTGCCAGCCTTGGTGCATGTGGCTGATGCTGTAACCACTGTGCTACGGGCACCAAGCCAGTTTTCATTCTTTATCCAAACTGCTGCTTTTTCATTTATATACTAATCCCATCAGATTTTGTAATTTTTGAAAATTTGAGGGAAACGTTGATAATATTAGAATCTTGAATTTTCAGTTCATAACTTGATATTTATACATTCAAACATTGCTGTGTAAACAGCATATAAAATATGGCTGAGACTTTATTCCTTTTAGGAAAGGTGCTTTTTTTTTTCTTTTTTTGAGACAAAGTTTCACTTCCTTGCCTGTGCTAGACTATAGTAGCATCATTGCATCATTGCAACCTTAAACACCTGGGCTTAAGCTATCCTCCTGTCTTAGCCTCCCAAGTATCTGGGATTACAGGTTCATGACACCATAGCTAGCTAGTTTTTCTATTTTTTGTGGAGACAGAGTCTTGCCGTGTTGTGAACTTCTGGCTGCAAGCAATCTTCCAACCTCAGCCTCCCAAAGGGCTAGAATTACAGGCATGAGGTGCTATACCTGGCCTGATTTATTTTTAAAATTAGTGACATCATGGTTTTACACTTTTTTTTTCCCCAAGGCATTCTCTTTGTCACTCTTAAAAGGGTGCTGTGGCATCATAGCTCACAGCAGCCTCAATTTCTTGGACTCAAGTGATTCTCTTGCCTCTGCCTCCTGAGTAGGTGAGACTACAGGTACCTGCCACAACACCCAGCTGTTTTTAAGAGACTGGATTCTTGCTCTTGCTCAGGCTGATCTCGAAATCCCAAACTCAAGTGGTCTACCTGCCTTGGCCTCCCAGAGTGCTAGAATTACAGGTGTGAGCCACCAGTGGTTTTGCTTTTTTAATTTGTAATTACATTAATTTATTAATATTGAACCATCCTTACATTGGGATAAACACTATTTGATATTTGTATACTCCCTAACTTGCTAATATTTTGTTTTACTTAAGTGTTCATAATAAAGGTCATAGCTTTCTCTTTTTGTGAACATGGAACATTTTTACCCAAAACTAATTATTCAGCTTTTTCTTTTTCTTTTTTTTGAGACAGAGTCTCACTTTGTTGCCCCAATAGAGTACACTGGCATCGTAGCTCACAACAACCTCAGACTCTTGGGCTCAAGGGATTCTCTTGCCTCAGGCTCACGAGTAGCTGGGATTACAGACACTGGCCACAATACCTGGCTATTTTTAGAGGCAGGGTCTCATTCTAGCTCAAGCTGGTCTTGAACTCGTGAGCTAAGGCAATCTACTGGCCTCGGCTTCCCAGGGTGAATTATTCAGCTTTTTAAAGAAAAATTCGAAATGATAAAAATAGCTTATGTTTTTATTCCAAAAACAGACTATATCAATATTGGGGCCAGGCAAGGTGACTCATGCCTGTAATCCTAGCACTCTTGGAGGCTGAGGTAGGTGGATTGCCCTGACCTCACAGGTTCGAGACCAGCCTGAGCAAGGGGGAGACCCCCATCTCTACAACTAGCCAGGTATTGTTTTGGGAGCCTGTAATCCTAGCTACTCTGGAGGCTGGGGCAAGAGAATTGCTTGAACCTAAGACTTGGAGGTTGCTGTGAGCTTTAATGCCATGGCACTCTACCAAGGGTGACAAAGGGAACTCCGTCTCAAAAAAAAAAAACAAAAAACCAGAATACACCTATATTGATAATAGATAATGGAGTAGTGAAAAGAAAATATGAAGGCTCTTGCACAGTAGAGGTTTAAGCAGGACTTTTTTCCCCCCAAGGAATATGGTGAAAATTTTGTGATTTGCTAATTCCTTCTTTTGTATGTGACTTCCAGAATTCTCTTACTGTCTATTTTTTTTTAGGTACGCATAGCTGCTAAATTCATCACTCATGCACCCCCAGGGGAATTTAATGAAGTATTCAATGGTGAGTAAAGATTAGTACTCAGTTTTTCTCTTGTTTGTTTATTTTTTGAGATAGAGTCTCATTATGTCGCCCTCAGTAGAGTGCTGTAGCGTCACAGCTCACAGCAACCTCAAACTCTTGGGCTTAAGGGATTCTCCTGCCTCAGCCTTCCAAGTAGCTGGGACCGCAGGCGCCTGTCATAATGCCTGGCTATTTTTGGATGCAATTGTCATTGTTGTTCAGCAGGCTGGGGCTGACTGGAACCTACCAGCCTCAGTGTACGGGACCTGCACCTTTATTCACTGAGCTACAGGCACTGAGCCAGTATTTAGTTATTTTAATCCCTCCTTAATGACTGCCATTTATTGGTGTCTCTTTTAATTCTTATGACATGTTAATAGCTGTAGGTAAAGAAGTCAAGATTGAAAGAGATCAGAAGAACTTGTCCAAGGTCACTCACCTAGTAAGTGTCAGAATAAGGATTTAAACCCAGGTCTGTGTCAAAAGCAAGCCTTTAACCCATAAATTAAGATGTCTGTCTTATGTGAGAAAAGGTTTAAGGTAGCTAGTATCAATAAATGTAGAAATAATAATAAATGATTTTTATGGTTTTGTTTGTATCTTTATACATCATAACTTAAATTTCTTAGTGCTTTTACTCAGGAAGTAGAATAGGACACTTTCTAGGGCCAAGGGTGCTGAAATAATTCTATCTGGGAAGCTTATTAAATATATAGATGAAGTTTTGTCATCTCCTTAAGATTCTCATTCATTATATCTGAGGAAGAATCTGGTAATCTGTGTTTTATCAAGTTCTTCACCAGGTGATTCTAAATCACACACAGTGGGTCACAGTTTGAGAACCACTCTCGTTTACAACCTTCCCTACTATTTGCTTTCTTAACATAACTTAAAAGATACAAAATATAGATTGGACATCCTGAATTTCATGATGAAACCAATCATTATAGTCCCATTTTAAATTATTAAATTAATTCATCTTAAAGATCCCTTAAGTAAAATCATGATCTATGTGCATCTTGGTTCAGTTTAGCAAATGTTTATTTTGAAATTCTTTACATTAGAAGTTTAGCTACTGGAGAGGAACTGTGCGATATTCCTCTGTACCTGGTCCAGAGCCCTACAATTAATAATGCAAGTGGGCATGGTGGCTCATGCCTATATTCTTAACACTCTAGAAGGTGAAGTAGCAGTATCACTTGAGCTTAGGAGTTTGAGACCAACCTGAACAAGAGTGAGAACCTGTTTCTATTAAAAATAAAATAGAAAAATTAGCCAGCGTTGTGGTAGGCACCTGTAGTCCCAACTGTAGAGGCTGAGCCAGGAGAATCACTTGAATCCAGGAGTTTAAGGTTGCTGTGAGCTAGACTGATGCCTTGGCACTCTAGCCTGGGCATCAGAGTAAGACTTCTGTCTCAAAAAAATAATAAGGATGCAAAGAAAAGGTAACTAAAAACATAGAAACATTTACTTCAAGAAGGATATTCTCTCTCTTTTTTTTTTTTTGATACAGAGTCTCTGTTGTCTGTTCTAGACTAGAGTATGGTGACAGAGCTTACTGTAGCCTCAAACTCCAGGGCTTATGAAATCCTCCTGCCTTGGAACTGCAAGCACATGCCACCACACCAACTAATTTTTGTTTTAATACTTTGTAGAGATGGAATCCTGCTATGTTGCTCAGACTGGTCTTGAACTCCTGTGCTTAAACTATCCTCCCACCTCTCCTTCCCAAAGTGCTAGGATCACAGGCGTGACCACTATACCGAGTGGCCAAGATATTCTTTATAAAATTGTGGATTTGGGGCACTAATAGCAAGGAAAACAAATGCAGCCTTTCTCTGGTCTTTCTTCCATGTTGACCAAATATAAATTTTCAATAATTGAACTTTAGACAGATCTTCTTAAACTTAGACTTTAGCTCAGATAAATTCTTTTTATTTATTTTATTATTTTTTTATTTTTAGAGACAGAATTTCACTTTGTTGCCCTTGGTAGAGTGCCCTGGCATCACAGCTCACAGCAACCTCCAGCTCTTGGGCTTAGGTGATTCTCTTGCCTCAGCCTCCTGAGTAGCTGGGACTACAGGCGCCTGCCATAACACCTGGTCATTTTTTTTGTTGTTGTTGTTGTTGCAGTTTGGCCGGGGCCGGGTTTGAACCCGCCACCCTCAGTATATGGGGCTGGCTTCCTACTCACTGAGCCACAGGCGCCTCCCAGATAAATTCTTGACTTAACAAAATAAATGTCTTTTGTAGTTAGAAGACCTTTATTTTATTTCTAATAACTAAATATACTTACTAGGAGTATCGTGAGAATAACTGATAGCAAAACATTGGATTAAGAATTGACAAGAGGCTCGGCGCCTGTGGCTCAAGCGGCTAAGATGCCAGCCACATACACCTAAGGTGGTGGGTTCGAATCCCCAGCCCGGGCCCGCCAAACAACAATGATGGCTGCAACCAAAAAAATGGCCAGGCGTTGTGGTGGGCGCCTGTAGTCCCAGCTACTTGGGAGGCTGAGGCAGGAGACTCGCTTGAGCCCAGGAGTTGGAGGTTGTTGTCAGCTGTGATGCCATGGCACTCTACCCAGGGGGATAGCTTGAGGCTCCGTCTCAAAAAAAAAAAAAAAAAAAAAAAGAATTGACAAGATAGGTTCGCTCACCTTTCTTCTTCATGAAAGGGACCCACTTCCAACTCTTTTTAGAAGTGCTCTGTATTTTCTCTTGTTCTTCCTAAATAAAATCTCTCTTTGTTACCCTGACAAAAAGAATTGACAAGATACTAATGGCATGAGGGCCTCCATCAGGCCCTTTGTTTAGAAGCTTTGAGAATCTCAAGGCTTGTTATAATGGCCTATCTAGTTAGCCTTCCCTCTTGGAGTTAATGCTTGGTAGCTTCTTAGTAACAAATATTGACTTCTTCCAAAAGAAAAGTTATTAAACTCTTTGACACACAGCTTTTTTTTTTTTTCCTGAGACAGAGTCTCATTATATTGCCCTCAGTAGAGTGCTGTGGCATCACAGCTAACAGCAACCTCTACCTCTTGGGCTTAAGCAGTTCTCTTGCTTCAACCTTTCAGTAGCTGGGATTACAGGCGCCCACCACAATACCCTGCTATTTTTTTTTGTTGTTGTTGTTGTTGTTGTTTAGCAGGCCGGGGCCAGGTTTGAACCCACCTGCCTTGGTGTATGTGGCCAGCGCCCTAACCACTGAGCTATGGGCACTGAACCCAACACACACTTTTTAAAAATGTTGTAGATCTTCACATTAGAGCCTTCATATAAAAATATGTTCAGTAATTTGATTGCCACTAAGTTGTGACCAGATGTTTTTGTTCTGATGTTGTAGAAGAGTCTGTAATTCTTAATCTAGGCTAATTTTAAAGGATTCACTTAGATACAAAATTAAAAGTGCTAACTGGAACCTTCTATGATCTACTTTTTTTCATTTGCTACGAAGTTCCTGGAGAATTTTTTGTTGAATTATTATAGTACACATTCCTTGCAAATCTATTAACATTAGCTTCTGTTCATTTGCATTTTTACAATGGCACCTAAGGACTAATCTCGCAAAGCCTGAATTTTAAAAATCTGCTATGGTTTCTTAAACTTGTCTTCTACTAAACATTTTAATACTTTTCTTCCTTAGATGTTCGGCTACTACTTAATAATGACAATCTCCTCAGGGAAGGGGCAGCACAGTAAGTATCTTTCTAAATTCACTTACAGTGTTATTCTAACATGAGGTAAACTGTGTTGACAGTAAACTAGTATCCTAAAAACTAAGTTTAAAATACTCAGAGCAAAGCACTTGGTATTAGCAGTTTTAGTTGTTTTTCTCTTAGAGAAAACATGTTCCCCTTCCTCAAAAGTTATTGTAATATATGGATTAGTTATTTTTGGGTTTTGCCCAGATTTCCTCCATTAAGACAATTTAATGTTAATAGTTAGGTTTTCTTTTATAATTTGTTTAGTTCATGTTGGATTTTTTTTAACTGCTAGTTGTAGAAAGATTAAACTACTGTTTAGGAATATTATTTCTCAAATTGCCAAAGGATAGCAGATACTCATAGAGTGCCTTAATAGTGAGAATTAACAAACGGTAGGATAAAAACATGATTGGTCTGCTTAGTCATTACTCCTTATCACTGTCGAGCTAATTAATCTTTCTAAAATATCATTCTCATTTGTCCTTGCCCTCAGAAACATTATAGTGGTACTTTATTTTTTATCTTCTACAATCAAATCTAAACTGTATTTTCAGGGCCTTCTGATAAATTTATCTGGCTTTATCACTGCTCTCTTCTACTCTTCAATACAAAGTTCTGTTTCAGTTACTATCTATGCAGTTGGTCTAGAGTTTCTATGTGAAGAGTAAACCAGAATTGGATGATGCATCGTGTTGGTCTGGGAATGGTGGTAGGAGACAGGGCAAGGACATTTTGATGCAGAGCAACAAATAATTACCATAAGGTCATTTGGTATATACCCTAATTGGTTGCAGATTTTAACTGTTTTGAAAGCTGCTGCCCAGGAAATAGTACTGTCTGGCCCTGTCCATCCTGGGTTTTTTGGAAGCCATTTTGGGACTAGATTCTGCAAACCTGGAATTTGCACAGTGTCACTGTAATTGTCATCATGAATGGTACTAAATTACGAGTATAATACATTGATTTAGGAAAACTAGGCGCACATTAAAGACACTCTAGTGCTGGTTTCTATAAGATTCATAGAATCTGTCATAGCAAAGGACATGCATGATTTGCTAGTTCAATCCCTCTCTACTCTCTCTGTTTCATTGAAAGACTCTCACCTACGTCTGTCAGCAGATGGTTATCCAATCTGAAAGCTTCTAGTAATAAGGAATTCACTTTCTCACAAGGCAAGTTCCTCAGTTTGCCTGCCATGTTGGTCGTAATTTTATCCTTGAGAGCTATTCAAAATAAATCTACTCTGTACTTCACTTGCTAAGGTACTGCTGAAGGGGGTGGGACTAAATGTCACTTAAGTATAATTACAATCTAAGGCTATTGTCCCATTTCTAATGAGGACAAAATAGAAGTTTGTATGTAGTTCAGATGCTTTAGTTGTTTTAATTATACTGACTCTAAAACATTGTATATATAAATGTTATGGTTCTTGTAAACTCTAGATCCTTGGAGAATTTCTTGTTAAAGGAGAACTTTCCTGTGCCAAAATATTTGAATTGAATTTTCAAATATTTGATGTTGAATTTTTTTTTTTTTTTTTTTTTTTTTTTTGAG
>NW_003852468.1:8706132-8726288 GCF_000181295.1 Otolemur garnettii | reverse complement strand
GTTGAGCTATAGGCGCCGAGCCTTGATGTTGAATTTTTTGTAGGGATGAAGCTATTCTTATATCTGTATTGAAGTGCTTTAATACCTTGTCCATATTCCTCATAACAAGCACTCAGTAAATGTTATTTCAGTAATCAATATCATTGTTGCCTTCTGTTTATATAAAATGAAGGAAGCCTGAAAGACGTAGGATTTACCCTCTTTCCTGGATTTCCACTTGTGTCTCTGACCACCAGAACTATTCCTTGATGATTCTTGCACTTCTGGAATAAGTAGGGAGTGGTAGATCACATTAAAGAGTGAATTTTGTTCTGAGAGAGATAAGTTATTTAGAGTTTTGAGCAGAGAATGACATAACCAGACATGTTTCAGAATAATCACAGGCTGCTGTGTAGGGAGGCAAAGGCTATTAGAGTAGTTAAGGAAGGGATAGATAGATAATAGGGTTTTGGACTAGAGTAGTCGCAGGTAGGGTTTGTGGGAAGGAGTCAGATTCTGAACATGCACTTAAGTAGTGCCTACAAGATTTACTGATGGTTTGGTTGCAAAGTGTGAGAAAAAAGAAAGTCAATGATGGTCCCAAGATAGCTTGAGCAGCTATTTACTTGAGATAGAATGAAATGTAAGCAAATTTTGATATTGGTGTTTATAGTCTGTAGTCTAGGACATATGCTACCATGGAATTTTAATTCCTACTCCTTAAGTTTTTTTAAAAAATTAATTTACTTTCAGTGAACAGTGTTCTTTTCTGAAGAGCTAACGTGCTTGGGACTCATTCTGCTATATAGAGGTGTGGTGTTTTAAGGAAATGATCCATTTAAAAACACAATACAACTTTTAACAAAATGTAAAGATTAAAAATTAGCTATAAATATTTGAAGAAGTTTAAATATTCGTTACTTAGTTTTCTTTTGAAAAGCTTTGGAAAAGTTTAATGTTCTGCTTAAAACTAGTGGCCTAGCAGGTATTTTAGTAGGTTAAAATTGGAAATTCTGTGAGAAGACTGATACTTCTCAAGAATGTAAGTGTATTATGATTTTTCAGTGCAGCTTACTTACAACTTTTACTTTAGCTTACTTTATAAAATGTATTAGAGTACCACTGAAAATGCAGAATATTCTGTAGGCTGTGGTGGCTCATGCCTGTAATTGCAGCACATTGGGAGGCTGAGAGGGTCACTTGAGGTCAGGAGTTAGAAACTAGCTTAGGCAACATGGCAAGACCCTGTCTCTACAAAAATATTAAAAAATCAGCCAGGCATAGTTTTGTACACCTGTAGTCCCAGCTACTTGGGAGGCAGAGGCAGGAAGAACACTTAAGCCCACAAGTTCAAGGCTATCGTGAGCTGTGATCACACCACTGCACTCAAACCTGAGCAACAGGCTTGGGCCTGTGGCTCAAGCGGCTAAGGCACCAGGCACATACACCTAAGGTGGCGGGTTCGAATCCCCAGCCCGGGCCCACCAAACAACAATGATGGCTGTAACCCAAAAAATGGCCAGGCGTTGTGGCGGGCGCCTGTAGTCCCAGCTACTTGGGAGGCTGAGGCAGGAGACTCGCTTGAGCCCAGGAGTTGGAGGTTGCTGTAAGCGTGATGCCATGGCACTCTATCCAGGGGGATAGCTTGAGGCTCCGTCTCAAAAAAAAAAAAAAAAAAAAAAAAAACCCTGAGCAAAAAAGGGGGATGCTGCCATTTAAAAAAAAAAAAAAAAAGGGTGGCAGTGGCTCAGTCAGTAGGGTGCTGGCCCCATATACCCAGGGTGGCAGGCTCGAATCTGGCCCAGCCAAACTGCAACAAAAATAACCAGGCATTGTGATGGGCACCTGTAGTCCCAGCAACTTGGGAGACTGAGGCGGGAGAACTGCTAAGCCCAAGAGCTGGAGCTTGCTGTGAGCTGTGACACCACGGCACTTTACCCAAGGGTGATGGAGTAAGACTCTGTCTCTAAAAGAAAAAAATTTAAAAATAAATTATATTTTAGTTTATTTACTTATTTTTTTTTTTGAGACAGAGTCTTACTTTATCACCCTCAGTAGAGTGCTATGGCGTCACAGCTCACGGCAACCTCCAAAGCTTGGGCTTAAGTGATTCTCTTGCCTCAGCCTCCCAAGTAGCTGGGACTACAGTCGCCCACCACAATGCTTGGCTATTTTTAGAGACCAAGTCTCACTCCGGCTCAGGCTGGTCTCAAGCTGGTAAGCTGAGGCAGTCCACCCACCTCGGCCTCCCAGAGTGCTAGGATTATAGGTGTGAGCCACAGCACCTGGCCAGACTTTTAAAACTTTAGAATTAGCCGGGCATGGTAGTGTGTGCCCATAATCTCAGCTACTCAGAAAGCTAAGATAGGAAAATTGCTTGAGCTCTGTCTATCCTGGGCAACATAGACCCCATTTCTAAAACAACAAAAAACAAACAAAAGAACTTAGGAATTGTCTAAGTGAACAATCTTTTGGAGCTTAGGAGTGAGGAAGAAAAGGTAATTTCAGAGCTTGAGGAGCTTCTGAGATCTCTGAGCATAGAGTTCAGCTTTCTGAAGGGAGAAAGGTGAAAAGTATCAGGTAGTATTCCCTTTCACTATGATGTGAAGTACCTTTTGTGTTTATTTATACATAATTCTTTTCTCTCCCCCTTTCTTTTCGTTTTACTTTTTTAAAAAACAGTGCATTTGCCCAGTATAACATGGACCAGTTCACACCTGTGAAGATAGAAGGATATGAAGATCAGGTAATAATTGCCTGTTAGATAGGCTATGCCTGGCAGGTTGTAGAAACAAAGGAGATGTCTAAACCAGATGCTGAATAAATTCAAGTCTTAGTTTTCATAGTTTTTGTAAATATTCTACATATTAGGGAATTTTTCTACTCTATGATAACACTTAACTCTTTGATTCAAAAAAGGAAAGTGGGGCCAGTCACGGTCGCTCATGCTTGTATCCTAACACGCTGGGAGACAAAGGGAGGGTGGATTGCCTGAGCTCACCAGTTTGAGACCAGCCTGAGCCAGAGCTAGACCTTATCCGTCTCTAAAAATAGCCAGGTGTTGTGGCAGGCACCTGTAGTCCCAGCTACTTGGGAGGCTGAAGCAAGAGGATCACTTAAACCTAATAGTTTGAGGTTGCTGTGAGCTGTGACACCACACACTCTACCGAGGGTGACAAAATGAGACTCTGTCTCAAAAAAACAAAAAGGAAAGTGGCCTCCAACAAACACAGTGAAAATAAAAGGATTTAAGTCTTACAGGTTTTTCAGCTATCTCTAATTCTTCTTAATAATAACAGGGTGCTGGCTACATACACTGGGGCTGGTGGGTTGGAACCCAGCCCAGGCCTGCTAAAATGACAACTACAGCCAAAAAATAGCCAGGTGTTGTGGCAGGCACCTGTAGTCCCAGCTACATGGGTGGCTGAGGCAAGAGAATCGCTTAATCACATGAGTTTGAGGTTGCTATGATGCCATGGCACTCTACCAAGGGCGACATAGTGAGATTCTGTCTCCAAAGACCAAAAAAAAGACTAACAGCAAATATCATATTTAATGGAAAAACCAGCATTCCTACTGAAAGATAAACTTCTTACTACAGTAGAACCTGCATAGTTGACCACCTCCTTACATTGGCCACCTCCCCAAGTTGACCTAATTTTCATAAATCAGACATATACCACTTGGATGTATCAGGACAGTAGGCCTAGTTCCATATGTTGACTACCTCTGTATGTTGACCAGTTTGTTACAGTCTCTTGAAGTGTCAGCTTACAGAGATTCTACTGTACTTATTTGATATTTGGGAGACAGGAGTAAGAAAAAAACATTATATATTTTTTCATTTTTGAAACGTGAATATATTAGCTATTTTAAATGCTAAATATAAGGGCCCAGCGCCGTGCCTCACGCCTGTAATCCCAACACTCTGGGAGGCCAACGTAGGTAGATTGTCTGAGTTCACAGGTTCAGGACCAGCCTGAGCAAGAGTGAGACCTCATCTTTAAAAATAGCTGAGCATTGTAGTGGGCACCTGTAGTCCCAGTTACTTGGGAGGCTGAGGCAAGAGAATGGCTTAAGCCCAAGAGTTCTAGGTTGCTATGAACTGTGACGCCACATGGTGAAACTCTGTCCTCCACCCAGAAAAAAAAAGTAAATAAATAAAATTCTTAAAATAAGTAAATAAATAAATGCTAAGTATAATGAAATGACTCCATAGAAGTTTCATCAGGACTCTGGAAAAATATGTGAAGAAAAGAATACAAAAGTGTATATAAAAATTATTGCAACATAGTTTATACATGTTAGATGGTAACCAAGAAATGATGTATATTGTTAGGATGAGGGAAATTTTGTAGTTTAAAGGTGACTTAGCCATAAATACACTATTCTTTATAATAATTAAAATGAGACTTGGTTGAAAAATCAATACCAAAAGAAATCTGACTAAATGAAAAGTTGTCTTCCTCAGAATTTTTATTCATTTATTTACTTGTTTTGGAAAATATGTTAACAACTGTCTTTTTTACAAAGTTACTAATATTTGTAATTATTCTTTGGAAGGTCTTAATTACAGAACACGGTGACCTGGGTAATAGCAGATTTTTAGATCCAAGAAACAAAATTTCCTTTAAGTTTGATCACTTACGGAAAGAAGCAAGTGATCCCCAGCCAGAAGAAATAGATGGAGGTCTGAAGTCTTGGAGAGAATCCTGTGATAGTGCTTTAAGAGCCTATGTGAAAGATCATTATTCCAATGGCTTCTGTACTGTTAAGTATCTTTTTGCTTTATAACCAGAGGTTTTATTTCTTATATTTTACCTTATCCTTTTGGGGCTCTGGCTTGCCAAATATCACTCTTTCTTCTTTGTTGTGGTCTCCTCTGCATTTTTTGATCATTTTTGAAGGGGTATAAATAAATGGAATATTTTATATAGAAAATTCCTTTTAAGGGTGGTGCCTGTAGCTCAATAGGCAAGGGTACATACACCTAGGGTGGTGGGTTTGAACCCAGCCGGGACCTGCTAAGCAACAATGACAACTGCAGCAACAACAACAACAACAAAAAATAGTGGCTCGGCACTTGTGGCTCAAATGGCTAAAGTGCCAGCCACATATACCTGAGCTGGAGGATTTGAATCCAGCCCAGGTCCGCCAAACAACAATGACAGCTGCAACCAAAAAATAGCCAGGCTTTGTAGCAGGTGCCTGTGGTCCCAGCTACTTGGGAGGCTGAGGCAAGAGAATCTCTTAAGCCCAGGAGTTGAAGATTGCTGTGAGTGGTGACGCTGCAGCACTATACCTAGGGCGACAGCTTGAGACTCTGTCTCAAAAAAAAAAAAAAAAAATAGCCAGGCATTGTGCTGGGTGTCTGTAGTCTCAGCTCCTTGGAAGGCTGAGGCCAGAGAGTCGCTTAAGCCCAAAAGTTTGAGGTTGCTGTGAGCTGTGACACTACAACACTCTACCCAGGGCGACAGCTTGAGACTCTCTCAAAAAAAAGAAAAAAAAAATTCCTTATAAAAATTCCAATGTGTGAAACGTTTAAATCTTAATGTATTCTGTTTTACATTTATTTTATTTATCTATGAGAAATTGTCTCTTAACACCTATCAAAAAAAGTTTTTAAAGGTCTTATAGCTTCAACATGGAAAAAATAGTAAATTAAGATTGTCAGGGCTCGGCACCTGTGGCTCAGGTAGCTAAGGCGCCAGCCACATACACCTAAGGTGGCGGGTTCAAATCTAGCCCAGGCCCGCCAAACAACAATGATGGCTGCAACCAAAAAATAGCCAGACATTGTGGCAGGCACCTGTGGTCCCAGCTACTTGGGCGGCAGAAGCGGGAGACTTGCTTGAGCCCAGGAATTGGAGGTTGCTGTGAGCTGTGATGTCACAGCACTCTACCAGGGGACAGCTTGAGGCTCTGTCTCCAAAAAAAAAAAAAAAAAAAAAAAGATTGTCAGGAGAGCTATTGCTCACACATTTATGACTTTTTGATATAGGCATTCTTTACAAAAAGCTACTTCTATATAGTTTAAACAATTTTTTGAAAATCAAGAGTAATATGATTTTATTTTACTTCCTCTTGGCTCTAAAAATAATAAACTTGGCTCTATCTTGATTTATTCTTATAAAATTATGATATATTAAGAAAATATTTATTAGAATACTTTTGCATTTATAAATTTATTTTTAAACTGACAGTACCTGCAGTTATCTTTATGGTATGTGCAACATGATGTTTTGCATGTATACATCATGTAATGGCTAAATCGAGTTAATTGACTTGCATTATCTCACATACCTTTTTTGTGTGGAGAACACTTCAAATTTGTCATAGTGATTTTCAAGTATATGATACATTGTTATTAACTAGAATATTTTAAATTTGTGATGATGAGGAGTTAATAGTGTAGTATATTAGTTGTAAGTGCTTATTTTGAAGCCTTGCTAATTGATTTGACTCCTAGCCCTGCCATTAACTAATTGTGTGATCTTTAGGTAAATTACTTAACATTTCTGTGCTTCAGCGTCTTCATTTGTAAAATGAGAATAAGAGTTTTGGCCTCTTAGGCTTGTGAGGATTAAATGAATTAATGCATGTAAAGTGCTTAGAATAGTGCCTAGCACAAAGTAAAGCTCTGCATAAATGTTAGATGTCATTGTTATTATGTGTTTAATTTTTTAAACAATAATGGAAAAAACTAATTGTGATGAATAAGGGATAAGTGTAGAATTCCTTTTTGGAAGCGAGAATTGCAAAAGGAGACATGACAACATTTCCTTTTAGAAACTGACTATGCAGCCAGGCGGTGGTGGTTCACACCTGTGATCCTAGCACTCTGGGAGGCCTAGGCAGGAGGATCACTTGCGCTCAGGAGTTGGAGATGAGCCTGAGCAAGTTTGAGACCCCATCTCTAAAAGTAGCCGGGCATTGTGGCCAGGGCATGTAGTGCTAGCTATTTAGGAGGCTGAGGCAAGAGGATTGCCTGAACCCAAGAGTTTGACGTTGAGCAGTGACACCATGGCACTCTACTGCAAACAACAAAGTGAGACTCTTGTCTCAAAAAAAGAAAGAGAAAGAAAGGGAGGGAAGGAGGAAGGAAATTGACATTAAGTCTTGCTAGACCCTGTCTCAAACAAAAGCAATGAAAATGAAAAAGGAATTGACTATTAAATCTCAAATATACTTTGAATTTAACCATTTGTTTCCCAAAAGTTTGTCACTATCCCTTCCTAATTTGATAAGCCCAAGCACTAAATAACCTACTGTGGTGTTTTGTCATTTCTCTTAGCTATCAAAGGAGCTACAGAAAGTCATGGAATTGTTCTGATAGTGTCTACTGTACAAAAGTGTTCTATATCCTCAGCTGTCCTATTTACTAGTCTGTAATTTCATCTTATTTCCTGTCACATTTTCTGTATTCCAAACATTTCTCATCATCCCTAGACAGACACCTAATCCCCCACATTTTGTTAGGATTGAGACTGACATTAAGTCTTTTTTTTATCTCTTTTGTTTACAGTCAGAAATCTTTCCTTTTCTTCAATTGTACTTGAACATTAGGAAGAAGGGGCCTTACTCTTGGATTCATACTATCCCGTATACATGTATACATGAAATATCTTCTTGTGACTTTATTTTCTCTTCTGATGTATTTATTCTTGCCTGGAAGAAGTTTTATTTCTCCTGTCGTTGAGGGGGAAAATACTTTCCCTCACTCAAAGTTCTTGTAAGTTATTTCTCTTTCTTTATCTTCTCATTTCCACCTTACTCTTTCTTCCTCTTCTCCACTTTCTCCCTTCCCTCCCTCATCTGTCTCTTTGTATTACCAAACCAATAAGCATTCTTCCCCTATTAGTGCCATTTCCTTTATCCACTTCTGAAACCTTTTATTTTTTACATTAATCTCCAGTTCTACAGAAACTGCTATCTGAGGTTACTAAAGGTTTCTGAATTACCTGATGCAGTGTCTTTTTCTTGATCCTTGACTTCTATATGGTATTTCTTTTTTCTTTCTTTTTTTTTGAGACAGAGTGTCAAGCTTTCATCCGGGGTAGAGTGCCATGGTGTCACACCTCACAGCAACCTCAAACACTTGGGCTTAATCAATTCTCTTGTCTCAGCCTCCCAAGTAGCTGGGACTACAGGTGCCCACCACAATGCCCGGCTATTTTTTTTTTTGGTTGCAGTTGTCATTGTTTAGCTGGCCCAGGCCAGGTTTAAACCCACCAGCCTCAGTATATGTGGCCAGCGCCCTACTGACTGAGCTACGGGCATCATCTTCTATATTATATTTCACTGAGGCTAGCCAGCTGCTTCTAGAAATCATCTTTTGGTTGGGCTTTTATGTTAGCACCCTCTAAGTATTCTTACTCTGTTTATGCTTATTTGTTTTCTTCCCTGCCTTTGTAAATGTAGGCATTCCCCAGAGCTGCATTTCTCTCTCTTGAAAGCTCAAAGTCCATTTAATGTGGGGAAAGTGGGGTGATTGGTGGGATCATGCCTATGGTTCATCTTATAAGGGTACATGCGAATCTTTCTAAATGTAGAATATGAATGTCTTAATAACTAAGAAAGTGACATAAAGGCTATGTGTTAAGCAGTTTGATCAAAGTATTTCAGATTGTATATAAAAACAGCACACTGTACCCCCATGATAGTATTAATGTACACAGCTATGATTTAATAAAAAAAAAAAAAGTGGGGAAAGTGTTAAACGGAGATGTTGGTGTCACAGACAGTAGGTTTGGCCAGCCACATACACCAGGCCAGCCAAAACAACAATGACAACTACAGCAGCAGCAACAACAACAAAAATAGCCAGGCATTGTGGCAGGCCCCGATAGTCCCAGCTACTTGTGAGGCTGAGGCAAGAGACTTGCTTAAGCCCAAGAGTTTGAGGTTGCTGTGAACTATGATGCCATGGCACTCTACCGAGGGAACATAGTGAGACTCTGTCTCAAAAAAAAAAAAAAACTCAGTAGGTTTAGGTTCTACTTTAATCATTTACTTTCTGTGAACTTCAACTCTGTCATCTGTAGATAAAAGTATTTTACTAGATTTATTACAGTAAATAGGAAATGCATGTAAAAACATATTTGTGACTATAAAGCACAATTTTTTTTCCTTTGGTGGTTGCATTTCCTTTCACCTCTCTCACACTTAGAAACAGTTTGTATTTCTAACTACTAACTAGACACCTCCATCTATCTGGATTTCTGATTTGTTAATGATACTACTATCTCTCTAGACGTCTTTTGGTTCCTTCTTTTCTATCCCCTACATTTCTAATATATTGCTAGACTTTTATTGTACTTAGGCATTTTGTATGCAACCCCTTCTTCTCAATTCTTTTGATACCACCCTAGCTTGTTGTTAAGATTAACTTTGTGCCCTCCTAACCAACCTTCAGCTTTTCTTCCATTTTATGCTGTATACCAATATTGATTATTCTCCCTAATGTTAGTTCTGGTCATGTTTTGCTTTCTCTTGCCTATAGGCTAAAGCCTAAACTTCTTACCTTACCTACTACTAAGTCACCTAAATCTACCATTCTGTTTTGTCTCCCACTAGTCTACTTCACACACCCTCTAACCTGAAAGAATTAACTGCCATTCACTGGACAAACCCTCAGGTTTTCTGCCTGAGCTATTTACTCATCTTCCTTCTAAGCCTCTGCTTATCACAATCTCATCTCTCACTGGCTTGGCGGGTCACACCTATAATCATAGTACTCTGGGAGGCCAAGACCGGTGGATTGCCTGAGCTTACAAGTTTGAGACCAGCCTGAGCAAGAGTGAGACCCCATCTCTAAAAATAGCCGGACGTTGTGGCAGGCGCCTGTCATTTCAGCTACATGGGAGGCTGAAGCAAGAAAATCACTTGACCCCATGAGTTTGAGGTTACTGTTAGCTATGATGCCATGGCACTCTTACCAAGGGTGACAAAGTGAGACTTTGTCTCACAACAAAAACAACAACAAAAAAATAAAACAGAATCTCATCTCTCTTGTAAAGCACAGCTTAAATGGTACCTACGTTGTACTCTAAACCAGGGGCAGTATTTCCCCTCTGTCTTTCTACCATCTCCGTAGAACCTAACATGTTCTGCTGTGTTCAAATTCTCTGAACACTTACGTTATAAGTTCATGCTAATTCTTTGTCTCCCTCCAAGATTTAGCACACTGTGTTTGTACTGTGTTTTTTGTTTAGATTAAATATGTTTTTAAGTCTATTTTTTTTTCCAACAATAGGTTTATGCTAAAACTATAGATGGGCAACAGACTATTATTGCATGTATTGAAAGCCACCAGTTTCAACCTAAAAACTTCTGGTAAGAACTAGATGTTCCCTTCTGTTTGTATCTAAGTTATATTTGAAAGAAACCACCAATTGAGACTTGGTCTTAATCTAACTAGCTTGGAATAAATTATTTATCTTAGAGACTTCAGTTTCTAAGTATAAAATGAGAGACTTAGAAATTTAAGTTTCTTCCAATTCTAAGATTTTATAATCATATATATATTTTGAAAATACTCTTATGTTGAGTGAGAACAAGTGATTAATAATGTGCTGCGTTGAGAATGTGAATTTCCCTTGGGTTAAGGTCATTAGTAATATTTGAGTTAACTGCATAACTCTGCAGCCTACCCATCTGTTTTTGGAAGAGCCTCCTATGAACAGAATAGGCATGATTTTCTACTTCAAGGGGGAAAAAAAGAAACATAGAAGTCAAAATAACTGGCTTGGCGCCTATGGCTCAAGTGGCTAAGGCACCAGCCACATACACCTAAGGTGGCGGGTTCAAATCCAGCCCGGGCCCGCCAAACAACAATGATGGCTGCAACCAAAAAAAAAAAAAAAAAATAGCCAGGTGTTGTGGTGGACGCCTGTGATCCCAGCAACTTGGGAGGCGAAGGCAGGAGGATCACTTGAACCCAGGAGTTGGAGGTTGCTGTGAGCTATGCCATGGCACTCTACCCAGGGGGACAGCTTGAGGCTCTGCCTCAAAAAAAACAAAAAAGTCAAAATAACTTAGAAAAAGCTTATAGGCAGACCACTTGTATCCAATCTCACATTTAAGTGAGGCCTAGTGGCTTACGCCTATAATTCTAGCACTCTAGAAGGCCAAGGCTGGAGGATCACTTGAGCTCAGAAGTTAGAGATCAGCCTGCCACAAAGTGAGGCCCCATCTCTACCAAAAAAAAAAAAACACAGAAAAAATTAGCTGGATGTGGTATGGGTACCTGTAACCCCCTGTAATCCCAGCTATTTAGGAGGCTGAGGCAGGAGGAGCACTTGAACCCAGAAGTTTGAGGTTGTGTAAGGTAAGCTGATACCAGGACAACTCTAGTCTGAGCAACAGAATGAGTCTTGGTCTCAAAAAACAAAAACCAGGGCAGCGCCTGTGGTTCAGTGGGTAGAGCACCAGCCCCATATACCGAGGGTGGCGAGCACCTGTAGTCCCAGCTACTCAGAAGGCTGAGGCAAGAGATTTGCTTAAGTCCAGGAGTTACAAGTTGCTGTGAGCTATGATGCCACAGCACTCTACCAAGGGCGATAAAGTGAGAGATTCTCTCTCTAAAAAAACAAAATCAAGGATCAGTGCCTATGGCTCAAGTGGCTAAGGTGCCAGCCACATACACACCTAAGGTGGTGGGTTCGAATCCAGCCCGGGCCCATCAAACAACAATGATGGCTGCAACCAAAAAAATAGCTGGGCGTTGTGGCAGGTGCCTGTGGTCCCAGCTACTTGGGAGGCGGAGGCAGGAGACTCGCTTGAGCCCAGGAATTGGGAGGTTGCTGTGAGCTGTGATGCCATGGCACTCTACCCAGGGGACAACTTAAGGCTCTTGTCTCAAAAAAAAAAGCAAAAACAAAACCCAGCAGGCATGGTGGCTCGCACCTGTAATCCTAGCACTCTGGTAGGCTGAGGTAGGTGGAACTCTTGAGCTTGTGAGTTTGAGACCAACCTGAGCAAGAGCAAGACAGGCATTGTGGCGGGCACCTGTGGTCCCAGCTATTGGGGAGGCTGAGGAAAGAGGATTGCTTTCCCAGAGTTTGAGGTTGATGTGAGCTCTGATACCATGGCACTCTACCAAGGGCTACAAAGTGAGACTATCTCAAAGAAAGAAAAGAAAAAAAGCCCCCAAACTACATTTAAGTAGACAGAGCTTTGAGTTTGTCAAACTAAAAGTGACTCTTTTTCTTTTCTCTCTTGACCAACTTCTTTTACAGTGACAAATTATCTCTTTCTTGTGCTTATTGCTAATTTGGCAGCATTGTGTGTTTGTGTGTGTGTGTGTTTTAATAGGAATGGTCGTTGGAGATCAGAGTGGAAGTTCACTGTCACACCACCTACAGCCCAAGTGGTTGGAGTGCTTAAGATTCAGGTAAAAGTTCAACGTGGTTTAAACTTCACATCTATAAAACAGACATGCAAGTTGCTGTTTGTTCTGGTAGTAAAAATAATGACCAACTGGCTCAGCACCTATAGCTCAACTGGCTAAGGCGCCAGCCACGTACACCTAAGGTGGCGGGTTCGAATCCCCAGCCCGGACCCGCCAAACAACAATGACGGCTGCAACCAAAAAATAGCCAGGCGTTGTGGCGGGCGCCTGTGGTCCCAGCTACTTGGGAGGCGGAGGCAGGAGACTCGCTTGAGCCCAGGAGTTGGAGGTTGCTGTGAGCTGTAATGCTACGGCACTCTACCCAGGGGGACAGCTTGAGGCTCTGTCTCAAAAAAAAAAAAAAAAAAAATAATGACCAACTATATGTAGACAGAAAGGAAGATTGAAGTCAGTATATAGAAACAGAAACCCCTTTCCTGAGGGGATAGTTAAACTGAGCTATTCTGAGTTGATAAAGGATACTCATGTAGCATATACTGCAACATGATTATTGTTATTTTTTCCTTCAATGATTACACAAGAACTTTCCAGAAATTATAGAACAGTTTTAGGAAAGAATAAAATAATGTTACTATATACTTTATTATATAGTACTGTAATTTAGGGTCTTTTATAAATATTATCTCAGTTATGTCTACATAATATAAAACCTCTTGTTTTGGGGCGGTGCCTGTGGCTGAAAAGGTTGGGGCACCGGTTCCATAGGTTCCATATGCCAGAGGTGGCGGGTTCAAACCCAGCCCCGGCCAAAAACTGCAAAAAAAATAAGAAGAACTAGAACAAGGGTATCCAACCTTTAAAAAAAACCTCTAGTTTTGAAGAAAAGCTATATGAATGGTTTTGTAGGTGGCTTTTGTTTTATTGACAGAAGATTTTAAAATAAATAAAATTAAACTAAACTGAGTAAAACAGAGGAATTAGAGAGAAGGCCAAGTGTTGACATCTTGGCCTGTAAATAGCCAAGCAGAGTAGATTTCTAATGCTCGTGTCAGAACAGACAGGCAGTAAGGTAGCTCTTAGCTCATTTGATGCTTATCAGTATTGAAGTCTTCTAATATCCTAGCAGAGGTTTGACTTACTACATTCAGAGTGATTTAATTTTTAAGCCTGATTAAGGTAAGATTAAACAGTTATAGGTAAGTGAGAAGATTAGTATCTAATGCACCCGTGTTATATTGTGTTAAGTCTTAATAACAATTAGCAAGGGCTATCTTTATTTAATGGCATAGTTTAATCAGATGCATAGGTAGTAAATGCTGTCGGCATCTCTTTTTATAAGTACCTGTATCTTCTTGCTACAAGTAGCTCCTCCTAGAAGTATTCACAGCTCTGGGGACAACCCTCAATGTTGCAGAAGAGCTGGTAAATAAATAAGCCAGCTTCCTTTCTCCTCAAGTGAGACAGCTCTGAAGCATGTTCCACTTAGTCTTCCAGAGCCCAATGCCCACAGCTATAACCTGTTCATTAATGCATCTGTGAGCCTGCCTTCCCTCCCACCTCTCAATTCCTTAGTCCTCTGCCAAAAATTCTTCATATTCCCAAATAAGCTACTTTCCCTCAAATATTTATCTTGGGGTCTACTAAAACAGCATATTATTCTATTAACCAAACCTATTAGTAGCTTAATGCTCTAAATAAACCTTTTGTATGACAGCATTAACCAGGCAGCTTACTATAAATTTATGTAGCTAAGTAGCCACATATACCTAAGGTGGTAGGTTTGAATCCAGCCCAGGCCCACCAAACAACGATGGCTGCAACCAAAAAATAGCCAGACGTTGTGGCGGGCGCCTGTGATCCCAGCTACTTGGGAGGCTGAGTTAGGAGACTAGCTTGAGCCCAGGAGTTGGAGGTTGCTGTGAGCTGTGATGCCATGGCACTCTACCCAGGGGGACAGCTTGAGGCTCTGTCTCAAAAAAAATAAATAAATAAATAAAATAAATTTACTTCCTTAATTAGGCAGGAACAGTTATTTATATTTTAGCTTTGCCAGTGCAAACTTAGAAAGTAAGAACACACATCACAAAAGGTGATGATTTCTGGTAAGTGTTTTATAGCAGAGCCCAGTGTGCAGATCCTCATTTATATCTTTTTAGGTGCATATTGTCTGATCAGACTTTGGGGGAGGGCTTCATTTATATACTTTTTAAAAATCGAAGTGAGAATTATTTGCAAGAGTCATTAAGATATTTAGGCTTGACTATAGGCCAAGGGTAGTTCTGGGAAGACAATAATGTCTGAGGATTTGTATTGATGACAGTCACATTATTGTGTATTAACTGAACCATTTTCACGTTAGCAGATGAGACCTAGAAAGGGTTTTGTTTTGGAATACATAGAGTTTAAACTTAATTTCTAAAAATGTTTCTATCATTAGTATATTACATAATGGAATTAATATTTTTCAGATTTTCAACTGAGTTCATAAACACTGAAGCTTATTGGCCTCATCCTATATTCCTATCTGTGTCCTAGTTCTTAAGAAACATAACGAAAATTCATACCAATTACATAGTCTTTATTCTTGGACAAAAAAAATATGTGCCCTGCATGCTCCTTTAAGATGACACTTCTGAGAAATACACAAGTCTTTTTTTCTTCTCTGACCAGATCTCTTTCTCTTTCTTTTGTTAATTTCCCCAATTCTGTTTGTACTCATTCCTCTTTCAAGTATTTTTTTTAGCCCCTTGACTTCTAGTTTTTTTATTTGAGAAACAAACAAAATGGTGTTTGGGTATGACCTTTCTGCATTTCAAATATTCTCGCCCTTGTCTGTTGAAATTTTAGTCTTTATATGTAATTGTTTAGTCCAATCTTTTTTGGCCAAATTTTTGCTATTCTGATTTTGCCACATAAGTACTACATATTAAAGCCATTTATCATCTCCCTTCTTTTCCTCTTAAATTTCCATTTAACCTCTTTTAGAAACTCAAAAGGTAAAATTTCAGGGTTTGGAAAATCTAAAATCTCTTGCTCATCCAGATAGAGCCACCTGTTTGTCCCCATTAAAGAAGATACCTATTTTTGTGCCTTAAATAAGGATATGTAGTAGATTCCTGTTACCCAGGGAAGTCCTTTTATTTGAAATAGGACCATGGTTTCTGCCTAAGGGAAGCCTAGCTATTAGTTGTGTTCTTCTGATGATATCCCAAAAGAGTAAGGTCCTAGTCAGACACTTTATTTCTACCCAGATGGAGGAATTTCTAACTTTTTGACAAAGCAAAGCATTAGGAAGTAGTGTGCATGTCTGATAAGGTTTTAGTGGAATTTCCTCCTACTATTATGTATGCAAATATGAGTAAGTTATTAAGCTACTTTAAGCCTTTGTTTCCTCAACTGTTTAAAAAAAATAGTAGTAGTCCTTATCCCATAGAGTTTTCATAAAGATTAAATGAGATAAGTAATAAGGGAGGTATTTTGCATAGTGCCTAACACATAATAAAGTCTCAATAAATAATAGCTGTAAGCCGGGCTTGGTGGCTGGAGCCTATAATCCTAGCACTTCGGAGGCTGAGGTGGGTGTATTGCCTGAGCTCACGAGTTCGAGACCAGCCTGAAAAAGAGTGAAACCCCATCTTTAAAAAAAAAAAAAAATAGCCAGGCATTGTGGTGGGTGCCTGCAGTCCCAGCTACTTTACAAAGAAGTAGTCAACATGTAAAGAATGCTTTGTAAATATTTTGTAGAATTTTCTATAAATATTTTGTAAATGAAGGTACATTTAGCTATAACGTCCCACTTTCCTTATGTGTATCCACTTTATGGATGACTTTTAGGACACCCTGTATATGAAGTTCACATAAACTTGCTCAAACATTCTCTCACACAGGTTCACTATTATGAAGATGGCAATGTTCAGTTGGTTAGTCATAAAGATGTGCAGGATTCAATAACTGTTTCAGTGAGTATGAGATATTTAATGTCTGTCTCACTTGTGACTTTTCTTAAATGGGTTTTGAACCTGGGTGCTGATTCTGCTGGCAGAAATTCAGTTGCTTTTAGTGCTTTGATTTTGACAGCCTCTATTAGGCCTAACCAGCTATATTAGTTTGTAATCTTGGACTCAAAATAGTGATTATGGTTTTAGAGAAACTAACTTCTTTCTCTCTTAATTGTAAAATTTGCTCAAAGACAGCAAATCCTTTAACCAGTAAACACCAGTGATAAAGAAAGTTTGGCAAACTAAATCCTAGTAAGGCTTTATATAAAGAAATAACAATTTTAGGCCAGATGAGGTGGCTCTCGCCTGTAATCCTAGCACTCTTGAGAGGCCTAGGCAGGTGGATAGCTTGAGCTCACAAGTTCGAGACCAGCTTGAGCAAAAGCGAGACCCCTGTCTCTACTAAAAATAGAAAAACTGAGGCAAGAGGATCACTTGTGCCCAAGAGTTGGAGGTTGCTGTGAGCTATGATGCTACGGCACTCTACCCAGGACAATAGCTTGAGACTCTTGTCTCAAAAAAAAAAAAAAAAAAGAAAAAGCAGTTTCAGAAGTATGCAACTAGAAAACATTATGTTCTATTCCTTGAAAGAAGGGGATTATAATTTGGTTTTTGTTTTTTGCTTTTTTTTTTTTCGTGGTATCATTACTTTTTTACATTCTTAGACTCATTGAATACCCTTAAAGAACTTTTGTTTATGTGTGTTATGTCTATCAGCATTTACCTTATTAAATTAAAACTTACGTCAACCAGGCACAGTGGTAAATGTCTGTAATCCTAGCACTTAGGGATATTGAGGCAGGAGGGGTCTTTGAGGAGTTCATGACCAGCCTGGGCAACATTGTGAGACCCCATCTCTATAAAAAAAAGAAAAAAGAAAATTAGCATGGTAACACATGCCTGCAGTACCAACTACTTGGGAGGCTAAGGGGAAAGATCATTGAGCCCAGGAATTTTAGATTGCAATGAACTATAATTTTAGATTGCAATGATGCCACTTTTCTCTAGCCCAGGCAACAAAGTGAGACCTTGTCTCAAAAATAAATAAAACTGAGAAATGTTTAAAATATTAATTAAAAATAATAAATTCATTACATGTTATCAAAAGTAACATTTTTATGACTTACTATATTTTCCAAACCAAAAAAATGCTAGGAGAATGTCACTAATTTTCATCTTCACAAATTGTATAATGTCTGGCTTAATAAAAGATAGCAGGATTCTCATATCTGCCTCATTCCATTAGCTCTCAAATCAATAAAGTCATCACATGTCATGTAACCCCCTGGAAACTGCACTGTAGAAGCATTACAGAGTAAAAGTGAAATAGGCAAATAACTTCGTCTCAATATTATTATAAGAACGGAAAGTATTTTTTATCTCTTACACAGTCTTATCTTGAAACTGTTGCTCTAGACAATTAAATCTTACTTTCTTCTCTTTTATTTTTATTTATTTTAAGATGAGAGTCTCATGCTGGGCACTGGCTCACACCTATAATCATAGCACTCTGGGAGGCTAAGGCAAGTGGATCCCTTTAGCTCAGGAGTTTGAGACCAGTCTGAGTAAGAGCAAGACCCATCTCTAAAAAACAGCCAGGTATTGTGGCAGGTGCCTGTAGTCCCAACTATTCAGGAGGCTGAGGCAAGAGGATCACTAGAGCCCCAGAGTTTGAGGTTGCTATGAGCTGTGATGCCATAGCACTCTATCAAGGGCAACAGAGTAAGACTCTATCTCCAAAAACAAAAGTCTCACTTGGTTACCCAGGGTAGAGTGCTAGGGTCTCAGCCTCATTCACAGCAACCTCAAATTCAGGCTCAAGCAATCCTCTTGCTCAGTAGCTGGAACTATCAATACGAGCCACCATACCTGGCTAATTGTTTTTAGTAGAGGCACTTTCACTTTGCTCAGGCTGGTCTTGAACTCCTTACCTCAAGTGATCCTTCTACCTGGGTTTTTCAGAGTACTAAGATTACAGGAGTGAGCCACCATGTCCTGCCACCTTCTTCCCTTTAATTCTGTTATACTTAATGGTGAGAGGAAGAGAGATTCATTTCATTTTGTACCTGAATCATTTAATACAAAATGTGATTAGCTGGTTTAACATCATAAGTGGCAGATAAAGGAATATGTGAACTTATATATATGACTGATGTGTCTGCAGACATTTTTCATATCATTTTAAATCAGAAATATTTTGAAGGCATCAATATTTGAAGACTGGGCCAAGTGCAGTGGCTCACGCCAGTAGTCCTAGCACTCTGGGTGGCCCAGCCAGGTGGATTGCTTGAACACAGGCGTTTGAGGCCAGCTTGAACAAGATCAAGATCCTCTCTCTACTAAAAACATAAAAACTCACTGGGAGTTGTGGCCGGCACCAATAGTCCCAGCTACTAGGGAAGCAGAGACTGGGGGATCACTTGAACCAAAGAGTTTGAGGTCGCTGTAAGCTAGGCTGACACCAGAGCACCCTATTCTAGGGCAACAGAGTGAGATACAAAAAATTAAAGACTTCATATCTTCTTCATTTTTGTTTTTTGATACAGAATTTCACTTCCTTGCCCCCAGTAGAGTACAGTGACATCATAGCTCAGAGCAACCTCAAAATCTTGGGCTAAAGGGATCCTCTCACCTCAGCCTCTCAAGTAGCTGGGACTTACAGGCCCCAGCCACAACACCCAGATTTTTTTTTTTTTTTTTTTAAGAGACAGGGTCTCCTGCTTAATCTGATCTTGAACTCCTGACCTCAGGCAGTCCACCTGGGCCTCCCAGAGTGCTAGGATTACAGGTTTGAGCCACCATGCCTGGCCCAAGACTTGATATCTTTTTCAGCATATTTGGTAGATTGGTAAAAACATAGGTTTTTTTGATGGAATTCTAGTTTCAGGTCCATCTTTATCATTCAAAAGCTATGTAATTTTGGTCAAGTCGCTTAAGAGAGTTCTGCTTTCTCATGTTCAAATCAGAGGTGATTATTACAGTATATCTACTTCACAGAGTTGAGAATCAATGGAGTTACTGTGCACAGGAATACTCGGTAAACTAGAAATTGTTATACAAATGTTGTTTAAGATGGACTTTTCAGTATCTTTTTCTTCCTGCTTACACATTTTTAAAAATTCTTATTTTCCCCTCTTCCTTCTTCCTTTAGAGTGAAGTTCAAACTGCCAAGGAGTTTATTAAAATCATAGAGAATGCAGAAAATGAGTATCAGGTAAGGGGATTTAGAACTAATTTTTTCTAGATCTAGTATCTTATTTTGCTGTTAACATATTTTTAGACTTCTCTGTGTCCTTTAAATGTACCTGTTGTGCAGTGGTACTAATTGTGGAGACTTTGCAGCAACTTGGTATTCTGTTTACAGTCAGGGTTTCAGGATTACAAAGGACTACAGCTCTAGTTTTAGAAATAATACAGGGTGTTCATAAAATTTGTGTGCAATTTAAAATAGTTTTACAGTGTAAATTGTACACAAACTTTATGGACATCCTGTGTATGTGAGCTTCTTGACCCACTTCAGAGACGGGAGAGGAGCTCACTAAAAATATATCCTGTCTCTTCTTCTTAGAGGACTCACACATATTCATTAACTATTGCATTACTTTCCTTTTCACAAGCAATCCCATTTCTCTTCAAGCAACTCATTTTCAATTATCTATTGCAGACAGCAATTAGTGAAAACTATCAAACAATGTCAGATACCACATTCAAGGCTTTGCGCCGGCAGCTTCCAGTTACCCGCACCAAAATCGACTGGAACAAGATACTCAGCTACAAGATTGGCAAAGAAATGCAGAATGCTTAAAGGCTGAATGTAGGATTCTTCA
>NW_003852468.1:8702396-8705200 GCF_000181295.1 Otolemur garnettii | reverse complement strand
AGTCCTGCCTGCCAAGAACTCAAATGTAACTGTGATAATGCAACCCTTCCCAGGTATATTGGCAGGTATGTGTGTGATCTCAGAATGCACAGGTGACATAGATAGGATATGACAGCTGGTAATGGTGGATTCATTTACATTGTTTACACTTCTATGACCAGACCTTAAGGGAAGGTCAGTTTTTTAAAAACCAAGTAGTGTCTTCTTAAATCTCCAAATACATGTCAAAAAAGAAGGGTATTTCTGCTTAAACTTTGTTTTTGCTCAGTAATACAGTCAAGTAAGTTTGTTTCCAAGTGACCCATTGAGCTGTGTAAGCATTTTTTGTTTATTTCAAATAAAATATATTTGTATTATTTGTCATTCATATTATCCATCCATACCACACTATCCTCTGTATCAGGTAGTCCAATAGAAATATACCTGTTTTGTTCTAAAATTGTCTTGAGTCTCTCCTTTTTGGTTCATCTCTTCAGCCTTTATTCCCAAGGTAAGATACTCAACTGTATGATCTTATTTGTTGAGAATGTTTAGGGTTTCTGAAATTGGTTCCTATCTTCAACTAATACTCAGTGAACATCCAGAGACAAAACACGGTGGGTTTTTTTTTTTTTTTTTTGAGACAGAGCCTCAAGCTATCCCCCTGGGTAGAGTGCCATGGCATCATAGCTCACAGCAACCTCCAACTCCTGGGCTCAAGTGAGTCTCCTGCCTCAGCCTCCCAAGTAGCTGGGACTACAGGCGCCCGCCACAACGCCCAGCCATTTTTTGGTTGCAGCCATCGTTGTTCAGCGGGCCCGGGATGGGGATTCGAACCCGCCACCTTAGGTGTATGTGGCTGGCGCCTTAGCCGCTTGAGCCACCGGCGCCGAGCCTGTTTTTTTTTTTTTTTAAGGCCAGAGCATTGTCTGTGTAGATCATAACTGCTCTTTACTCAATGGCTACCAATGTGTCAAAGGTTTTGTTTCTAAAGGTCAAAAAGGAAAATCTGGTTATCTTCTTTACTTATTCTGAAAGCCTAAGGTACAGTTGTAGTTATGAGGCATGAAGCAGAAATGAAAGAATCCCTGTACCTTGAACTTGGCAGTATTTCACATTGGCTTAACTCTAAATGCAGCTGCCCTCTCTTTAGCTGGTTTGGTTATAGAGTTGTGGAAGAGGCTTTTATCCTGATTCCCTGGGGGAGAACCAGAAGGAGTTTGTGTGCTTCACTCACATCCATTTCAAACCTCCCACCTTTTCAAGGACATTTAGCTGTCTTTCATTCTACTTGTAATACAAATAGATTTCACATATTTTCACCTTTAACTTATTAACTCTGCCATCCTGCCCCTGGGCTATCCCATTGATTACCTTAGCTCAGAGAGACTTTTTAAAAAGACTTAATCTCATGACTATCTAAAGCCCTTGGTTATATGTATACCTGGGTGGAAGTGAACCTTCCTTGCCAAGGTTCTGTACCCACCCAGACTTCTTAACATCCCTCCCGCAGAATATTTGCTTGAATTGTGTCTGTTTTATCAGATGCTACTGAAATCAGCATATGGTATCCTAGGACAAAGGTTTCCAAGCCAGATGGGATAGGAATTTTTTGTGAGGCCTCACTCCTATATTTGAGTTTGAAATGAGTACTGCCAAAGACTCATCTGAGCCTCAGTGGTTGAACTTCTGTTGGTTGCCTAGTTCCAGTGCCTGTTCTTTATTTTATAATCTAGAATTTTGATGCTGTTCTCATTGAGGTTCATGAGTGCTTGGCACAAATTGGCACATTCCCAACTCAAAGACTGAGAATATCTGAATGCCAATTTACAAATGTACAATTTCATAAAGAACTATGAAATAGGGCAGCACCTGTGGCTCAAAGGAGTAGGGTTCCTGCCTCATATACTGAGGTGGCGGGTTCAAACCCAGCCCCAGCCAAAAAAGAAAAAAACTATCAAATATCAAATTAGATACTCATGAACACCTTCTACTTTTTCTGCTATCTAGTATGTGGAAAATCAAAGAAAGGAAGGTTGGTAAATACAGGGTAGGGGAAAACTGGATGATCTTATAGTTTAAATAGAGCTACCTTAAGTCCTCCTCTAACAGATAAGATATACATAAATTTGTAGAGTTAGTATCAGCTCTTTGAGGACAGAAACCAGTCTCACACCTCTTCAAATCCAAGATATCAAAAAGAATACTGTTATGTATAACGATACACAGTTGATTTTCATTCAGGTTAGTTAGGTTCTGTAAAGTCACTTGGAACCTGAATTAGTGAATACTCTGAAGCCTATCTAACAGTTTTCTTTGTAAAGCTTTGTGCATAAGAATACTAAACTGTACTTTAACACTGCACTTGGGGGCCATTTTAAGCTGTGAAATCAGCAAAAAGTATAATAACACAAAAATCTTGACACTGAATAGATCCCAAAAGGGGCAGTTGCTCATAATGTGAAACAAAGAGGCAAAGCATCACTGTTGTTTAGCTGGGAACATGCTCATGGGGCAACTCTTAATTTTTTGCTGTACCGTGTATGGCCATGAATGACCACAAAATTGCTGCAAGTATTAATTTGGGGGCTACAAATAAATTATGTGAACAGGTGAATTAGCAAATATAAAATTTGCAAATAAGGAGGTTCAACTGTACTGCCACAGCCTCTCGTCTTTCATTATTTCAGTTATCTTGGATATGGGTTTATTCCAGTACTGCTACTGGCCAAAGTTAAATTTCAAACTGCCTTCAATACTGTTTGGACTCACACTGAAATCAACTTTATAACTTTTGAGTTAGATGCTTTTTTTTTTTTTTTTTT
>NW_003852468.1:8693464-8701640 GCF_000181295.1 Otolemur garnettii | reverse complement strand
AAAAAAAAAAAAAAAACAAGAGAGAAACCTGACCAGACTGGGGGTGGGGGAAGAGGCAGTCATGTGTCCAGGAGTAATGCTGGTCAGAATGGAGCCAGACGTTCAGTTTGGGTACAGGGGATTGTAGGTTTCTGAAATGATAAGTAACAGCCGTTTTTTAGGACCTCACCCTCTTCTGAGTGAGGAAAACGTAAAATCTTTGGCTATTCTACTTTTTTCCTCTACTTCGCATCATCAGTTCCTAACAGAGTTTTCCCCTGTTCCTTTTTTCCCTATCCCTGTAGCTTTGGTTCCCACTGACATTGCATTTTCTGTTGCTAAAGTGTTATTCCTGGCTTTAGTTGGTTGTTAGCCTGGGAAAAGGTACAAGGGTAGCCCAGCTGGAGCATAACTTGGATGTGGACATTCTTCAGTTCCTTAGATTGAGTATGTGGCCTCCTACTGGTAACTACTTTGGAGAACAACACTAGCTTTGATATATTTGGAACTCTGGTATATTTGATTTAACACTTTTTTTTTAAATAGAATTTATCTTTGTCCCATTCTAGTGTGTGTGTTTGTTATTTCATTCTGGAAGATAAACAGATGCAAAGGCTTGTTATTGTATGTTTTGTGGTAACTCCACCACCTTTAGTTTGTCTAAACTTCTGAAGCACACTAGTCTTTTACTTTTCTTCCTGGTACTGATGCTGTCACTATTAACCATTTACTGCCTAACATATAACGGTCCCTTGCTCTCAAGAAGCTAATGTTTTGGTGAAGGTGGCCAGCCTTATTTAAGACATTAAAGAGCAATACAGACTGGGGTGCAATTAAGTGCCCAAACGTGTGGCTCCAGACTAAGGATCACCAGCCTTTCCGCATATAAAGAGGCCTCTTTGGAGGAGAGAAGTAATAACTTTCCCTGGCAGAGCCCCTTGTCCCTCCCTCCCTCCCACACGTACACACCTTTATCTTTGAGACGCTTGGTTCTTTCTCCCAAACTTCTTTGACTCTTATCTCCCAGCGTCTGAAAGCCCAAGGGAAAATGGGGGCTGGTGGGGGGCGTGCCTCCCCGCTTCGTACTAGTTTCTGTCCCTGAAAGGCTGGGGGAGGTGCTGGATGAGCTGCCCCAGTCCAGTTGCTGCCAGCCCAGGTCCCAGTCCTTGCCCTTTGCTCCCCAGCTTTCCAATAAGTCCGGAGGAGGGTGGGCGTGGGAGTAGCCCTAGCTGAGGCTAGGAGGTCCTCCCAGGCTGTTCAGGGGGCCCCAAGCGGTAGCCACGTTCTCATACTGGATAGAAGCCAGGGGAGGGAGCTTGGGGTAAGGGGAGGGCCCTAAGGGAGGGGTCAGAAGCCTTAGGAAAGAGTTAATGCAAAGAGGGGGAGGGGACAGGACGAAGAAACCAAAGGGAAGGTTCAGGTAGGAAGAGAGAAGCCTGGTGGGGAGTAAGGATCCCGAAGGATCAGGGGTCAGAGTTAGGGGGGTTCCCCCCTGCTGTACCCTCTTCTTAGGGCCGCCAACTTCCCGCCGCGGCGGCGACTTTCAGTTTCATTTCCACGGACCCTCCTGCCTGGGCCGCAGCCGCCACCGCGATGCCCAGTAAGTTCAGCTGCCGGCAGCTCCGGGAGACGGGCCAGTGCTTCGAGAGTTTCCTGGTCGTTCAGGGACTGGACCTGGAGACAGATCGCGAGCGGCTGCGGACCATCTATAACCGAGACTTCAAGATCAGGTACGGGCCGGCCCACTCCCGGCCCTGCATCGCGGGCCCAGCTCGCCGCCACGACCCGCGCGCCAGGGCCACCTTTCCCTCCCCGGGGCGCAGAGGGACGCGGCTCCTTTAGCGGTTCAGGCCCGTTCTGGGGCGGTGCAAATCTCCCCTCCCGCGCCGTGCCCACGCCCCGCCAGCGCTGCTTGGAGCCCGCCCGTTCTGTCCGGGCTGGGCCGCTGCGCCAAGTCCCCACGGACAGACTCTCGGGCTGCCCACTCTCCCGGCGGCCGGGCCCAGGGACGAGAGCGGGGTCCTGTGCCCACAAGCCATTCACTGGGGCTGGGGGACAGCGCTCGCGGTGGGGGAGGGGAGACTCCGGAGACGGGCCAGGCACCGCGGGAACGCGGATTAGGACCTGCCTGCTGGGGGCTGCGAGCTCGGGTGCGAGCTTTATAGGAACCCCCTTCGTCCACCTTGTTGAGGGGCTGTTGACTTGGGAAGTCCACTATCCAGGAGAGCTGAAGAGGCCCAGTGTAAAAGGGAGAATCTCAGGGAGCTCTGGAAAAAAGAAAAGCGCTCAAACTACGTAGGTACCAAACCTCCATTAGCACCTGTGGCTTCTCCATGGAGACCCAGGGCCAGGGACAGCCTCCTGGAGGCCCCTTTTCACCCTGTGGCTGATGGCTAGTTGGTCTCCTTTTCCTGTTACCACCCAAGTAAAAATCACAGAGGCTGATGTCAAACCACAGAATTGTGCTTCAAAAACACCTTTATTAACAGGCTGCTGCCTTGGACGGAAAAGCAAGAAACGGTTAAATAGGGATTAATGTAAAAACTTGTACAAATAAATACGGGATGGTGGGAATTTGGGCTTAATAACAGAACCCTGAAAAAGATCATGGATTTTAGGAGACCAGAAGGCCAGTATGAGTGAAATATGGCTGCTAAAACAGCTAAAGGAGTCTTCGGCTGAGTTAATAGAAGTGACCTGGTGTGGGGAGAACGTAGTGACTCTGCATATTGGCCACATCATGTCTGGAATGTTGTTTTCAGTCATGGATATCACATTTTGAGAGAAGCCTGAACAGACTTGAGCAACATCTAAAGAGAGATGAAAAGGGCCTGTTTTGTGCTACCAATGCTGGGCACTCTGGGACCATGAAGATGAAAAATACACAATCTCAGGGAAGCAATAGAGGCTTTGCTATGCATGCAATGTTCGTGTAAACGATACACTATGATCCATGTAAAAGAAAGTATTTTACTAGAGAGAGTAAGAAAAATGTTGAAGGAAAAGGAAGAAAGCAGTTGCCATTGCTTCACACTTCATAGACTCATAGACGTAAATTCACCTAGCCACAGAATATACAGTGTGGCTCTCAACACATCACCTGCTTTTGTGTGTGTGTGTGAGACACAAGTCTCTGTCGGTGTGGGTAGAGTGCCCTGGCATCATAGTTCACAGCAACCTCAAACTCTTGGGCTCAAGTGATCCTCTTTTGCCTCAGGCGCCCAGCACAATGCCCAGCTAATTTTTCTATCCACCTATTTCTCTTGGTTATTGAAGAAGTAGTAATTATGGCTGGGAGCAGTGGTTCATGCCTGTAATCCTAGCACTCCGGGAGGCTGAGGCGGGAAGGTTGCTTGACCTCAGGAGTTCTAGACCAGCCTGAGCAAGAGTAAAACCCTGTTCTCTCCTAAAAAGTAGAACAATTAGCTGGGCCTTGTTGAGGGCGCCGGTAGTGCCATCTACTTGGGCAACAGAGTGAGACTGTCTCAAAAAAAAAAAAAAAAGAATCGTGACACTTGTTAAAACAGGAAACTGTGGTAATAGGGCTATTGCAGGAAAGAGAGATGGAGGTCAACTCTGATTGCAGCAAAGACTGCTGAAGATTCATAGTCAATGAGCGACTAAGAGTGTTAATGTATAGAAAGGAGGAGACAGCACGGTGGGGAGAGGTGGTTTGCTAAACTAACCCAGCAGGATTCTTGTTAAAACCAAGGTTGGGGATGAGGAAGTTGGTCAGACATCAAGAGTGATCGTGTATCAAGGGTGGAAAGAGTCTTACTAAACTAACTTAGTGTTCTTCTAAAACCAACTTAGGCAGGCCTACAGTTGGAGGGTATGGCGAGCCAAGGTCAAGGCCCAGGGAAGCCTAAAGAAAATTTGTTCAAGTAGAGAGTTTGTCTGTTGTAAACCAAACGTACACAGTATGATTCAGAACTGGGGAGAAACCGGCTATTTTGAATTGCATACAGAAAACTATATTGTACCTTATCAGAGAATTTACCTTGCAAACTTTTTTTATGCAAATAAGATACCACTCCCCTGTAATTATTCCTCCCCTGAATGTGATGGAGAAGGTGGCATTGCCTTTGGCCTTAAAGGATAAATAAAATTTTTGTAACTGGAGGAGGAAGAAAGGAATTTGTGGGTTCATATTCTGTCATGAGATGACACAGTCAAAGAAACTGAGGAATGTTTGCCCTGAAGAGAGAGAAATCAGAGAGAACAAGGTAGTTATCCTAGAATATTTTTAGACTGGCGGACAGAGGATTTTACTCCCATTTCACTCCAAAAGGCTCAAGGAGGTTTCCCGTCAACTTGCGGCACACACACCCTCCCCACCAGGGGGGATTTTCTGTTTGGATTTGAGTGAACTTTACTATGCATCCTTTAAATTCATGCAGGAATGCGGTCAAATCCACCCTCATCCTCCCAATAGGAATTGATTGCTGCTTCCTCTGGGCTCTCATAGCTCATTCTTCATCCTATGGGTATAGCCTGATTATAGCCGCATTACACTTGCCCCCCTGCGGTATGTGGTTGTCTCCCCTGCTACCAGGCACTTAGATCCTCTACCTTTAGTCATACATCTGCCGTCCATAGCCTAGAGCTTTGTGTGTAGTAGATGCTAAATAAATGCCTGAAGCATCTCATTGAATTAGTAACTATAGCTGACTGACAAGACAATGAGCTGTAGCAGGGGATATATAGCAAGTCACCCTCTTCGGGAATTTTAGGGAGATTGCTACACTGGGAGGGGATAGTCCCTTCTAGCTGGGTTATTTTATTGATGTTACCAAATGCTCTGTAACCAGAAGTCTTGCTGTTTCCCATCCCTCTTTATTCATTTAGCAAATGTATTTAATGAGGCTTTCTTGTGTGCTTATGCCTGGGTTCTTGCCTCCAAAGAGTATAATCGAGTCGGGAGTGAGTGGCAGATGGTTGGGCAAGCCAATGTAAGACAGTACTGCAGGCACTAGGATGGTGATAAAGTAAGATAGCTAGAGTTTCAATCCTGGCTCTGGCACTTAGTGGTTGCATTTGACTTTGAACGGCTGTTTTTTGTTGTTGTTGTTGTTTTGTTTGTTTGTTTTGTTTTGTTTTTGCAGTTTTTGGCCAGCGCTGGGTTTGAACCCACCACCTCTGGTATATGGGGCTACCGCCCTACTCCTTTGAACCACAGACCTTACCCTTGAACAGCTGTTTAAATCTTTCATTTCCCCATTTGTAAGTTTCATTTCCCCACTTTGTGTGTAAATAAGGCCTTCCTTTCTTTTGAGGTTGTGTAATACCAAAATAAGCTGTCTTAGGCAAGTGACATATTACATGGGCTTTATAAGTGATAGCTCCCATTAGTACAATGCTGATTAGGAATCATTGTATGGAGTAAGGACTGGTGTCAAGAGGTTCCGGAGAGATGATTCTTACTTTGGACCGGAGACTCATTGTTTTATTTAACAAATATTGGCCAAGTTTCTCCCTCCTATAAACAGCAAAACAGCAGTGTGAGTTTCTAGCATTTACAGTGAAGGAAGGAACCTGACTAAGGAAAGAGGCAGCAATTAAACAGATAATTATTTAATTAACAATTGTGATGAATGCTTGTAAGAAAATGTCCAGCATGCATTGAGAGTATATCATTTGGAGACATGACCTAGTCTAAGAATTGGAAGTTTGGGGGAGAAATTGATATTTAAGCAGAATCTTGAAAGATTAACTGAAATTAGCAGATGTTAGGGGAAAGGAAACAGTGTCTCGGGCGGAGCGAGCAGCACGTTCAAAGGCTTGGGGTAACCTCAGGAGAGAGTGGTGATATGAGGGCAGAAGGAGGGTAGGTCAGGAGAGCCATGAGGAGGCATTGCAGATACTCTGTTTTGTTTTTAATCTTAAGAGAAATAGGAAAGCTCAGAAAGTTTCAAAGTAAGAGACTGATAGAATCAGGGATTTGGAAAGTATCATTCCTACTGGCATGGAGAGTTGGCATGGTATTTGGACCATTACCCACAGTAAAAAATACATTTTATTTTGTGGCCTAGTGTATACAACTTTCCCAAAACAATACATGCCCTTGAAATGATACATAGACCCACTCTCTGCCCTCTGATATTTTTATTCTATTTTATTTCAATTTTATAAAAGTCCTCGTCTTAACTCAGTAAGGAGGGTTGCCATCATAGTTCATAAAACACGGAACTAGATGTCCCTTTAAGTTCACTTCCAAATCTGATAATATGTTCTGAGATACCATCCTCCTAGCTTTTGGGCCTTTTCTGAGCTGGGTCTAAAAAAATTAAGTCTTCCTCCACTCAACAACAGACAAGGGCCAAGAGCAGGGCAATACTGACTAAGGATGTCCATACTGGCAGAAAAGTCTGTAGAGGAGCACAGTAGTAAAGTAGCTGGGAATTGTTGAAATAAAGTTGGCCTGACCAGAGGTCCAAATGTGAGGTAAGGATCTATACCTCAGATTCTTCTATAAAATGGTAGGAAAGACTTGGTGCCTGTAGCTCAGCAGCTAGGGCACCAGCCACATACACTGGAGCTGGTGGGTTCGAACCCTGCCCAGGCCTGCCAAAAAACAACGATAACTACAATTAAAAAAAAAAAAAAATAGTCAGGGTGGTGCCTGTGGCTCAGTGGGTAGGGTGCCAGCCCCATATACCAAGGGTGGCAGATTCGAAGCCAGCCCTGGCCAAACTGCAACAAAAAAAATAGCCAGGTATTGGTGGCGGGCACCTGTAGTCCCAGCTACTCAGGAGGCTGAGGCAAGAGAATCACCTAAGCCCAGGAGTTGGAGGTTGCTGTAAGCTGTGACACCACAGCACTCTACCGAGGGTGACAAAGTGAAACTCTGTCTCTAAAAATAAATAAATAAATAAAAAGAAAATAAAATGGGAGGAAAATATTTGCTACCTCAAAGGATTGTTGTGAATCCTATGAGGTAGGACATGTGGATACTCAGAACAATATGCATACACAATACATGATCAAGAAATGTTTTCTGTTGATGATGATGTATTGGCATTATTGTGACTATGGAGGATCTGAGTGTGACAATTAAAGAATTAGAATTAATCTTGTTGAGTGTGGAGTTGTGATTAGGGGGATATGGTTGGATTTGTGTTTAGTGATCATCTTGCCAGGATAGGGGATGGATGAGAGGGAGGGGTGCACAAAGAGAGGTAGGGAGTACAGTTAATGAGGCCTAGAAAAATGAGCTGAGGTTCCGACCATGCAGTCTGCAGATGAAATGCAAATGACATTGACAGAATGTGACTTGACTACATTAGTGGTCAGGGAAGTACAAATTTAAATTAAACAAGGTAACATTTGTTGTAAGATAGTCAAAAATTGGAAAGATTAGTCCAAAATTTCTGGTGTTAGGATCTTGGGAGAAGAACTTTCTCAAACTCCTGTTAGTGGGATTAAAGGAAATTTGTACAACTTGTTTAGAGAACACTTTGACAGAACTTATCAAAGTCGTAAAGGTTCATTCTCTTTGACCCAGAAATTCTACTTTCAGGAATTTATCCTATTAGACTTGCCTACAAGTACAAGGATTTTTGGGTTAAGGGTGGTTATTCATAACATTTGAAATACACAAAAATTATAGGCAGTCTAACAGTCTATCACTGAAAAAATAAACAGTGTGTTTATACTGTGCTATTATTTTGCAGCCATTCAAAAGAACAAGGTGGCTCCATAAAGGATTGTCATAGAAAGGTATCCATAGGGGTAAGAAAGCCTATTTCAGGATAGTATGTCTAGCATATGTAATCTTTTTTTTTTTTTTTTTTTTTTTTTATAAACAAGAGTCTCACTATGTCTCCGGCGTCACAGCTCACAGCAACCTCAAACTCTTGGGCCTAAGCAATTCTATTGCCTCAGCCTCCCTTGTAGCTGGGACTACAGGCGCCCACCACAACGCCTGGCTGTTTTCTTGTTTGTTCTTAGCAGGCTGCGGCCAGTTAGAACCCACCAGCCCCACTGCATGTGGCTGGCATCCTAACTGCTGAGCTACGGGCACCAAGCCTATGATCTTATTCTTGTGTTTGTTTTTTGTGTGTGCGCGCGCGCGCACGGCGCGCACATATGCATATCTTTTGGGGTTTTTTGCAGTTCGGGGCCAGGGCTGGGTTTGAACCTGCCACCTCTGGCATATGGGGCCAGCGCCTTACTCCTTTGAGCCACAGGTGCTGCC
>NW_003852468.1:8689441-8693347 GCF_000181295.1 Otolemur garnettii | reverse complement strand
TAAATTTTTTTTTTTTGAGACAGTCTCACTTTGTAACCCTTGATAGAGTGCTGTGACATCAGCTCACAGCATCCTCAAACTCTTGCACTAAGTGATTCTCTTGCCTCAGCCTCCCAAGTAGCCAGGACTGCAGGCACTCGCCACAATGCCCAGCTGTTTTTAGAAAAGAGGTCTCACTCTGGCTAACACTGGTCTCGAACCTGTGAGCTCAGGCGATCCACCCACTTTGGCCTCCCAAGTGCTGGGATTACAGTCATGAGCCACCACACCCAGGTGGTGTGCCCTCACTTAATGCTCACAATGTAGGGGAGTATGGCACACTTTTTGGGTGCAGGATACAACTACAAGAGGAACTTTCCCTAACAAATTCTAATATTGTGACCTAGTAGTTGTACCCTCAATTAACCTGAAATTTTATTTATTTTTTTACTTTTAAAATTATTATTATTAATCTGAAGTTTTATAAACAATTACTTTATTTTATTTACTTATTTATTTTTGAGGCAGGGTCTTGTTCTGTCACCCAGGCTGGAGTGTAATCAGAGCTCCCTGCAGTCAAACTCCTCCTGAGCCCAACTGTTCCTTTTGTCTCAGCCTCCCCAGTGTAGACACTGCAGGCCTGTGCCACTACTCCTGGCTAATTTTTCTACCTTTTAGTAGAGATAGGGTCTCACTCCTACTCAGGCTGGTCTACAACTTTTGGCCTCAAACAATCCTCCCGTCTTGGCCTCCCAAAGTGCTAGGATTACATTGCACCAAGCTTATTTCTTTTTCTCTCTCTTTTTTAAATATTAAGGGGGTACAAATGTTTTTGTTACATGGATAGCTTTTATAATGCTTACATCAGGGCTATTAGTATATCCAACACCTAAATAGTGTTCATCATACCTGTTACGTAGCTTATTATCCCTCTCAGCCTCCCGTTTCTTGATTTACGATACCTTTTACGTCTCTGCCTCTGTGACCGGTGGTCAGTTCCAAAGTACTAGAGAGTATATGTGGTGTTTGTTTTTCCATTCCTGGGATACTTCACTTTGGATGGTAGTCTCTAGTTCGATCCAAATTGCTGTGAAAGACATTAATTCAGACCAGGCGTGGTTGCTCACATCTGTAATCCTAGCACTCTGGGTGGCCAAGGCCAGTGGATTGCTGAGCTCACAGGTTCAAGAGCAGCCTGAGCAAGAATGAGACCTCGTAATTTATTTCTTTTTATGGCGGAGTAGTACTCTGTGGTGTATGTGTATCACATTTTGTTTGTTGTTGGTTTTTTGTTGTTGTTTTGGTTTTTGAGACAAGAGTCTCAAGCTGTCGCCTTGGGTGGAGTGCTGTGGCGTCACAGCTCACAGCAACCTCAAATTCTGGTTCAAGCAACTCTCTTGCCTCAATTTTTTTTTGATTTGTTTTTTATTAGATCATAATTGTGTACATTAATTCTCTTATAGGATACAGTGTGTTACTTCTATATGCAGTTTGGAAAACTCATCCAAGTGGCTAACATAGCCATCATGTCTTTCTCATAATTGTTATGTTAAGACATTTATATTCAACCTTTAGACAAATTCACCTGTACCCAAATAGGATAAATTATAGGCATGATCCCCACAATATCATTCTCTTCACCCATCCTCCCTCAATTTTTTATTTTTAGTAGAGACACAAGGTCTTGTTTTTGCTCAGGCCGGTCCCAAACGCATGGGCTTAAGCAGTCTACCTGCCTCAGCCTCCCAGAGTGCTAGGATTACAGGCATGAGCCACCATGCCTGACCACACATTTTGTTCATCTACTCATGAGTTGATTCCACATCTTTGTGATTGTGAATTGTGTTGCAGTAAACATTCGAGTACAGCTGTCTTTTTGATTAAAATTATTTCTCCTTTGGGTAGACACCCAATAGTGGGATTTCTGGGTGGAATAGTAAGTCTATATTTATTTCTCTGAAGAATCTCCATACAACCATAGAGGTTGTACTATTTCTTTCTTTCTTTTTTTTTTTTTTTTTTTTTTTTGAGACAGAGCCTCACTATGTAGCTCTCCATAGAGTGCTGTGGCATCACAGCTCATAGCAACCTCAAACTCTTGGACTTAAGCGATTCTCTTGGCTCAGCCTCCTATGTAACTGAGACTACAGGTGCCTGCCACAATGCCTGGCTATTTTTTTGTTGCTGTTGTTGCAGTTGTCATTGTTGTTTAGCAGGCCTGGGTCAGGCTTGAACTCACCCACCCCAGTGTTTGTGGTGGGCACCAAGCCTGTACTATTTCTTTCTTTCTTTTTTTTTTTTTTTTGAGACAGAGCCTCAAGCTGTTCCCCTGGGTAGAGTGCTGTGGTATCACAGCGCACAGCAACCTACAACTCCTGGGCTCAAGCAAGTCTCCTGCCTTAGCCTCCCAAGTAGCTGGGATCACAGGTGCTCACTACAATGCCCAGCTATTTTTTGGTTGCAGCGTCATTGTTGTTTGGCGGGCCCAGGCTGGATTCGAACCTGCTACCTTAGGTGTATGTGGCTGGCGCTTTAGCCACTTGAGCCACAGGCGCCAAGCCTCTTTTTTTTTTTTTTTTTTTTGAGACAGGGTTTCACTATGTTGCCCAGTAGAGTACTGTGACATCACAGCTCATAGCAACCTCCAGCTTTTGGGCTTAGGCAATTCTCTTGTCTCAGCCTCCCAAGTAGCTGGGACTACAGGTGCCCTCCACAATGCCTGGCTATTTTTTGGTTGTAGTTACCATTATTGTTTGGCAGGCCCAGGCTGGATTGTAACCCACCAGCTCCTGTGTATGTGGCTGGCACCCTAGCCACTGAGCTGCAGGTGCCGGGCCTACTATTTCTGTTTTTAGAGTCAGGGCCTTGCTCTGTTGCCTAGGTTGAATTGCAGTGGCAAAATCATATAGTTCACTGCAATCTTACACTCCTGTGCTCAAACAATCCTCCTGCCTCAGCCTTTTGAGTAGCTTAAGACTATAGGAACATACTGCCACATCCAACTCATTTTATTTTACTTTGTAGGGTCTTGGCTAGTCTCAAACTCCTGGCTTCACATGATCCTTCCACCTCAACCTTTCAAATGCTAGGATTATAAGTAGGAGCCACCACATCTAGCCAAAATGTACAAATTTTAAGAGTATTGTTCTCTAAGTTTTAACAAATGCACGTACCTGTGTGCAAACCCCTATTGAAATATAGAACATTAAATAACCCCAGAAAGTTCACTCATGCCCTTTTCTAGTCAATCCTCACCCATAGACACCCACTGCTTTGATTTTTTTTTTTTCCACAAAAGTATCTGTTTTAGGACTTTATGTTAAGAGAATCATGTATTACGTACCTTTGTGTAAGGTATGTTTTACTCAGAATAATGTTTTTGAGATTCATGCATTTTGTTGTGTCAATAGTTTCTTTTTATAGCCAGATGTGGTGGCTCAGCCTATAATCCTAGCACTCTGGGAGGCTGAGGTGGGTGGACTACTTGAGCTCAGGAGTTCTAGACCAGCCTAAGCAAGAACGAGATGCCATCTCTACTAAAAACAGAAAAACTAGCTGCGTGTTGTAGCTGATGCCTGTTGGCCCAGCTACTGGAGAGGCTGAGGCAAGAAAATTGCTTGAGCCCAAAAGTTTGAGGTTGTTGTGAACTATGACATCCATAGCACACTACCGAGGGTGACAGAGTAAGACTGTCTCAAGAAAAAAGAAAGGTTTTGGCAGTGCCTGTGCTCAGTGGGTAGGGCACCGGCCCCATATACCGAGGGTGGTGGGTTCAAACCCAGCCCCGGCCAAACTGCAACCAAAAAATAGCCAGGCCTTATGGCAGGTGCCTGTAGTCCCAGTTACTCAGGAGGCTGAGGCAAGTGAATCGCCTAAGCCTGGGAGTTGGAGGTTGCTGTGAGCTGTGTGACGCCACAGCCCTCTACC
>NW_003852468.1:8684682-8689366 GCF_000181295.1 Otolemur garnettii | reverse complement strand
ACAGGTGACTAGACATATAATACAAGGATTATTTTTTTCAACAAGAATATAATAAGATTGTGATTTAAAAACAACAACAACAAAATTTATGACTATCAGCCTAGATCAGTGTTAACAGACATAGAGAATAATTTGAGAAATATTTAGGGACTGGTATCCATAGTTCAAGTTGCAAAACTTGTGAAGATGAGTTCTGTGTGCCTGTGTGGAAGTTTCCAAGGATAGTAGATTTCCCATTAAAATGCTGGTTTTGTCTTCTCTTAGTGGTGGTCCTGGGTCCAGGGGTGTAGACCACCCAGGACCACCGCTCCCTGCAGGCAGCATTTGTCTGGAGATGAGCGTTTGCCCGCTTTACGCAGGACACGTGCTCCCCAGTTTTGTCAGTCTTCACAAAGCCCTCTTTTTTTCCTCAGCATTCAGCTGGGGGCCCAGAGCCATTTTCATGAAGCCTGCACTGTTTTGTTTTGTTTTGTTTTGCAGTTTTTGGCCGGGGCTGGGTTTGAACCCGCCACCTCTGGCATATGGGGCCAATGCCCTATTCCTTTGAGCCATAGGCACTGCCCACCTGCACTGTTTTCTTATTGTAGATTTATGAGGCATGCGTAGTATTCTTAAACTGATAACTCTCAAAAATGGGACTGGGAAGGCTGCAGCTATTAAGATACCTGTGGAACTTGGCTTCTGTAGGCATTTGTGTTATGCCCCATTGGTGGGGCTTAGTGACTGATGGACTCTAAGGGGCCCTGGTGAAAGTTAGTTATGACCTCCTAATTTCGCTCCCTTTGTTACCAGACTCCTCTGCAACTTTTGATCCTGCTGTCTGGTTTTGAGAATTCTCTTGATTCCCCTTCCTTTCTTGGGGATTTCTTCTGCTTTCCCTTTCTCCCTGGGTTCCCTCGACTGTAACTACTACCTGAGGACTCGCTACCATTTGGCTCTAACCTTGACTTTGGTCCGAGTTCTCTCCTTCTGATTCATGGAGCCTGCTGCCTCTGGCCCACAGGAATCTCAAACTGAGCATGTCCAAATTCAAATGTCATGGTCAGCCCCTCCAACCCCCTCCTCCTCTTGTCTTTAAGTCCTATCTCAAGAATAGTCCCGGAAGGCAGTCTGTTGATTTGAGTCTCCTAGACTCCTCCCTCTTCCTAGCTTCCATTCCTCTCCTGTCCATCACCAAATTCTCCAAGTGTTACAGTCTAAATTTTAGTGGATCTGGCCTTTCTTCTGTCTCTACACTACTGTCGAGTTCAGGCCTTTGTTGTCTTTTAACTTGAGGATTGCAAGGCCCTTCTTCTAACTGATCTCCCTGCCTACAGTCTTGCCTCCAGCAAATCCATTCTCCAATCCTGATGCCAGAGTGATCTGAAATGCAAATAAGATCTTGCCACACTCCCCTGCTTAAAACCTACCACCTGCAGTGGTTTTGTAACCACAGCGTAGCCGTGGGCTGAAAGTAAGTTGTTACTACCCCTACTACTACTGCTACTATTGGTACTGTTATTACTACTAATACAGACACTAATAATAGTAGCTAATGTTTAATGAACATTTTCTATTATGCTTTCAAATGACTTATTATCTTTTTAAAACAAATCATAGCCAATTCAGTGTTTTCCAAAACAGTGCCGCTCTTGTTTGCTTGGGATGGAGAGGGGCAGAGTTACAGGCAGGGGACATCAGGGAAGTGTTTGGAAACATTCGTAACCATAATGATCTTATCATAACATACCCTAGCAAGTGGCCATGCTGACTGAGCCTAAAGAGGTAATAGGAATTACCATTGTTGTTATAAACAAAGATGTGCTTTCCTTCCCTATAAAACATCAAGGGTGTGGATCAGTTGTCCAGAACTGGAAAATGTTTACAAAGGGTGTCACATGTGAGAATGGCCCCAGGCTCCTGGGTGCCAGTAAAGGGAGGAGGAGGACTGCTGGCGGTCAGGGTCAAGTCCAGGTTTCCTGGCCTGACATGCAAAACTGTATGATCTGGTCCCTGCCCACCTCTGCTCCTCCTGCCGCTCCCTTCCTTTTGCTTTTCACTCTAGTACAACCAAACTGTGTGATACTAATCATCTCTCACCCTTACTGAGGTCTCCGATGTGCCAAGCACTGGGCTGTGTGGGTCACTGCAGTCTCAAGGCAAGTAAGTCTTGCTTTCCCCATTTTGTAGAAGAAGAAAGCTGGGCTCTGAGAGGTGAAGAAGGTGGAGCTGACCTGGCTAGATGTTCCGGTGGGCGGCCCACTTCCCCCTTCAGCATATGGCCTTGCATACCCCTCACCTTTGTCGGGTGGTGCCCATTTGTCCTCAGGACTTGATTTTGATGCTATCTCCTGAGGAAGCCCTCATGGATGCCCACCTTGGTCCCAGGCTGGGCTCAGTACCCTGCCTTGGCCCAGTAGCTTCAGTGGCTGTGCTCTGGGTGCCAGGCTGGAATTGATGTGCTCAGTTTGTGTGCTCTTCAAGGCAGGGTATGGGGCTTTTGCCTCTTTGAACCTCCAGCATTCTAGCACAGTGTATGGCACAAAACAGGCCTCTGTAAGTGTTCGTTGAGTTGACTAAACTGAACTCCAGGCACTGAACCTTGAGGTTATTGTCCTTCTGACCAGTTTTCCCTGTCTTCACCTTCTCTAGGCACAAGGCCAGGCTATTTGATCACTGGAGAAGCATCCTTTCCCTTCCTGCTTGGTTCCACCTGCACCCTTTGACTCCGGGTGGAAACTGCTGTCTGATCAGCCACCTTGCCCACACACTCTGGACATCTGTACTGTCTCTGATCCCCTCTCTCCTCACCAGCGGGCTGGACCTCACAACCACCCCTCTGAATCTACCTACTTTGCTTTCCTTAGCCTTTGCTCTTTCTGCTGGGTTGTTTGTGTTGTTTTCTGTTCCAAATAGTTTTTTGTTTTTTTTTTTCATTTATTTCTCTCTTCCTTTAGTCCTCCCAGTCAAAGCCTATGATTGGGCTTTTCTCAGAAAGGCACAATCCACAACCCACTGTCTACAACAACTACATTTGGTTGTGGGAAGTCTCATTGCCTTCCCTAAAAATTCCTCCAAACCCAGCCTGAGTCTGTATGGCTGGGCACTGTCGTGCTCTGCAGCAGGGCTGATGTGTCCAGCAGAGTGGCCTCAGACACCCTCCCCACCAGCGGCCTGGGTCCCACAGGCCCTGCCTTTCCTCACTTCCCAGTCTCCTCTGCTTCTGGCAGCTTTGGGACCCCCGCCCCTGGCTTCTCCTCCATGCTGTATGGAATGAAGATTGCAAATCTGGCCTACGTCAACAAGACTCGGGTCAGGTTCTTCAGACTCGACCGCTGGGCTGATGTGCAGTTCCCAGAAAAGAGGAGAACGAAGCTGGGGTCAGATATCAGCAAACACCACAAGTCACTGCTAGCCAAGATCTTTTATGACAGGTGTGTGTTTGTGTGTGTGTGAGAGAGAGTGTGTGAGTGAGGGGGAAGGGGCCCAGCAGAGCATGGGGGTGGGGGCTGTCTGGCTAAGCAAGGAAAAAGTGGGTTGCTTCAAGTAAGGGCCCCTCCTTCAAAGAATGGGGAAGGACAGGGCATTGGTCTAGAGCAGTGGTTCTCAACTTGTGGGTCGTGACCCCTTTGTAGCAATGAAAATACATCCTGCATATCAGATATTTATATTACCATTCATAACAATAGCAAAATTACAGTTAGGAAGTAGCGATGAAAATAATTTTATGGTTGGGGGTCACCACAACATGAGGAACTGAATTAAAGGGTTGTGGCATTAGGAAGGTTGAGAACCACTGGCCTAGAGGGAGGGGGTGAGTGTCTTTAGTACAGCTGGCATTTTGCCAGGCTCCCAAGCTTCAAACTTGCCCCAGGGTAGCCCCCAGTCCAGGCCCCTCCCGCCCCAGCCCCCGCCCTTGACTCCCACTCTCCCCAGGGCTGAGTATCTTCACGGGAAACATGGGGTGGACGTGGAAGTCCAGGGGCCCCATGAAGCCCGAGATGGGCAGCTCCTTATCCGCCTGGATTTGAACCGCAAGGAGGTGCTGACCCTGAGGCTTCGGAATGGAGGAACCCAGCCTGTCACCCTCACTCACCTCTTCCCACTCTGCCGGACACCCCAGTTTGCCTTCTACAACGGAGACCAGGAGCTGCCCTGCCCACTGGGCCCTGGTGAGTGCATTTCCCATGGAAAGGGCCTCTTGTGGATGGGGGCCTTGCCCCAGGCAGTGCTGGCATTCTGAGAAGCACACTGTTGCTGTCCAAGGTCTCTTGTCTTGGGGTGGGGGTGTCTCAGAGAGTGTCCGCAGTAAGGATGCCGGTGGAAGGGCTTACCCCCTCAGCCCCATTCACTCAGCTGTCCTCCTCCAGGTGAATGCTATGAACTCCACGTCCATTGTAAGACCAGCTTTGTGGGCTACTTCCCAGCCACGGTGCTCTGGGAACTGCTGGGACCTGGGGAGTCAGGTTCAGAAGGAGCTGGCACTTTCTACATTGCCCGCTTCCTCGCTGCCGTCGCCCACAGCCCCCTGGCTGCACAGCTGAAGCCCACGACTCCCTTCAAGAGGACCCGGATCATTGGAAACCCTGTGGCAACCAACCGGATAGAAGAAGGAGAGAGACCTGACCGGTAACTCCTTCCTCCAACCCAGTCGGGGCTGAGAGAATCCTGACCACCGCAGGGTGGGCTCTTTTTTTTTTTTTTT
>NW_003852468.1:8680494-8683516 GCF_000181295.1 Otolemur garnettii | reverse complement strand
AGCCCAGGAGTTGGAGGTTGCTGTGAGCTGTAATGCCACGGCACTCTACCCAGGGGGACAGCTTGAGGCTCTGTCTCAAAAAAAAAAAAGAATTTGAGATTGCTGTGAGCTGTGACCCAACATCACTCTTCCCAGGGTGACAACTTCAGACTGTCTCAAAAATAAATAAATAAATAAAGTATACAGTTCAGTGATTTTTAAAGATATTCATAGACATGAGCAACTTTCACCTAGTTTTATTTTGTTTTGTTTTTTTAGAGACAGTTTCACTTTGTCACCCTTGGTAGAGTGCTGTGGCATCACAGCTCACAGCAACCTCCAGCTCTTGGGCTTATTAGGGGTCCTCAAACTTTTTAAACAGGGGGCCAGTTCAGTGTCCCTCAGGCCGTTGGAGGGCAGACTGTAGGCCCCCTGACAAGCCGGCTGCTAAGCAGGACAGGCAGTGGCAGCAAAAACACCCAGCGGGCAGGATAAATGTCCTAGGCAGGCCACATGTGGCCCGTGGGCAGTAGTTTGAGGATGCCTGGGCGATTCTTTTGCCTCAGCCTCCCAAATAGCTGGGACTACAGGCACCCGCCACAACGACCGGCTATTTTTTTCGTTGTTGTTGCAGTTTGGCCCAGGCCGGGTTCAAACCTGCCACCATCGATATATGGGGCTGGCGCCCTACTCACTGAGCCACAGGCGCCACCCATTTTCACCACAGCTATCACCCTTTATACCCCAGCCCATTCAGCCCTAAGCAACCACTCATCTACTATCTATCTCTAGATTTCTCTATGGTGGATACCTTATACAAATAAAATCACAATATAACATATGCAGCATTGCTAGGTGTTCACAAAAGGTTGAGTTATAAAAGTAAACTACATAATAGGACCTTCACAGACCACTGTGCTCTTTTTGTTGACTATATGATTAAATATTCAAAGAAAAGTCTGGAAGGCAATGTACCAAAAAGTTAACATTAACCAATCCCTGGATGCTAAGAAATTGACATATTTATTACCTGATTTTTTTTCTATAGTGGACATGTATTACTTCAAAAATATTTCCAAGTATCATGCTTTCCAAAAATGAGAACTGTCCAACCTTGGAGCAGGTAGCCACGTGAGCCAGTAAGCTCCAAATCCTTGCTTATTGCACAAGGGCTTTGTGCATCCTGCACAGAGGGGCATTCTCAGAGTCTCTGAAGGTGGAATGTTTCTGTCTTTGTGACAGCTTTTCTTCCCTCCCTCCTGCAGTGCTAAAGGCTATGACCTGGAATTAAGTATGGCTCTGGGGACATACTACCCACCTCCCCGCCTCAGGCAACTGCTCCCCATGCTTCTTCAGGGAACAAGTATCTTCACTGCCCCAAAGGAGGTCGCTGAGATCAAGTAAGTACCATCTCCTTGTACCCCAGACTCTTCCCTGCATGCTGTGCCTTTCCTACTGGCTTCTTTGCATTGTTCTGACACCTGTCCTCAGCCCCCCAGTCTCCATTCATTCATTCTCTTACTGTGCAGGTACTGCGCACCAAGCACTGGTCAGGGTGAACCAGTCAAACAAGAGCCTTGCCATTCTAGTGGGGGACAGTGAGCATTTGTCTTACATGTCATAGAATGCTGAATGCTGTTACATGACAACTAAAGTAATGCTAAATTAAAACTAAGGCAGAACAAGGGGATGGGTCAATGCTGCTTTGCAGAGGGCAATTAGTTCTGGCTTCTTTCAGAAGGTAACATTTGAACAGAGAAGGACATTTTAATGAGGTGAGGATGGGAGTCATGGGAGGATCTGGGGAAAGAGTGTTCCTGCCATAACATCCACAGTACATGGCTCAGCATCCGTAGTTCAGTGGTTAGGGTGCCGGCCACATATACCAGAGCTAGCAGGTTCGAATCTGGCCTGAGCCTGCTAAACAAACAATAAAATATAGCCGGGCGTTGTGGTGGTGGCTGTAGTCCCAGCTACTAGGGAGACTGAGGCAAGAAAATCACTTGAGCCCAAGCATTTGAGGTTGCTATGAGCTATGACTCCATGGCACTCTACAGAGTGTGACAAAGTGAAACTCTATCTCAAAAGATCCACAGTGCAAATGCCAAGTAGCAGAGTTCCCTTCTTCAAGGCCTCTGAACCCCTCTTCACTTCTCTGTCCTGGTCTTCCCTGCTTTTTAAAGCTTTCTTAGTTCCAGAGCTTTGGATGGGAGAAGGTGGGTACTCCTGGACATACAGGTGTCTGACTTGTCCTGTTCCTCCCCCCGCCTGCCTTCCCCACCATCACTACCAGGGCCCAGCTAGAGACAGCCCTGAAGTGGAGGAACTACGAGGTGAAGCTGCGGCTGCTGCTGCACCTGGAAGAACTGCAGATGGAGCATGACATCCGGCACTATGACCTGGAGTCCGTGCCCATGACCTGGGACCCCATAGACCAGAACCCCAGGCTGCTTACACTGGAGGTCAGGGCTCAGATCGGGTAGAGGGGACATGGGTCCAAGTCAGCCAACCCATAGGCTGTGAGAAGCACTATTATTGACAGCAGGGCAAAGCAAGAGGAGGGATGAAGTAGTTCCTGCCCTCAGAGGGCTCAGCAAGAAGCAGGTTGGGTGTCAGAGCCGGGCAGTGGGGAAGATGTGGACTTCAGTCTAGGTTTTGCTGCTGCCACCTTGAGCAAGTCCCTTGCTTTGTCTGAGCCTGCGTACCCTTATCTGAAAAGCAAGAGCTGGATTAGATAATTCTTAGAGCCTTTCTAGCCCTCAGATTTTGAATTTGTACATAAAAGCCCAGAATTGCACACGAGAATGGACTTCTGCACACAGGAGCAGGTGGGAAGAGAGGGGTGAGGATAATCATAGGAAGATTACTGCAGGAAGTAAGTTTCAAGTAAGATTTTATTTATTTTATTTTATTTTTTGAGACAGAGCCTCAAGCTGTCCCCCTGGGTAGAGAGCTGTGGCATCACAGCTCACAGCAACCTCCAACTCCTGGGCTCAAGCGAGTCTCCTGCCTCCACCTCCCAAGTAGCTGGGACCACAGGCAC
>NW_003852468.1:8641110-8680277 GCF_000181295.1 Otolemur garnettii | reverse complement strand
TCATTGTTGTTTGACAGCCCGGGCTGGATTCAAACCCGCCACCTTAGGTGTATGTGGCTGGCGCCTTAGCCACTTGAGCCACAGGAGCCGGGCCTCAAATAAGATTTTAAAGGCAGGCTCGGCACCTGTAGCTCAAGTAGCTAAGGTGCCAGCCACATACACCAGAGCTGGCAGGTTCAAATCCAGCCCTGACCTGCCAAATAGTGACAACTACCACCAAAAAATAACTGGGCATTGTGGCAGGCTCCTATAGTCCCAGCTACTTTGGAGGCTGAGGCAAGAGAATCACTTAAGCCCAGGAGTTGGAGGTTGCTGTGAGCTGTGATGCACTCTACCCAGGGCGGCAGCTTGAGGTTCTGTCTCAGACGAAAAAAATAATAATAAGATTTTAAAGGCAGACGGCCAGGTGCACTGACACACCTATAGCCCCAGCTACTTGGGAGGCTGAGGCAGGAGGATAGCTTGAGCCCAGGAGATCAAGGTTACAGTGAGCTATGATAGCACCACTGCACTCCAGCCTAGTTGACAGAGAGGGACTCTCCAATAAATGAATGAACAAATGGTTGACAAAGACTCTGTCCCTAGTGAGTGAGTGAGTGAATGAATGAATGAACAAACATAGAGTAGGAACTGAACTGGTCAAGAGGGCACTGCACTGGCACTGGAAGTTCTGGGTTCTTGGATTCCGCACATTTTTCTCCTTCCCCTTTCCCTGACTCCTGCCTTGTCTGGGGAAAGGAAAGAGGTTTGAAGGGATATCATTGCTCCTGAGTTTGGGGTTAGAGGCCTGGAGAGCTTAGGAGTCAGGCTCTAAAGTGTGTTCTTCCCTGGGATAAAAGCTTGCTTGTGTTACACCCCATAGGTTCCTGGGGTGACTGAGAGCCGCCCCTCAGTGCTACGGGGTGACCACCTGTTTGCCCTTCTGTCCTCCGAGACACACCAGGAGGATTCCATCACCTACAAGGGCTTTGTACACAAGGTGGAATTGGACCGTGTCAAGCTGAGCTTTTCCACAAGGTGGGTGTTGGAGGAATTCTGAGCTGCTGCCCGAAGGGTCTGTAGGCTTCCCTCTGAGGCCAGGGGAAGAGGAGTACTCCTCCCTGAGATGAATCGGGCCCCAGGGACAAGGCAGGAGGCTTTTCTTTAGGGGTACGCTAAGATGCCTCAGCAGCTTCCTCTCCTAGAGAGCTTTGCATAGAGAGAGGTCTTGAGTCGTAGAGCAGAGAGATAGGTGAACATGGTCCTGGCCCTTTATTGCCTCCTTCTGCCAACAAACTCTTTACTTCTCTCTCCCCACCCAAAGCCTCCTGAGCCGCTTTGTGGATGGGCTGACCTTCAAGGTGAACTTTACCTTCAACCGCCAGCCCCTGCGGGTCCAGCACCGTGCCCTGGAGCTGACAGGGCGCTGGTTACTGTGGCCCATGCTCTTTCCTGTGGCCCTCCGTGGGATCCCGCTGCTGCCCTCAGATGTGAAGCTCAAGTGAGACTGTGGGCAGGGAGCTCTGGGGCTACTTGAAATGTGTGAGCATGGGGATGGAGTCACGGAGGCCTCTGGGTCACTGAGTGACTTCACGTTGACATTCCCGGCCCCTCTGCCAGGCTATATGACCGGAGTCTGGAGTCAAATCCAGAGCAGCTGCAGGCCATGAAGCACATCGTCATGGGCACCACCCGTCCAGCCCCCTACATCATCTTTGGGCCTCCAGGCACCGGCAAGACCGTCACGTTAGTGGAGGCCATTAAGCAGGTAGGGCCTGAGCATAGACCTGGGTCCCCCAGCACCAATTAATTGTTGCCAGACTGGTGTCCCCAGTCCCCCCCGCCTGCTGCCTGAATGCCCCTGCCTCTGAGCAGCCATCATAAGGGGAGGTAGGGAGTTAGAGTCAGTGTGGCTGTGGCCTGGTCGCGCAGGTTGGGCACTGCACATCTCTCAGAGCAGTGTTCACGTTTCAGTCATCATAGCCTTGTTTGTGTACTGCAGCACTTGTTCAGTGGCTCAGAACTTGCCTTTAGTGTCATTACCTCCCTCAACTATGGGAGGCAATTACTGCACTGTCCCAGCCAGAGCTACGATGGAGTCCCTGGAAGCCGCTCCCCACACTGTGCTTATCTGCATCTCAGGTGGTGAAGCACTTGCCCAAAGCCCACATCCTGGCCTGCGCTCCGTCTAACTCAGGGGCTGACCTCCTCTGTCAGCGGCTCCGGATCCACCTGCCCAGCTCCATCTACCGCCTCCTGGCCCCCAGCAGGGACATCCGCATGGTCCCCGAAGACATCAAGGTAGCTGGGGTGGTGCAGAGGGCCAAGGGATGGCGGGCACTTGGGAGGCTCATTACTGCATTCTGGTGGTTGCCGTATGACCTTCGGTGAGTCAGGCTATCTCTGTGAGCCTCAGGTTCGTTGTTTATAAAGTGAGAGAGGGGCCCAGAGCCAAAGTCAGGGTGAGATTGGGTGGAGCCAAGCTAATTACTCTGGTCCTTTCACAACTCACAGCCCTGCTGTAACTGGGATGCAAAGAAGGGGGAGTATATATTTCCGGCCAAGAAGAAGCTGCAGGAATATCGAGTCTTAGTTACCACCCTCATCACTGCCAGCAGGTGGGGAGTGTGTCTCTTAATTTTAAGTATAAGTAAAGGGTAGAGTAGTGACTTTCAGCCGGGGTGCTGCGGTTTTTAAAGATGAAATTATTTTCAAAAGAAGCGCAAAGCACAGTAAATACATTCCATTTTTACTTTTTTTTTTAAATCAACATAATTTAAGTGTGCCGTGGAAGTTTAAGTTTAGGTTCAAGTGTGTTGTGAGATAAAAAAAGGTTGGAAAACACTGGGGTGGAGGGCTGGGGAGATGGGGAAGGATGGTTCCTAGATGGTAAGGGGCCAGCTTGGGTGAGCATTCAGGTTTGGTTGTTGGGTATTCCTGCATATGACCCCTTCCTGGCCTAACACCTCCCAGGTTGGTCTCAGCCCAGTTTCCCATCGACCACTTCACACACATCTTCATCGATGAGGCTGGCCACTGCATGGAGCCTGAGAGTCTGGTGGCCATAGCAGGTGAGGGACATGGGTGGGCTGTAGGTGTACCACCCTCTGGTTGGGGAGGATCCGCTGCTGACCTCTCTGCCCACGCCATCCCTGCTTCCCAGGGCTCATGGAAGTAAAGGAAACAGGCAATCCAGGAGGGCAGCTGGTGCTGGCAGGAGACCCTCGGCAGCTGGGGCCTGTGCTGCGTTCCCCACTAGCCCAGAAGCATGGGCTGGGGTACTCACTGCTGGAGCGGCTGCTCACCTACAATGCCCTGTACAAGAAGGGCGCCGATGGTTATGACCCCCAGTTTATAACCAAGCTGCTACGCAACTACAGGTATCCCGCACCCTTGCTTCTCCTGCTAGCCCATGCCCTCACACCTTCCGTGCAGCCCCAGCTGGCAGATCTGGCTTGCAGTCCTGTTGCTCAGAGGCTGTGGGAAGCAGAAAGACTCTAAACAGGAAGGTAGGAAGTCTCCTTTTTAGCCTCATCACTGCTGCTTACTGTCTGTGGGACTAAGCAGGTGGTTTCACTCTGGATCAGCTGGTTATCTGTATATGTGGGGGTGATCAGTGGTGATGGTCGTCAGGCTGTTACTAAGGTCAATAAATATTAGCCGTTGTGGTGTTGTTTATGCTATTTTTGGATTTAACACATTGTCTCATCAAATAAGTGAAAGTAGAGGATAATTTGTTTTTGTACTGTCCTTCCTCAGCAAATTTGAAACCTGAGAATAGGTCCCTAATTTTTTTCTTTTTTTTTTTTAATAGAGATGAGGGTCTCACTATGTTGCCCTGGGTGGTCTCAAACCCCTGGCATCAAGCAGTCCTCCTGCCTCAGCCTTTCAAAGTGCTAGAAGCACAGGCATGAGCCACTGCTCTCAGCTGCCCTCATTTTTTAGTTTTTGTTTAAAAAATTTGGTCTGTTAAATCCTTGGACAAGATACTCTTTGCAGCTGCATTTGGTTCTACTTGCTGTGGTTTACAGTGCCTGGCAGTTGACACTGGATGAACGTGTCCTGCCATCCAGGGAGGAGGCAGGAGGATAATGTGTGTCAGCCCAGAATGGGTATGTGTGGGGTCCCTGGGGGCGGGAGGGCAGAAGTAATCTGACCCTTGGTCTTGCTCTTGATCCTCCTGCCTCTCAGGTCTCATCCCACCATCCTGAACATTCCTAACCGCCTATATTATGAAGGGGAGCTACAGGCCTGTGCTGATGTCGTTGATCGAGAGCGCTTCTGCCGCTGGGAGGGTCTGCCTCGACAGGTGAGCTTGAGCAGGGCAGGGGCTCAGGCTCCCACCCCTGTATCCCAACCTCCATCTTCAGAAGGTGCAGGGCAGGAGGAATGCTTTGATTGGAAACCATGGCTCCTCCCTGGTCACCTTGGCCTGGGCTCCCTTATTCTCTGGAAGTGTTTGAAGGTAGGAAGGGAGGCAGGGATGTCCACTGAGGGTTTCCCTTGACCCCATGTCCAGGGCTTTCCCATCATCTTTCATGGCGTAATGGGCAAGGATGAGCGTGAGGGCAACAGCCCATCCTTCTTCAATCCTGAAGAGGCCGCCACAGTGACTTCCTATCTGAAGCTGCTCCTGGCCCCATCCTCCAAGAAGGGGAAAGCCCGCCTGAGCCCCCGAAGCGTGGGCATCATCTCCCCATACCGGAAGCAGGTCAGGCCCTCAGTTCCCAGAACGGATGGGACCCTCTTCCTGCAGGTGGTACCTCCTTAATATCCAGACCACTAGGCAGAGGTTTCAGGAGCTCAGGCCTTCGCTGGCCCCATATCTCAGAAAGGCAGAGGTTACTGCCCCCTCCCTTTGTTGCCCAGCTTCCTGCCAGTGGCCTTACATTGGGGTAATGGCATGATAGAAAGGCACCTGTTCCCTCCTTCTAGGTGGAAAAAATCCGTTATTGCATCACCAAACTTGACAGGGAGCTTCGGGGCCTGGATGACATCAAGGACTTAAAGGTGACACACTGTTCCACATTTGCTCCCTGGCTTCTGTTTACCCCCACTGACTTCCTCAGGCTTCATCCAGGCCATGTTCCATCCCATCCACTTCTGGAACTGGGGCTGTCCCCAAGCCTCATTCCTGGAGATTACAAGTTAAGGGGTCTGGGATGGGATCAGGAAGTCTGCATGTTTAAATTATGCCTCACCGGCATGCTTATAACCAGGCAGGTTTGAGGCCTCTGCCCTAAGGATAAAGTCCAAACTCCATGGCTTATGGGGCCTGTCATGTGATACTGTCACCCCTGCCCCCACCTCCACTCTCAGTAGCTAGACTCTCTGATGTCCTGGTTCTTGAACTGGCTGCAGATCAAAATCACCTGGCCAGCTTTTACACCCTCCCATGCTAGGACCCCACCTGGTCATTAATGCAGCTCCCTAGGGACAGGGAGTCAGTTTTTTTTTTTTTTTTTACAGCTCTTCAGGTGAATCTAATGTGCAGCCAGTGATGAAAACCACTGCTTTAAGATTTAGAGGGCTCTGCCTTGGAAATTCTGATCAGGAGGTCTGGGTTAGGGCCTAGGATTTATACAATATACTTCTTAACAAATATTAGTGGTTATTTTCAGGAAAGTTCGAAAAACAGTGCTGTGAGTTACTGTGTTTTTGCCACGCTGTTTTCTTTGCTCAGAACATTTTCCAGGTTCACCCCTTAACTGGATCCATCCTTCAGGTTTCCTTCCTCGGCATACCTCCTGTCCTCCCGTCCTGGCTGCTGCCACAGCGGGCACTGACTCTGCTCATGTGCACTTTTGCGATGACTTCTCTGTACCTTCCTTGCAACTCAAGCTCCCTGGGATAGGACATGTCCCTCCCTTTGACACCCCTTGTCTCAAGCCTTGCCTCTCCCTTCTAGGTGGGCTCTGTGGAAGAATTCCAAGGCCAAGAACGAAGTGTCATCCTTATCTCCACCGTGAGAAGCAGCCAGAGCTTTGTGCAGCTGGACCTGGACTTTAATCTGGGTTTCCTTAAGAACCCCAAGGTTTGAGGGCTGGTGGGTGGCAGGAGTTCTTCCTTAGGCCCTTCCCTTCTGTGACCCCACCCTTTCTTCCTTCCAGAGGTTCAACGTAGCTGTGACCCGGGCCAAAGCCTTGCTCATTGTAGTGGGCAACCCCCTTCTCCTGGGCCATGACCCGGACTGGAAAGTGTGAGCATTCCCACCATGACCCCTCTTGGTAACCACAACCCCCAGCCTAGAGATATATATTTATTAAATACCTACGTAGGTTTTAATTAATCCTCAGATCTGGTTATCTTCACAACACCTCTTGTGTTAACTCTAAGTTAACAGACATTGGAGGCTAAGCAAGTACACCCTAGGAGTACAGGAGTACAGGACTCAGGCTGATACTCCTCTGTATCCCACAGATTCTTGGAGTTCTGTAGAGAAAATGGGGGGTATACCGGGTGCCCCTTCCCTGCCAAACTGGACCTGCAGCAGGGACAGAATTTGCTCCAAGGTCTGAGCAAGCTCAGCCCCCCTACCTCAGGTATGGCTGGGGTGGGGCGGGGCGGGGTGGGGGCGGGGCAGTGCTGGAGGAGGAGAGGAAGCAGCAGCAGCACACCTTTTTCCTTTTTAGGGCCCCACAATCACGGATGCCTCCCCCAGGAGCGGGAAGGTGAAGGGGGCCTGTCCCTGCAAGTGGAGCCAGAATGGAGGAATGAGCTCTGAGGACACAGCAACCCGCCTTCTCACACCAGCCAAGCCTTAACTGCTCTCCTGACCCTGAACCCCAGCCCTGTCTGAACCCAAATCCAGCCAAGCTGCCCCTCCAAGGGACAGGAATGCTGGGGGTGGGAGCCTGCAATAGTAGGCATTCCACCCCCTCCCCTACTGAAAAGAATGACACATCAAGCTGCTAACTATGGGGGAAGGGGGAGGAAGAAAAACTCTGAAAACAAAATGCTTTTCTATGCAAAAGCCGTGATAATGTCTTCTCAGACTGGCCCCAGGTTCCTGAGCCCCCAAGCTGACGCTGCTTAGGAGGGTGGGACAGTCACATCCTGCTCAGGGTCCTGCCTACTCCCAGCCAGAGAGAAACCCAGCCCCCACATCCAGGGAGGAAACCCAGTGGGAGGTGCAGGGAAGCCACCCACAGGTTTCTAAGTTTAGTCCCAGCTACAGACCACTCCCCTCACCCGCCTCCTAGGCCCGGAGCCAGGCATGACCTCATCCTCTGCTCTTAAGACTCCACCCTGCTGGCCCTGAGTCCTGGCTTTACAGATAGGGGCCTGGCCAGCAACTTGGAAATGAAGGGAGATGGGACTCCAGGCTTGCAGCCAAGATGGGGAGAGAGACAGGAAGCTGCCACACACGTGCTGGAACCTGTGGTCTTTATTCATGCCCCTCACCAAGTGCAGTCAGAGCCAAGGCCCCTGCCCAAAGCAAAAACCCCAGGGGCCTGGGACTCTGGGTCATGCCAAGTCCCCTGTCTTAGGCACTCTCCTGTGAGCCAGAAATGTATAAAGTGCTGGTGTGTGACCATCCTTTGGGAAGGTCAGGGCATAAGCCTGGGTCCCCAGAGGACTGGGTGAAGCTATACTGCCACCACCACCACCTTGGGGCTGAGGATATATTTGATGCAGTCCTGGGCAGGAGGGAACGGAGTCCTAAGGGAGAAAGGGAGGCTGGGTAATTTTTGCACCCCTGTAAATAAGAGTGGGGCATGTAAGAGGCCCTGCGGATCTCAGAGGATGGGACAACCTCTCCGGCGTTTATTCTTGCGGACCTGGAGTCCAGCCCGAGTAGCCATCTCAAATACCTCCCGCACCCCCTCCTTGGTCTTGGCAGAGCATTCAAGGTAGCCAAAGGCACTGATCCGGTTTGCCATGTCCCGGCCTTCCTCAGACCGAACGGGCTCCTGAAGAGACAGAAGAGGAGGGATCAGAAGAAACTCGTGTACCTGTCCCCACCTCACCTGTAACTGTAGAAATTAGAACAAATACCTCCAACCCTGGCAAAACACCCAAGGCCCAGGCTTACCCTGGGAGACTTAAGGGTCAGGGATCTAGCACTCATGTTTACATTCAATATTGTCTCATCTGTTTCCTGCACCCCCGTCCTACCTCGCACCTGACAGCACACTTTGTGGACCTCCCCTGTAAACATCCTCCATAGCTAGTTTACAACTATTTTTCTAAATAACAGACCAGCCTTGACATCTATCCCCAGTTTAAAACCTTGCTACAATTACCCTTACAAGACAGCCTGCATTCCTTACCCAGGCAGCTTTTTGCAGTAACTCCAGCCTTCTGGCAACAGAGGCACTTACCAGAGTAAGAGTAAGCCAGCTCTCACTCTCCTGGCCTTTTTTCCAGCTGCTTGTAATGCCTGCCTGCCTGCATCCCTGTCAGCCTACACTTCCCCAGAGGCACTTTGATGGCACAATAGGCACACCCCAAGAAGCTGTCTCCCCGAGGGCAGAGATTTTCCTTTTCATCTTAATTCCAAACACAAGATGCACAATAAACTGGAATAAAAATGCCAAGGAAGCTTAAAAGTCACTTCATATTTCTCTAATAATTTTATCAGATATCCTATCAGACACTGAGCACCCTTCCCTTTAACCCTCACAAAGGTGCAGACACACAGGAGGTGGACACGGCCATCCCCTCTAACAAGGCAGCTGTGAAGAGACGTGCCCTCTCTCAGTCTGCAACCCCTCAGAGAGCACCTTTCTCCCCAAGGACTCCCAGGCTGGCAGCCCCACTCACCTGCTTCATCTTGGCCAGCTCTCTCCTGGTATGCTCATCTTGCCTCAGGTCCTTCTTGTTCCCCACTAGGATGATGGGCACATTGGGGCAAAAGTGCTTCACCTCCGGGGTCCACTTCTCAGGAATGTTTTCTGCACAGGCATGTTCCAACAGGTGTCAATGTCTCCACTTAGGCTAGAGAGCTCCCGTGGGGCCCCTCATCTTCCCACAGCAGTCTTAGGGGCTACTCAGTGTGACTGTTCCTTTCATAGCTCAAAACCCCTCATAGTGCACCCTTAGCCAGCCCTCCAAAGTTGGTTACCACAGCAACTCAACAGCATCCTGCCCTGTACCCCCACTGCATTTGAGGAAGACAGGCAAAGGCAAGAGGCCTCAGGTGATCCCAAGAGGTTCTCAATCCCCTCCTTCCAGTGTCCTCACCCAGGCTGTCAGGGCTGTCAATGGAGAAGCACATGAGAATGACATCCGTGTCTGGGTAGGAGAGAGGCCGCAGGCGATCATAGTCTTCCTGCCCTGCTGTGTCCCACAGAGCCAGCTCCACCTGACACACAGGGCAATGAGTAGCTAGCCTGTGGGCCCCAACCCTGCCACCCAGAGGTCCACTCTGAAGCAACCAGTCCTTCAGCCTCATCGAACGTCTCTACTGAGCACCTGTCCCCAACCCTGCCACCCAGAGGTCCACTCTGAAGCAACCAGTCCTTTAGCCTCATCGAATTTCTCTACTGAGCACCTGTCATACACCAGGCATTGTATTTATCACTGTCACACAAATTAGGTCAAATTAGAGTTGTTTATTTTTTGCAACACAGTTTTACTGTGTCAGCCAGTGTAGAATACCATGGCATCATAGCTCACAGCAACCTCAAACTCTTGGGCTCCAGCAACCCTCCTGCCTCAGTCTCCTGAGTAGCTGGGACTACAGGTGCCACCATGCCAAGCTAATGTTTCTATTTTCAGTAGAAACAGGGTCTCACTCCTATTCAGGCTGGTCTCAAATTCCTGAGTTCAAGCAATCCACCCAGCTAGGTCTCCCAGAGTGCTAGGATTACAGGCATGAGCCACTGCGTCCAGCCAAATTTGGTTTAAAAAAAAAAAAAAACCTAAGATGTCTTTGAGCTCTGTGAAGTATAGGAATTTGTGAGCACCATTATTTTGGTTAATCCTTACAACATTCTGAGGAAGTGTTAGCAGAACCCAGTTACGCAGCTGAAGGAATTTCGGCCCGAATCAAGAGTTAAGTATGTGGCAGCCCTTCTACCAGAGAGCAGAGCCAGGTTTCCTAAGACTAAAATTTCACTTCCTAACTTTCACTGCTCCTAGCAGGGAGAATGAACCAAGGATATGGGTGGGTAGGGAAGGATGCACTAGGCCCCTAAGTGATCCAGGGCAGGAGCTGGGGAGGGCTCTTCGCATTCACCTGCTTGCCGTCCACCTCGATGTCTGCAATATAGTTCTCAAAGACAGTAGGGACGTAGACCTCTGGGAACTGATCCTTGCTGAAGACGATGAGAAGGCAGGTCTTCCCACAGGCACCGTCCCCCACGATAACCAGCTTCTTTCGGATCGCAGCCATGGCTGGGGCTGGCAGGCATAAGCAGTGAGGATTCAGGGAAAAACCAGGAAGCTCAAAATCATTTCTCTAGGATCCCCCAAACCTGTGGAAACCAAGGGATCCAGCAAAGGGAGGAAAGGGGGCTTGCTCAGGCATGTTTTCGTCAAGGACCAATTGTGCAGGCAACAGAACTTGAAATTCCTAATGCCTGGGTCTGGACAGGTCTCCCTGGATGGGCTATAATACAGCAGTGGGAGATGAGAGAAGAACCCACTTGGGAGCCAGAAAACGAGTTTCGATCTAATCCAGGCATCCTCAAACTACGGTCCATGGGCCACATGCAGCCCATCCAGGACATTTATCTGGCCCACGGTGTGTTTTTGCCGCCACTGCCTATCCTGCTTAGCAGCCGACTCGTCCCAGGGCCCATAGTCCAGCCCCCCAACGGTCAGAGGGACAGTGAACTAGCCCTCTGTTTAAAAAGTCTGAGGACCCCTGAAATCCATTCACCAACCGGGGGACTGCAAGCTACCTAGAGAAATGCCCAGGGATCAGGGACATGGCCAGAAGAACTAACTTTTATCTACTTCATATGTTAGGATTTCAAGTCGGACTTCATTTGTTACCAGGATTTTGATGCATTTATTTATTTGTTTATTTTTGAGACAGTCTCACTGTGTCGCCCTTAGTAGAGTGCTGTGGCATCTGAGCAACCTCAGACTCTTGAGCTCAAAACGATTCTCTTGCCTCAGCCTCCCTTGTACCTGGGACTACAGGCACCCACCACAACGCCTGGCTATTTTTTTGTTTGTTTGTTCTAAGCAAGTTTGAGCCAGTTTGAACCCACCAGCCCCAGTGCATGTGGCTGGTACCCTAACCAATGAGCTATGGGCACCAAGCCGATTTTGATGCATTTAAAGTTTAATAATTTCAAACGTCCAATCTAGAACAGACTGTCCCTCAGCACAAGTCACACCTGCCCAGTCATCAATGATGAGTCCCCTCTCCAATACCACAGACTAGTGGCCCAGCTACCAGGTGGTGGATGGGTCAGGCAAAGAATACTTAATGCTATTTTGGGCATTATGACAGAAATTATCTCTCTAGACACCATTTTGACAGCCTGGGAAACAAAGGCTTAGTGAAGTTAAGACATGTATTCAGGGTCATGTCACCTAAACAGCCAGAAAGCACTCAAAGCAGGCCTGAGTGACTAAAGTCTGTCCCTTTTCTACACATCAGCCCAGAAGCAGGAAGGAGAGCAGAAGCAGGGAAACCCAACAGAGGACAGTGGCAGCAGCCAGCCAGCTTCCCTGGCCCACCCCACCTGGCCCCCAAAGCCCCAAGCCACACAAAGGAGGCTCAGTCCCTGCAGTGCCCATAGCTCCCATTCGGGCAGTCTGCCCTCCTCCCCCCTTCCTCCTGGGCCTGGAAGCAACACTGGGTCACTCAGCTCCTGGCAGGGGACAATGACCACACTGTACGAAGCCACACATCCACCAGAGCAGAGTGACAGAATAATCCACTAGGGAATCACCTCCACCCACTCTCTGGAACAGCCCCTTTCTCCCTCCGTCCAGCTCACCCAAATGCCCTGCCCACCCCTCCCTGTGACTCAGGGCAAGGAGTCAGCTTCCCCGGCTTTCCGTGTGTCCCCCGCCCCGTAACACACATGAACAAGCATCTGTCCAGTTCATCACACCTTTGGTGCTTCCCTCACTTCCTCCTTCCCTGGGGAGGGAGCAGACCTCCAGGCGGCTGAAGTTCCCAGGCCTAGAGCCGGAGAGGAAGAGAGGGCGGGCTCTGGGGCTGAGAGGGAGTCAAGGCTGTTGGGACGGGGGAGGGGGTGAAAGCCTGGGCTGGGAGGAGCCCCAAAAGGAGAGAAAAATGAGGGCCAGGCACAGCACCAACCAGACAGGGAGCAGTTAAGAAGGGGACCGTAACCTGATCTCTGCCCTAAACCTGGCTTTTTCCCTCAGTCCCACATCCTGTCAAACTGGGCTGAACTCTACTCCCCGCATACCAACACCACCTCACAGCCCAGCCTCGGACTGCGTTTCAGGAGGGAATACTCTAGCCCAAGGCTAGTTCTCCGCAACAGAGGGATTCCAGGCGGCCTCTCCCTGCCCTCCACCCCCACCCCCATATACACACACTCACAAAACTGGGATGTGGGGAAGTGGACATGAGTCAGAGAGAACTGATAGGAGTTCACAGCTACATTCTCCCCCATCACAAAAGGGGCTCTTCCTGATGTCCTAAAAGACACTCAAAAGGCATTTTTCCTGCCAGTAGATTCCCTGCAAAAATGGAAACCATCCTCCGAAAAGGGATCCTTTGGGAATTCTACCCAGGTGACTGACACTAGGATTTCTTCCAACTCCCTCACCCACTCCCATTAGTTCAGCTAGTCCTACTGTATAAAGACAGGTGGAGAAGTCCCAGCCTGGGGTGAGCAGTGCTGATAGAAGGCAACCGCTACTAGTGTCCGTACCAGCCACTGAGGCATAACTATGCCACTGCTAGCCCCCAGCAGGGCAGTTTGGGTGGCCCCAAATGGGTGGAGGCAGAGGCCAGAATTCTGAGTCAGGGGTGTGAATTAAGGGACCTGAAGCCTCCAGCTCAATTAGAAGACTTTCCTTCCAGGCTCTCGTTGGGCAGAAGAGCAAGCAGCCCAGGCCAGGACAGGACACTAGGCCCAAGGCCAAGATGGCATTGACAACTCTCTGCAAGAGGTAGCCCCAGAGGAACTGTCCCACTGACCCTAAGAGGAGCTACCAAACCCCACACTGGACCTGAGGTGAATCCTGAAACTTCAGGGGCCTTCTGCAAGACAAAACACTGGATACACCAGACCTCTCTTCAGTCATTCTCTGGACTTCCCAGATAAGCCAGAGGGGCTAACCGATACCACCCCGGGTCCTGAGATCTAGGGAAGGAATCAGTCCTCAGGAAATCACTCATCCTCAACTTTAAAACCATAAATGAGAGCTGGATTCAGCCTAGGATCTCCCAGCCCAACCCCCTAAACTCCGAATAATCTTATCTTGCCTCTTTAGACAATGTGAAGAGAGAAATCGGTCGCTCGCTCTCTCTCTCTCTCTCTCTCTCTCTCACACACACACACACACACACACACACACAGACATGGGAGCTTTCCCGATCTTCCTTAACCCATAACACAGGAAGGCTCCAAGAACCGTCTAGGGCGGCCCCCGCCGAGCAGTGGAAGCACCGGCGGTCACATCCCGCCCCTATTCCCGCCATTCCACCATCCTGGCCTGGGGAATTCCCATCTCCACTTCACTCCAGGTCCACTTCGGGCCGCCAGGCCTGGGAGCTACAGAATTTGGGCTCAGGCTCCCTCGCGGAGGTCCAAGTCGCCCCCTAGTCCCTCTCCCGGCGGGACAGGTTCCGGGAAGCCGGGAAGGGCAGGGAAGGAGGTCTGCCTCGGACCCTAGGAGACCAAAGCCTGCCCAGCGGTTCCGCGGGCCCCTAGCTACTACCCGGGGAGGAGCCGACCCGGCTGGACCCCAGCACAGCCCGGACGCCGCGTCCAAGGGAAGGGAACGCGGCCCACGCCCGGGCCAAAGCCCCTTCCCCAGTAGCGTCCCGAGCTCGGGGAGAGTGGAGAGGAGAAAGTGCTCTCCGGGGGCGAGTTCCCAGGACGCCCCGCCGCCCATAGCCCCGGCCCAGGGTACCTTCCGCTCCGCCACCTCCAGCTGCGCGGCCGGTGCCCGAGGCTGAGACTGACCCCGGGGGCCCCGCCCCGTCCTCCTGCGCGGCTGCGGGGAGGGGCGGGCCCGGCAGGGGGAGGGTCGGCCCGGGGGCGGCCCTTGCCTCGGCCCGCCCATGGCCCCCGCCCCGGGGAGCTGCGGCTCGCCCCAGCAGCAGGCCACAGGTCTGGGGCACCGCCCACCCATTGAGAAGAGTCTCGGGGACATTCCTGGACTGCGGCGGGGCCAGGCGAGCGCACCCGCGGGTGGGACCCCTAGGACTCAGCCTCTACCCCGCCTTCCAGCCCCTAGGGGAGGACCGGCGTCGGGAAAGTTGAGAGGCTTTCAGGGTGGGGTCAGGAAGAGCCGCTGCTGCCCTCCTGTGGCCAACCCGACGCCGCTCCTGCCCCACTCGGGACCTGGCGGGAAGCAGGGTGGGGAAGGGCTGAGGGTGCCCAAGATAGAATGGTTCTCAACCTTCCTAATGCCGTGACTCTTTAATACAGTGCCCAACCATAAAATTATTTTCGTTGCGACTTCATAACTGTGATTTTGCTACTGTTATGAATCTTAATGTAAATATCTCATATGCAGGAGACCCCCAAAGGGGTCGAGACCCACATCATATGTTATAGAATCATCCCCCAGCCGTTCAGAACCGTTCAGATCCAGACCATAGTTCCACCTCACAATTCCCATTCTTCTCTGGCCTGGAATTATCTCAAGTCTAATTCTACCTACTCATCAAAGGGCTCTTGTGGAAATGCTTCCCAATCCCCAGCTGGGAATTTGATTCCCACTCCCGTTGTATCATTTCTGTATGGTTACGGACCCTTAGCCCAGTCTGACTTGGCATAGGATATTTACCTGAACCTATGTCTTCTTGCCTATAAAGTTGCCGAGGAAGCGAATGTAGATTAGGAAATCTGCCAATGTTTCATTGGCTTGTGCTGGGGACACTACATAAGTCAACCCTTTAATACGCATCACAGATCTTTGGGGTAAGTATACTCGGTCCCTTTTGCTTGTAAGGCAAATGAGTTCAGATAACTTAAGTGGCTTGCACCAATGTTTTGAGATTTCTAAGTGACAGACCAAAATTTTGTCAAGTCTGTCTCCAAAGTTGGTGGTCTCTCCCTGCTGCCCCCCTTCCCCCACTGTCCAGCACAGTGTGTAGCACATAACAGGTTTTGTTTTGTTTGCGGTTTTGGGGGGTTTTTTTGAGACAGAGTCTCAAGCTGTCTCCTTGGGTAGAGTGTCGTGGCCTCATAGCTCACAGCAACCTTCAACTCGTGGGGTCAAGTGATCCTCTTGCCTCTGTTTTTCTATTTTTAGTAAAGACAGGGTCTTCCTTTTGCTCAGGCTGGTCTCAAACTCCTGAACTCAGGCAATCCACTCGCCTCAGCCTCCCAGAGTGCTAGGATTACAGGCATGAGCCACTGTGCCTGGCCAGCACATAACAGGTATTTTTTGTTTGTTTGTTTTTTGAGACAGAGGCTCATTGCCCTGGGTAGAGTGATGTGGCATTACAGCTCACAGCAACCTGGGCTCAAGCAATGCCCTTGCCTCAGCCTCCCAAGTAGCTGGGACTATAGGCGCCCACCACAACACTTGGCTATCTTTGTTGTTGTTGTAGTAGTTGTCATTGTCTTTTCTTTTCTTTTTTTTTTTTGCAGTTTTTGACCAGGGCTCGGTTTGAACCCGCTACCTCCGGCATATGGGGCCGGCACCCTACTCCTTTGAGCCACAGGCACCGCCCCTGTTGTAGTTGTCATTGTTGTTTGGCAGGCTGGGGCTGGATTTGAACCCGCCAGCTCTGGTGTATGTGGCTGGGGCCTTAGCCCCTTGAGCTATAGGGGCCAAGCCACATAACAGGTTTTTGATAAATATTCGATGAATGAACGTTAAAAGTCATATAGCCTTTAAAGATCTGAAGTGCAACCCAGATATTTGATAAATAAGGAAACTGGGGTACACAGCATTTTGGTCCCCAGGCCTCCTAATAAACCTTGATTGAGTATAAACTGAAAGCTTTGTGATAAAGATCAATTTCTGCCTTCAAACAATTTATGGTTTAAATGAGGAATACAATTTCAAGAGAGATGACATTTACTGAACCCTTATCACATGGACCTGGCTCTACATATATTATCTACAACAGCCCTATGAGGTAGTACCGTTCTATCTCCATTTTGCCAATAAGCAAATTGAGTCTCAGAGAGCTCACAGAGCTAGTTTTGGGTCTGGCACCAGAACTTGAACAGCTGGACTCTAGCGTCCCTGCTCTTAACTGTTACTGGCTATTGACTCCTAATATAAAGAGTTCTAACCTGAGGAGGCCATTTCTGTGGTGGGGCATGCATGGGCTGAGGACAAGTGAAGTGTTCAAGATAAGGTGATGTGTAGATTATAATAAGAAGCTGGAGCTACTAGGAGGGTGGTGATAATAGCAGTGAAAAATGGAGCTGGAGGAAGAAGCAGTAGCCAGACCATTAAGGTCCTCATATGCCACGCTCAGGAGTTCAATGTCGATTTTTCTCTGGGTACAATAAGGAGTCACTGAAGTTAGGAGGATGACATAATAAATAACTAAGCTGGTGACAGTGGGAGTAGAGAGGAGGCAAATAAAATATATTTTTTAAGATATAGAATTTGCGGCTCAGCGCCTGTGACTCAAGCGGCTAAGGCACCAGCCACATACACCTAAGGTGGTGGGTTCAAATCCCCAGCCCCGGGCCCGCCAAACAACAATGATGGCTGCAACCAAAAAATGGCCAGGCGTTGTGGCGGGCGCCTGTGGTCCCAGCTACTTGGGAGGCTGAGGCAGGAGACTCGCTTGAGCCCTGGAGTTGGAGGTTGCTGTGAGCGTGATGCCATGGCACTCTACCCAAGGGGGATAGCTTGAGGCTCTGTCTCAAAAAAAAAAAGATATAGAATTTGCGGCTCAGCGCCTGTGACTCAAGCGGCTAAGGCACCAGCCACATACACCTAAGGTGGTGGGTTCAAATCCCCAGCCCCGGGCCCGCCAAACAAAAATGATGGCTGCAACCAAAAAATGGCCAGGCGTTGTGGCGGGCGCCTGTAGTCCCAGCTACTTGGGAGGCTGAGGCAGGAGACTCGCTTGAGCCCAGGAGTTGGAGGTTGCTGTGAGCGTGATGCCATGGCACTCTACCCAGGGGGATAGCTTAAGGCTCCGTCTCAAAAAAAAAAAAAAAAGAATTTGCTACACTTTGTGATCCATTAGCTTGATAAGGAAGAAATAAAAGCCACAGGTGAGCAATTCTAAGATTTCTTTATATATATATGTACTTTATGTATTTCTCTTGCCTTAGCCTCCCAAGTAGCTGGGACTACAGACACATGCCACAACACCCAGCCATTTTTTTGGTTGCTATTGTCATTGTTTTAGCTGGCCCAGGTTGGGTTCGAAACTGCCAGCTTTGGTGTATGTGGCTGGTGCCTTACCCACTGAGCTACAGGCACTGCCCAATTCTAAGATTTGTAACTTGAGCAGTGGAGCTAGTGAACATTGAAAAGATGAACCAGGAGAACACGTTATGGGGAAACGGTGAAATCCATGTACGGTATGTTGAGTCGAAGAGTCAAAGAGCTGCCTGGGAAATGTTGGGGGGAACTGGAATGTATAGGTCCAAAGCTGAGGGAAGTCTGGGCTGGTAACACCAACTTAAAAGACATGAGCAGATGGATGATGCCGTAGTCAATGAGAACAGTCCTAGCAAGTGCATGGGGTGAGAGGAGTGGAAGGCAGAAAAAATAACCTGGAAATACCACATTTTTCGGATTGTGCTGATGTTCTTTTTACCACCCACAGTGTTTTTCCTTATCTTTTGGCTTCTAATCAAAGCAAATAAAGACACACATCTTTATCCATCCAGTTTATTTGCCAGTAGCTATCATTTTGGGTCTAGTGTGGACATCCTTTCACTTAAATTGCCACTGGAGAAAGGTCAGAAAGAAAACTTCAGAACTGTTATTGGTAGAGGGCTGGGTGGTTGTATGGAGGGCTGGGATGATGATGGAAGATATGGGGCCAAGCGCCTCAGGAATAACTGCCTGGCCCTCCCAGGGGGATGATGAAGACTGAGATGTCATCCCCGGAACCCAGCTTGTTGTTGGAGAGACGCCAACCACGTTCCTGGGGGGTGCCCCGGGCCCCCAGGACCAGAGCCTGGGCCAGGGCTGTATACCTGCCAGGAGCACATGTGCACATTCATGTACCATCATGTATATGTGAAGATAGATACACAGACCCACATGTGGGTCCCCGGGCATTGCTTCCCTTTACCCCTTCCTTCACCAGTGCCATCCCCTCACCACCATGTAATGCAACCCCTACCTGCCGGGATCATTGGGCTCATAGGCTGACAGCACTCTGTCCACAGTGGCGGCTACCTCACCATCACTGGTGACATCCCACAGGCCGTCTGTTCCCAGAACTAGCACATCATCTGGGCAGTGCTCGTACTGTGTCAGGTCATATATGCGTACCTGGTGGGGAAAGAGTAGAGGGGATTGCCATGTAGGTTTGGTGGACAGGGAGCTAAGAGTTAAAAGCTATCCAGAGACTCCCAGAGGAGGGAAGGTGTGGTTAAGGGGGGCCCCATGAGGCTCACCTCAGGGAAGCAGGAGAGGAAGGGCTTGATGTGTAGGTTAGAACTGCAGACCTTAAGGTTGTGGTCTCCCAAGCCCCGGGTCACCCCAATGGTGGCCATTACTCGAGCCTACAGGAAACAAGAAGTGGGTGTTGCTATAGACCGTCCTAGACTCCTAGAGATCACAGACCCCTCCCATTCCTACCCTCAGGTAGAACCTCCACCTCCCTAGACAAGTTGTGGTGGGTCCTGCCCTCTCCCACCTCTACCATGGAGTTTACCTTTTTGCCCTCCCCACAGACCAGAGGACACCTGAGATCCTCCAGCTCGATCTTTTTGTAGGCCCTGGGGAGGGGGAGTAGAGGAGGCATCACCCAGGCATCAAAGCCCCCTCCCATAGGAGCTACACACCCTCACACAAACCCCTTAGGGCCACATCCCCCCAACTTCCAGCCTGGCCCAGACTCCAGCTTCCACTTCACAGCTGGCGAGTGATTGGTTGTGTTGCCATGGGAACAGGCCCCAGCTCTGAGGGAAGTGTTACCAGCCAGTCATGTTCTGGTCCCGGTACAGCATCCTCTGCCCCAGCTCCTTGGGCTGAACTCTGCGGGGAAACTCAAGGTGGGTGAATTCACCACCCAGCAGCTCTGGTTTCAAGAAGCCCTAGAGTTGGGAATGGCCAGATAGAGCAAAAGGTCAAGGGGCATTATGCTCACATTATGCATACCCTGGCATACAGAACGTGTTTATACATAGTGGCAGACCCTTAATAATTTACCATGTGCCACACACTGTTCTAATATTTAAACTGATTTACTCCTCACAACAGCCCTTAAGGCAGAAAGTACCGATGCACAGAGAGGTTAAGGGAATTGTTAAGAAGTCAGATATTTAGCATAATACTCAAACCAGGATACACCCCAGGTGGCCTAGCTCCACAGCCCATGTGTTTATAAATGGAAGCCAGAAGCCATGCCTTTCAGAGGCCTTTGCTGTTCCCTTCCCCCACCTCTGACTCTACTTTCTTCCTCAGCCTGGGACACAATGGGAGCACCACACTAGCCCAGGTTCCTCCTGCTACATCCTCCCACCAGCTCAGCCCCCACTCCACAGCCCACACGACGGCCTTCCCAGTAAGCTCCTAAGAAGGGCCTTTCTGTGTGTGTGGTGGGGTGTCACAGTTCTTGGGACAAGGGTGCAGAGAGGCACAAGACCCAACAAAGAATGGGGGTAGAGAGTTTGCTTCCTACTTACAAGGAGCTGAAGACGCTGGCGCTCAGTTTCTGGGGTAAACTCCCGGGACATTGGAATGATTTCACCATTCCGGACAATGATGGCCCTGGCCAGAGAAAAAATATTTGAGCCTGGTTCTCCCCAGATCCCTCATGGAAAATTCAAGAAAAACCAGGCCCTCCCCATAATGACCCTAGGATTCCTTACCCTGGCCCCATTTTCCCTCCCCTCATGGATTTATGTCTATGATCCCTCCAATTTTTGATTTTTAACCCATACTACTTCACTATTCCCCCATCTCAGAGAGTGTTGACCTTGTAGCCACTTTCAGAGTCCCCTCCCCATACCTGCTGTCGCCTGCATTGGCCACATACATCTTGCCTAGCAGGTAGACCACAACCAGTGCGCAGCAGCCCCCCTCCACTTGGTGGCCACGCCGCTCCTGGGCCATCTGCTCATCCTGCCACATAAGGAAGGATCAGAGGGGGGTGGGAGAAGGTTCCAGGCACAAAGCCACCCTCTTTCCTCCCCCACCCCATCTGCAGAATGCATCTGGCCCAGTCAGGTCACCCTGGAGGAGAGGAGGGACGACATGGGTGTGTTGCCCATTCTCCCTCCCCTCTGAACCATGCTCTGCTCAGGCTCTTAAAGGTGTTATGGGTTCTCAGGGTCACTCTCTTAGGCCACCTGGCTCCCCTATAGAGCTGACCAGAGTGTTTGCCTAGTGGGTCTTTGCCCAGGTCACCCACTCACCATCAGCTGAAAGGCATTCTCAATGGCCCCCACTACCAGGCTCTCATGGGTCACTTCCTTCTGTGAAGGCCAGCAGGACTGAGGAGCAACCAGGTGAGAAGGATCAAAGGAACCTGGGGTATTTGGGGTAGACGGAAAGCAGAGGGGTGGGGGCGAGGGGTCCTGAAGAATCTCCACCAGGTCCTTTAGCTGCTCCCGGATATGGCGATGCAGGAGCCTTGAGGCCATTTCAGCAGCTCCACCCCCTGCATGCCCATCAAACAGGCCCCAGTAGTAGAAGCGAAGTCCCTGATGGAGGAAATGTTGGAGGTGTGAGTGTGTGTGTGTTAGGCAGAGAAGAACATGACTCTGGGCATCCATATAAACCTCAGAGAGGGAAGTCAGTGCTTGGTATTAAAGGCAAAGGAAGTTTATCCACTTATTCACATCGGACCTACTACTCTGTGTCAAGAAAGGGAAAGCCTCAGGAAAGCCACACTGGGAGATAAAAGATGCAAAAATCAGCATTGGCAATTAATCGAATCATCCATAAATATGTGAGCATCTACATTTTAAGAGGGAAAGTAAACATTTATACTGACACAGTAGAATCTAACTGACCAATGCCAGTTAAGGGTTCTGTGCCACAAGGAAGAAAGCTAGTGACAGGTCTTAAGAGACAGGTCTTCCACATATCTCAGATTTAAAACCGGATGCCTGAAGTCTCTGGGAAGAGGTGTCACTGTATCTCTGAAGGCTAGGAAAAAGGGTGGGGGGTTACCTGGCCTTGGCTAAGGTCCCTAGGCACCCCTGTAACACTCCTCCGGCCTTCCACATACACCACTTCACAGCAAGCCTGGTCCTCATTGTGCCGACTCTTGCCAGCATTGATGACCCTGCCAGGCAAGAATGATCACATCAGGTCAGATGCCAGACTAGGTCCTGGAATAACCCCCACCTTAGACACACACATCCTCTCCTGCTGGCTGGTCCAGCTGAGAAAGGTCATAGCCACCTGGGATGCAGGCCAGAAGGAAGAGGAGAAGGGAGGGCAGGCAAGGCACAAGGAGTACTGTCTGGGTGGCAGGCCTTGTCACCCCACAGAAAGGCCAGCAGCAGCACCTGCCTGCCTCAGTTTCCCCATTCATAGAAAAGGAGGCATCCCAAGTGGTGCTGTTGAGGTAAGAGCTAGATGGAGGCAGGAAGTTTTACTTTCCTGCTAGCCAAGACCCTACACATCCCATCTCTAACCCACACCAGCTCTCCTAATGCCTGTCCCCAGCACCTCACTCTCATGGACACACCCACCCTCACCCTAAATCCATCCAGCGAAAGTTTCTGCTGCTTTGGCAATAAGGAAGTACTACAGCCCAGACTCGGAAAGAGGAATTGAAACAGCAGTGGAAGCCCACCCGGACTGGGCAGGGGCCACATAACCACAATCTCCTCCCACCAAGGAAGCTAAAGGAGGTGGGGGGAGTACACGGGACCACCAGCTACCTCCTTCAGGGACCTCAGCGCCCCTATCTCCTTCAGTGCACTGCTTTCCTGGAAGATGCATGAAAAATAACACACAGCCGGAGGAGCAAGCCGGCCGGAGCTAGGGCGAGAGCGGAGGCCGAGGAGGGGTGCCGCTTCGTTGCCGGGCCGGCGCGACCAGTCAAGGGGTGTCCAAAAGGGACCCTCCTTCTACACCAGGCGGCGCCTCCCCCACCCCTGTGGAAGCTGGCGGCCTCCTAGTGTCGCCGGCTATTTCTGGGTGTGGAGGGGGAAGGGAACTACGGTAAGAGGGACAGGGAACTGGGGCACTGGGGCCGGGAAGCCGGTAGCGAGTCTTCCCAACGCTATCTCCCCTATTAAAAGGAACCGCTCCTTGAAATCCCTTCTCTCTTAGCCTTCAAACCACCGGGCAGCGACTGAGAACCGGCCAACTCATCCTTCGCGGGGCCCTGCCCCTCCGGTCTCTGGAAGGGAACCGGGTCCTGAAGAGGCGCGGGTGAGGGCAGTCAACGAGCTGGAAGGTCCTGAAGAAGGTGATTCTGGCTGCACTCGACTGGCGAGGACTGGGAGGGGGCGCCGCCCGAAGCCCAGAGGATAGCCAAGGTCCTGGGGGGTAGGGGGCTCCTGACACTAAGCGTGGTGGGGGGACGCATCCTAGCGCCGAGGATGCAGAGCTGGGAAAGGGGGTGGGCGTCCCATTCTGGTTGGGTGCCCCAGAGGGCGCTCACTCGGCATAGCCTGTGCTCCAGGGCAGGCGGCGGCCCGTGTCCGGGGGACTTTGCACAGCCCGTCCCGCGTGGTCGTCGGCGCGGCGCAGCCCCCTGGGGCTCAGCTGCAGAAAGGTCGGTCTGGAGAAGCTCGCTCGAGCCTCTGCAGCTCTCGCAGAAGCCCCGCTCCCGAGCTTCGCCGAAGGGCTTCTAGGTGCTTCTAGAGCAGCGAAGGGCGGCGCTGAGGTAGAGTTGGGCAGGTCCGGGGATTTGGGGCGCGTAGGCGGAGCGCCCCCGGAGCTCACCAGGTGCGCCACGGCCGAGCGCACCCGGTTTAGCATGCTGCCTCGCTGCCCCGCCCTCGACCGTGGCCCCGCCCCCAGCAGGCCCCGCCCCTAGGGCTCGGGGTGGGCGGTGCTCGCTCCCGCCGGCTCTTTCAGGCCATTGGCTCGGGGCCACCGGTCCGGCTGGGCAGGTCCGGGGCAAAACTTCCCCTTGCACGGGGCCATCCTGGGAACCGCCTGACTTCTGCCCCGCCCCATTCCGGCTTGGCCGTGCCTCAGTTTCTTAGTCTGTTGTGGGAGGGGGCTGAGAGAAGAAAACCCTATTTCTGTCGTGCTGTAGATTAGCCGTAAGCTAGAACTTTTCCATTGTGACGGGGAGCTAGGGTGCGGCCTCCTCGCTCTCGGTTCAGTGCAGCCAGCCCAAGGAGGTGATAACCTCAGAGTGAAAACAGTCGCTTCAGAGCCACTAGGTGTGAAGCACCAGGTGTGACATCACCTCTGGCTGCGGCTGCTGGAATGAGACAGCGAGCTAGTTGGTGCCCGGTGAGGTGGGGTGGTAACGACGCAGGCTGCAGCCGACCATCCTGAATCAGGGGGCTAGAGTAAATTTCTAGGCTCCTGACGGCGCCGGTCCCCCCATGAAGACCACTTCTAGATCTAGGAGAGCAGTTGCCATTCCCACATTACTTCCTTTCTCATAATCCAGTTTCCCCCCACATTTCGAGCTCATGACCAGACTCGTCAGTAAGGATGATAACATGACATAATAAGTAACGACCATTTACTGGGGATTCACTGCATACTAGGCTTTCTACAAAGCATGTTCCATACATTAGGTCTCTTATACCTCACACCAACTCTCCAAAGTGGGTTTTATTTTATTAGTTTTACTGATGAGGCAGAACTGGACGCCCCTGTCTTATATGACTTGCCCCCCAAAGTCACGCAGTAACTGAGAGATTCCCACTCATGTCAGCCCCCTGACGTCCAAACCTGGTCTTATTCTAATCACCAAGCTAATTTCTCCGGATCACGGAGGAAAGATTAGAAGATGAGTATCTGAGAGATAATTGGGGGTTCCTCCTCTTCCATCTTCCTCTTAGGGCCAGGCTGAGAGCAGTCCGGAAATGCTGAGCAAGTTCTGGGGCTGCCGCCAGGGGGAGACAGAGGCCAGGCTTAACACTTGCCTAAGCACCGGAGTAGCCCAACTGGTGGAAGATCAGAATTGGTGGTGCCGACCTGATGCCAGAAGACCTCCGTCCTTAAACCTCCTAATAAGGGAGTTGATCACTAGGTCTCCAGAGACATTACCCACATACACAGTTCAAATGGGGACAAGGCCCTTGAGGGCCTAATGCAAGTTGGGGTTGCCAGCAAGGACTATGAGCACCCAGTTCATGGTTGGGACTCCACCTCTAGGTTCTGTCTGCCAGATGCTTCCTGACCTTCCCTCCCTCTGCTCCCAGGGCTAAACTGTTCCCCCGGAAGGTGTGGCTTTCTTGGCAGCTTCCAAATAAAAATCCCACAATGGTCATTCAGGTATTTATTTATTTATTTATTTTGGAGACAATCTCACTTTGCCAACCTCAGTACAGTGCCATGGTGTCACAGCAACCTCAAACTCCTGGGCTCAAGAGATTCCCTTGCCTCAACCTCCCAAATAGCTGAGACTATAGGCACCCACCTATAACAATGCCTGGCTATTTTTAGAGATGGGGTCTGCTCTGGCTTAGTCTGGTCTTGAACCTGTGAGCCCAGGTGATCCACCCGCCTTGGCCTCCCAGAGTGTTAGGATTACAAGAGTGAGCCACTGCATCCAGCCCATTCAGGGTTTTAGAATTGTTATGCCTACTATGTCTGTGCTTTGGATAGAGACAACCAGATAAAAAGTCACAAAAGAGAAAAAAAAATCAGAACCAAAGGCACATAGAGCAGCAAAAGCAGACAGGAATAAAAAATGGGCTGCTGTTATGGGTTTTCCCTCCTGTTTGAGGAAAACTGGACCCAGCTCTCAGATAAATGGCATAACCACGGGGCCAAGCCAAAGGCTGAAGAAAAAATATAATCCTGGTTAATTTTTATTATTCAGTGTTTCTGGGACAGTTTACTTACCACTTCTCCATGTTACCCAGCTCCCTATGCCCTGTTCTTTGTGGCACCCACCCAGGTACAGCTGCAAGTGGGCTATAGAGCCAGGCAGGGCCCAGAGCGCCCCCAGCTCTAGTACCAGAAAGTCATCAGGGAAGTCAATGCCTCCCCTGGACTCCATAATAGCCCTTAGCCATATCCAAACCCTAAGGCTCTCCTCTCCCTGAACCTCTCACCTCCTATTCCTGGCACCATCACACCTCCTTCATGCTCAGACTGCCCCAGAACCTGGTGAGGAGGTCATCACCTCTACTCATCCCTGAAGCCCCAGCAAGTGCGAGGGACGGGGGGTGGGGTGAGAGAGACAGATTTGTGGGATGCTTTTCTCTGCTGAGAGCTGAGACTACTCAGTGGCTCAAGGCCTGGGACTGAGCTTCCTCTCCCTTATCTCTCCCCAACCTCCAAGAGGAGTGTCCCTTTGTTTAGAGACAAATTCACAGAACACTTTTCCCTCCTATTTATTGATGCTTTCACATCCCAAATAGAACTTTGTAAAGAATTATGATTGTAGGCTCAGGGCCTGTGGCTCAAGTGGCTAAGGCGCCAGTCACATACACCTAAGGTGGCAGGTTCAAATCCAGCCCAGGCCTGCCAAACAACAATGACAGCTGCAACTAAAAGATAGCTGGGCCTCGTGGAGGGTGCCTGTAGTCCCAGCTACTTGGGAGGCAGAGGCAGGAGACTTGATTGAACCCAGGAGTTGGAGGTTGCTGTGAGCTGTGATGCCACAGCACTCTACCCAGGGGGACAGCTTGAGGCTCTGTCTCAAAAAAAAGAAAGAAAGAAAGAAAGAATTATATGATTGTAATTAATTTTATTACAATTTTTCTGATGAAGATACTAAGTCTCAGAGTTTTATTCTCTAGGTGGATTCACACCTATATCCATGGGGACCATTCACCAGCCAGCTATGGCAGCCCTCCTAATTTCCCTAGTCCTCCTGCTCTTAGGTCACCTCTCCTGGGAGTACAGATACGTATTACTCCCTTCTGTCAAACAAACAGACATTAGTGACATAATGGGAACGTCCTGTATCTGCTGTGCCTGGAGGGACTGGGCAATCATTCCATACTGCCAGCCCTCTTCCTTAGCACTTTCTCTGAGCGACAAGACTGGGGGCCATGAGACGGTTAATGTTTCCAGAGCCTGGCCCAGCTGAGATGTCCAGTCGAACGGAACCTGCAGGGACGATGACCTCTCTTCCCTCCTCTTGCCCTCGGCCGCCAGGGGCCGCTGCGTCCCGGCTGTGCCCGCCCGCCCGCCGGGCTGAGAGCCCCGCGCTGTCCCGAAGGAGGTGGCGGCGCCCGCACGGGGCTGGAGGAGCGGGGGCGGCCCCGGGCGAGGAGGCAGCCGCGGCGGCTGCGTGCTTCCCGGCCCGGCCTGCTGGCGGGAGCCTCGGAAAAACCCTGGCTGAGCTCTGCAGAGCTGGCGGGCCTGGCCTGGACCTGGACCTCCCGGTGCCCGGAGTCGGGCCGGCCTCCCTGGTGATGCCAGCTTGCTTGGCCTGAGCCCCGCCGTCCCGGGGGACGTGGCAACTTGGTGAGGGGGACAGGGCTCCGGGCTAGACAGCACCCAACCTGGCCACTCCCTCCTGGAGTCTGCCTTTGGAATCTTGATCCCAGGCTCAGACGCAAGGAGGACTTCAGACCAGCAAGTTGAACCAGTAGGCATCGCCGTGGGGGCAGCAGGTAGGTCCAGCTGTGGGCTCACGATTTGGAGGAGTGGGCGCTGGGAGGGGCCACGGGAGAAGGTGCAGAGGTCCTTGTGGTTCGCGTCGTCAAACCCTAGCTGGTGGTACGCAAGCTGCTAACCCAGCCTCACCATAGCCTGGATGGGGGTTTGGGGAACACTGGCTGGGAAACTGAGGCAGGAGCATGGAAGCTGAAGAACAAATCCTGGAAGCTTCCTTCCGTTCTTTCTGAGGGAGAGAACAGAATGCCAGAGATCCTCGGACTGAGTTCCCCTGTCAACTTCTTGGGGTTCATAGGAAAGATGGGTGAGTTGGGTTGGAGGGTGTGGCTGCTCAGAGACAAATAGGATCACCTGGGAGAAGACACAGCTGCATTGATAATGGTCAAAGTGAAGGTCCCTGCTGGGGCAGGGAGAGGACCCTGGAAAAGAGGAGCATTCAGAAGAGTAGAGAGTGCTCACTCCGCGGAGCACACCCGGGGGTATTGGCACCACTTCCTCCATCTTCCTTCACAGTCCCCTCTGTCTCTCACTCCCGGGAGCCAGGACTGGGGTTGTCTGTCCTTCCTGGGCCTCACTATCTTGTGTTTCACTTCTGCCCTCTTTGGAGGGTGAGGGAGGAGAGGTCATCACAGAGAAGTGGAAGCAGTTTGGGGCTGTGGCCTCTGAGGCACAGAGACCTGGAGTGTCCTCCTCCTAGCCCTCTGGAGTGGGAATGCAGGTGAGGGTGGCAGAGCTGAGCCACCTCCATGCAAGTCCAGGAAGCAAGTGCCATGGGAGTAGGAGCTGGAGGCAAAGAGGAGTCAGTGCCCCAGGATCTTCCCCAGGGCCCTCTGTCAGATTCTGCAGAGATAGGACAGCACCAATTCTTAGGCACCTCCCCACCATCACCATTCAGGTACCTTTCCTCAAGGTCACCACCCTACATGTTCCCAGAGTCTGCAAGGGCCCCTCCAAATTCCCAGGACAGAGGGAGAGACTCCCCACTCCAGGTATCTGGGAACAGCTTCAATGCCCAGTCCAGCCCCTTACCCTCACCCAGGTCCTCCTTCACCCCCTACAGGGCCATGGGCTCCCTCTGTTTCTTACAAGTCCCCAAGAATCTTTCTCACTTATCCAGGTGGAGTGAATCTAAAGCCAGCAGATGAGCAGACAGAAACTGAAAGATCCCCAAAAAGGTGAGTGAGGAGACAACGGAAGATGGGGTGGAGGGGCCTGGATAGAAACATGCATTATATCTGAGAGAGCAGCTGGGTCCTGGCATGGGTTTGGCCTCTGGTATTCCCAGAACTGTGCTGGCACTTGTGGGAGTCTGGGAGTGCCCCAAGGGGCTAGCTGAGCACAGAGGCAGTGGTTCAGGCCTACCCTGAGCCTGCAACCCTGCTGCCTTCTGGGGCTGCTCCCAGCTACTCTGTGCTTTCTTCTCTTGGATTCCTTCCATTTCTAGCCTACCCTCTGGGATAAACTTGGGAGGCCCAAACTATTAAGCATGGAAGAGGAAAGGGGAAGAACAGGGGCGATAGAGGCAGTGTAGGGCAGGCTTCTGTGCTCTGGACTCCTCCATCCACCTGCTGCCTGGCCTTGGTCAAATCCCTTGACTTCTATCAGCCTCAGCTTTATTTCTTTTTTTTTTAAATTTAAATTTTGTTTAAATTGAATTGCTATTACATTCCCATGGTTGGAAACTCAAAAAGCAAAAAAGAAATCAGGAGAAAAATAAGTCTCCCTACTCCCTCCATCTCTCAGACAACCAGTTTCTCTTCTTGGTGGCAAACAATACCATTAGTTTTATAAATTCATTTTCCAGAGCTAGTTTATAGAGATTTGAGCAGCATAGATAATCTCTCCCTTTTACACATTTTATACAACCTATTCTATACTTTGCTTTTTCCTTCACAGTGGATAATCATTAAACATCAATGCATGCATACACCACTCCGTAAAGCATTTTCCCATTTTTAAAATATAGCTACCTGTATGGTATTGCGTTTTTATAGACTATCTACTGTGGAGTTAGCCACTATTTTACTCAGAGTTGTTTAGGGTTTTAGACCTTTGATTTGCTCATCTGTGAAGTAGGTACTAATAATCCCACTTTGTAGGACAGTCATTAAGGATTCAAGAGCACACATGCCAAGTCCTTGTGTTAAAAAGTGCTCAAAAGGGGATGGCGCCTGTGGCTCAAAAAAGTAAGGCTCCAGCCCCATATGCTGGAGGTGGAGGGTTCAAACCCAGCCCGGCCAAAAACTGCAAAAAAAAAAAGTGCTCAAAAGGCTGGGCACAGTGGCTCATGTCTGTTAATCTTAGAACTCTGGAAGGCCAAGGCAGGTGGATTGCTGGAGCTCAGGAGTTCAAGACCAGCCTGAGCAAGAGTGAGACCCCCCCCCCCATCTCTACCAAAAATAGAAAAACTAGCCAGGTGCTGTGGCAGGCATCTGTAGTCCTAGCTACTTGGGAGGCTGAGGCAGGAGGATCACTTGAGCCCAAGAGTTTGAGGTTGCTATGAGGTTGCTAGCCCAAGAGCTATGATGATGCCATGGCATTCTACTCAGGGTAACAGAGTAAGACTGTCTCTCAAAAAAAAAAGTGCAGAAAAATTGGGAGTTGACATGATTGTCCCTCTCATGTCATAGCTTTCCATGGGGCCATAGTTTGTCCTTCAAGTCCTCTCTTAAGTCCTGTCTCCTCCCAGGCTCTCCCTGTTCCCTCTTCCCCCTGTTGCTCTCATCACCACCTACAGTGACCCTGAGCCAGGCTGAAAGCTGCCCAGGAACAAGGTGTGTGTCCCACCCACACCTGTGCTTCCTAGAACTCATGGCCCAAAGAAGGTACTTAAGGGGGAGCATGGGGGAGTTCCTGCCTGCAGCTGAGCAGGACTTGTGCTTTTCTCCACAGGATGAGAGAGAGGGCCCTGCTGAACTGGAGCACAGGCGGCTGGCTGCTGGCACTGTGCCTGGCCTGGCTGTGGACCTGCTTGGCCACAGCTGCCTCGCAGCCTCCAACTGCCACAGGTTTGGGGAAGGTGATGGGGTGCAGGGAGGGGGGTTCCCAGCACACCTGAGGAGCTGGATGCCACTCTACCCTGTCTCACAGCAGATAGCTCTCCTAGGTAGGGATTCTGGCTCCTATTCTGTTCTTCACCCAGGAAACTGTGCCCCCCTGTGCTGTCCCAGCCCAGAGAAGGCCTGGGCAGGCCCGTTGCTCACCTTCCCTTCCAGACTGGAAGGTGTTCTGCAGAGGGAGAGGCTCTCAGTGGAGGATTGGGTCTAGTCTCCTGGCCTAATTCTGTGGTTTTCCTTCTGGGATGACTAAAGCCTGTGTAAGCGGATGATCCTCCCCACGCATTGTAAGCCCTGGGGCCCTTGCCCTCACCCAGAGGAAGCTGGAGAGGCGGGGGCTGGTGTGGGACTCCATCTTTCTTCCCCAGAAAGGCCAGGCTCAGCCAAAGTGTGATAAGTGTGGCCTCACAGGAGAGGAAGGAAGGACAGCAGCTATAGGAAGCAGCTGGAGGCTTCTCCTGCTCCCTCGCTCCTCCCTGCGCTGGAAATCTCTTGCCCTGAGCAGGGAGGAGAGGCCCGAGGACAAGCCCGGTGGGTGGGGGCAGCAGCCTGGGGGCCCTCCCTGTGCCTGATCCTGTGCTCCGGGCCCTCAGTGCTCGTGCAGCAGGGCACCTGCGAGGTGATTGCTGCTCACCGCTGCTGCAACCGGAACCGCATCGAGGAGCGCTCCCAGACTGTCAAATGCTCCTGTTTTTCTGGCCAGGTGGCTGGCACCACGCGGGCAAAGCCCTCCTGCGTAGACGGTGAGTGAGAGGCCAGGACCCAGGCAGGGAGGCCTGGGAGGCCCTGAGCAAAGCAGTAAGGAAGTCCGTTCAGGCCACGCCATCTGCTGGGGATAAACTTCATACCCATCTCAGGGCATTCGTGATCACAGTCTTGAATGACAGGGCCCCCTCTGCAGGGAGAAGTGTGGCCATCCGCACGTCATAGTTAATGACAGCTGGTCATGCCTGGCGTATCTGCGGGTTCTCCGCACCGTCGGACTACTCTTGCCTTACTCTCCTGCAGACACAGGCTTCGTCACCCCTACTCCTTCCCCTGGCCTCTTCCACACGCCTTCGTCTCATCCTCAGCCACGGTTGCACTCTCTCCTTGCAGGGGCATGTGTGTTCCTTCACGCCCACCCGCTTTCCCACTCTCCCCTCACACTCATTTGGCGTCCAGTAGACGACCGCTGTACACTCCTGGCTTGCGGTCCCTTCAAATGGCGCGCACACTTGCTCATGCGCACTAAGGGGTATGTTGAAGATGGCGCCTCTATGCTAGTGACATGGTTGCCTTAGAGACAGCTTCGCCCACCTGCACCCCTCACTCTCTTTGGAGAGATGCAGGACCAATGGGATTGAAGTTGATAGAGTTAAGTTCTCAGGCCTTAGCCTGAGTACTACTTCTCTGGGCAGCCTGGAGTGGGGGAAAGATGAAGGAGGCATAGGGCTCAAAGCCAAGGTGTGTGGGAACATGCACCTCACTGGCAGACCCCCTCTTGAGTGTTTAGAGCCATGCTCCTGCCTCCTGTTCCCACAGCCTCCATCGTCCTGCAGAGGTGGTGGTGCCAGATGGAGCCCTGTCTGCCAGGGGAGGAGTGTAAGGTGCTTCCAGACCTATCAGGATGGAGCTGCAGCAGCGGACACAAAGTCAAAACCACCAAGGTATCCTGGGTGGACACTTCAACCCGCCCGTCTCTTGCCCCTTCACCATATGCCTGGCGTATCACCTGGGGTTGAAAAGGGAGCCCGGTGGGCGGAGGAGGGGGTTCTAGGATGTCAGTACCCCAAGGTGAGATTGTGAACCATGAGAATACACCCCACATGATCCTCCTGTATTTCTTCTGACTGGGGATAGGAATTAGGGGCTGGCATTTGAAAACCAGTGTGTCCTGGGTAAATTCTTGATGTTCCATATGCTGTAGTTTCCTCCTCTTTGCCTGGAGTGAGTTTGCCTCCAGAAAACTTCAGGTCTATTAAAACAAAATGGAGAACTGAGAAAATTATCTAGATAATTCAAGGAGTCTCTATTTCCATCTGAATTCTGGGTACAGTAACCACTCCGCCCACCCACCTGTGCCTCTGACTGTCCCTCTAGCCCATCCCGTTCCTGCTGTTAACTCCCTACAGTTCATACCAATTTCTGTATGTCCAGTTGCTCTGTCTGCTGTGACAGCACCCAAGAGCATTATTATTTTCATGGTTTGCTGCTTACACCACAGAACACGAGTTAATTAAAATTTTATCAAACTCGTTAGCAGTTCCATGTGTGCCATGGCTAATCAGCTGCATCACTCTGTCATCACTATGTGTATGGAAGGATGACACGATGGGGCAGGCCATAGCTCTGCCTTCTGCTTTCCCATCCTGCCACCATACACAGCAAACAAAAATAAAGAGGAAAGGTAACCTTCAGAGTTGTAAAGAGAGCAACCATTTTCATAGAGCACAGAACAAAAGGAATTACAACAAGAAAAAGTTTGACTGGATGTAAGGTAGGGAAGGGAGACAGCCATTCTGAGTATATTTAAGACTAAAAGAGAGTGAGACCCACCACAGAGATTGTGACGTTGTCATCATGTTATGGGTTTGGGTCTGCAGCCTGTAATGCTGATTACTGTATTTGCAATTTGGTAGCTACTCTGAAGCAGCCCGTGGTGAAGATGGTCTGGTTTATGTGTGCCTGGATCACCGGGCCATGCTTTCCTACTCTGGACTGCTTTGGGGGAAGGGGTCAGCAGCAATGACCTCTAAGGGATCTGTATATTCTGGGGAGTCTCTGCATGCTAGGATGGGAATAGGCATTCCCTTCTCTAACCTTCCCTCATCACTTGCTCTCTAGGTCACACGATAGCTTTTGGGGGTCACAGCCTGGGAAGGACAGGCTTGAGTGAGCCATGGACTGAAGAACGGTGTCATGTTGTTAGCCAGCAAATTTGAGGATTCGCCTACCTGGACACATGTCCCATGCCAGGGCACCAACAGTCTTTCCAGGAGCTTTTCAATGAAGCAGCTTGGCAAATACGGATGGGTCTTTAGCCACATACCTAGGATTGACCTGAGCTCTTCCGGGGACACAGAAAAAGGTCAAGACAAAACTCCTGCCCTTAAGGAATGTCCAGTCAAGTTGGGAAGTTGACGGCAGACAATCGAGATAATTTTTATTAATGTGTATCAGACCGCTTCTGGGCCACAGAGCACAACGACAAGAGGTCACGTTCACCACCCACCACCTCTCTTTCACATCAGTCCTGAATCCCCAGCAAGCTGCTAACATGTTGAAGGAAAACACTCTCTCCGTATCCCAGAACTGTAGTATCCCATTGGAGTGGGATTGCATTGACTTAGGGAAGGAAAGCTAAAATGAGGCCAATTTCCCAGCTGAGCTTCTGCAGAGGCATGGGCTGGTTCAGGCTAGTCATTGGGTATGGGATGGACAGGACCTTAAAATCGCCCCCATCCAAGGGCGATTGTTTGCTTGTTTTTAGCAGATGAAAAAACTGAGTCTTAGAGAGAGGGTATGATTCACCCAACATCTCATAGCCTGGGCTCCCAAACCTCTAAGACTGGTGACCTTCCACCACTGCATGTTGGGATTCCAGCCTGGGCCTTTTAGGTTGATTTTGTCTTAAGTTATGGAACCTGCAAAGTACTGGCTGGACAGCAGCGACATTTTCCTTGGGAGATGGTAGGGCAGGAACTTTTACCATGGTCATCTTTCTTTCTTTCTTTCTTTCTTTTTTTTGGCTGGGAGCTGGGTTTGAACCCACCACCTCTGACATATGGGGCTGGCGCCTACTCCTTTGAGCCACAGGTGCCGCTCTCTCTCTCTTTCTTTTTTTCTTTTTTGAGACAGAGTCTCACTATGTCCCCCTTGGTAGAGTATCATGAAGTCACAGCTCACAGCAACCTTACACTCTTGGGCTTAAGCAATTCTCTTGCCTCAACCTCCCAGGTAGCTGGGACTACAGGCGCCCACCACAATGCCCTGCTATTTTTTGTTGTAGTTGTCATTGTTGTTTAGCTGACCTGAGCTGGGTTTGAACCCGGATCCCTCCGTGTATGTGGCTGGCACTGTAACCACTGTGTACAGGTGTTGAGCCACCATAGTCATTTTTCTTTTGTCTGAAATCATCCAGAATATTCACACACCGGGTTGTGAGGCTATTTGGTCCCCATTCTGCCCTCAATTCCCCAAGTCCCACACAGGTACTCTGACAGTCCAGAGGTTGCTCAGCCCAGTTGCATCTGGGACACTCTGAGCTGGCATCTCCATTGTCCACTCCGACCCCCTCTTTTAAGGTCTTTAGGCTATAACTCTCAGAAGCTCTGGTTCCAGAAGGAAGTCTGGATGGCTGGTCAGAGTCCTATCCCTTCAAAGGCTGCTAGGCAGGAGAAGTAGCAGGCTATATTCTCTATTTAGGACTGAGGGATTGAAGGTCAGCACAGTCAGAATGGCATCCAAGATGACTTGGGGATGACACACAGGCTTCAGAAACGTGGAAGCATGGGCTACTTAGATACCTCATCAGTAAGGAAATTGCAGCCTTTGTGGCAGCTGGGAATGGGATCACCAGGGCCTTAGCGAGAGGGGTTTCGGTAGAGACCAACCTGGACAATGTTGAATTCTGACCCTCAGAGATGGAGAATCAGATGACGGAGGGTCTGGGGCTGTCTCAGTTCCTCCCTCCCTCCCCATGTAGTAGAACCAAGACTATTTGAAGTTTCCTCTTCCTCATTCCAGTCCAGTTTATTTTCTTGTTTTTGTTTTGATTTTGGCAATTGAGTAAGCAGTGTTACCAGCTTCTCTTTAGACTATCAGAACTCTGACAACGTTGAATCTCTGCAGACAGTGGAGGTCATGGGGGTTAGCCAAGGAGGTAGTTAAAGGTTGTCATTACCTCCCTGAGGCTAGGGGACAGATAAAAGGCTTGGCAAACTTTTTTTGGAAAGGGCTAGATAGAAAATACTTTAGACTTTGCATGCCACGTACAGTCTCTGTTACATATTCCTTGTTTTTGTTGTTGATGTTTGCTTGGTTTGTTTCATTTTGTTTGAAAATCTTTAAAGAATGTAAAAACCATTCTTAGCTAGAGGGCTGGGTAAAAAACAGACTTTGGGTCTTTTTCACCAGGCTGGCAAACCTTTGATGGCAGGCCAGCTCTGCAGCTCCAGGACTGCCTCCCAGCCTCCCACCTTATGCCCTGGGAACCTGAGCCTGAGGGCTGGGTTGGGTTTTGTTTTTCTCCTAATGCTCCTTGAGAGATGGGTGAGTGAATTATTTAGGCTACAAATGAGACAGCTTTAGCAGAGTCAGACAATAAGCGCCTATTCTGGAGGCCAAGATGCGGGCTTCTTCACTGCCTCACTGCCCTGGAGCCTGTGTCCAGGATGGAGGGAGAGGGATCCAGCCCCCTGCTGCATCCACAGCCTCACTGGGCAGTGAGCTGAAGAGTGAGCCTGAGGGTGGGGATGGTGTACAAACTCTCCTCTGAGCTGCCAGCCACCTCCAGCCCTTGCCTCAGCCAAAGTCTGGGTCCCCCAACCTTCCCTGACCTCCCTCATCCCTGCTTACAGAGAAGACGTCTTTCATTTGACATAGCTGGAAGTTTCTGATTTATTTTTTTTAACTCCTTAAAGCCTCCATTTCCATCTGACCTATTTGTGTATTTATTTGGTGAGCTTTGAGGAGTACTTTTATATGGCCAGAAGAGCCCATAAAGGAGACGCTGATGGAGAGGGGAAAGCCCCCCATCTCCCATGGTAGCACCCTAGGGTCTTGTTTCCAACTGGTGTTCCAAACAATATTTGTGTGCCTTTTGTGGTTATCACAATGGCAGCTAGAAATGTAAAGTAATTTTCCTGGAACAAAGAGTTGCTGAAGTCATTTTTCTTGCTCTTTTCTCTTTAGTGAGATAGGGTCTCAGATTCTCAGAAGTTAGCTGGTACTCCACTGTCTGTAGCTGTAAAGGCCTTCTGAAGGTTGCCAACTGTAGAAGACCATGTGCCCCATGTCTCTTGGCCTCCTGGCAGTTTCATTAGCATTAATTAGGAGTGACATCCTAATTAATGGCCGCAGACAGTTGCCTGGATTGAGGCTGCAACTTTCCTAAAATCACAAACTTACTGCTAGAAGGGATTTTAGAGACCAGTTAGCCAACTCCCTCATTTGACAGATGAGGAAAAGGAGCCTCAGAGATGTTAGGTGATTTTCTCAAAGACACACAGCAAGCTGGTGGCTGTCCTATGATCCAGACAAGTGTTCTTTCTGCTGTGCATGTCACATCTAACCCTAATACAAATAAGAAACCTGAAAAGAAGGCAGGATTTCGGCAAGGATGAATGTGAAAGAGTCTTATTCTGAAATCACCCAACGCTGTGAGAGCAAGGGAACAGAAAGAACGGAAAGCATTTAGAGACAAATACACCTCTCTAGCTTCCAACACCAAAAGCACAGCACACAACAATCAGAACGAAACTGACCTCACATCCAAACAATTGATTCTTACCCTTTCCAGAGGAGATATAACAGAGCCGCTGTCCATCTTTGAAGGATCTGTGAAACCAGCCTTGATGGCTTCTGGGTATGTTAGACTTCATTGCAGGGATCTGTAAACTAAAGTCCATGGGCCAGATCTGGCCTGCTGCTTTTTTTGTAAATAAAATTCTATTGGAATATGACCATGTTTGTTTGTTTGTTATTATCTATGGCTACTTTTGTGTTACAAGTGCAAAGTAGAATCAGTGTGAAAAGACACTGTGGCACACAAAGCCCAAAATATTTATTTGCCCTTTCATAGAAAAATTTTGCCAACTGCTGTCTGGTGTTTTAAGTGAACCTTTCTCAGCACACCCTTGCAATCTGGGGAAGAATGACTTTGCACTGTATTCTTGCGTTTGGGGATATGTATTTTTCTGAGGCTGTGTCTCTGTCTCCTTTAAGCCCTTCTGGTGCCACTTGTGATATCTAACAACCAAAGAAATAAAGACATAAAAACTAAGACAGAGGCCAAGAGAAAGACTTGGAGCAGATGGCTGCTTCCCTAATATGCTGGCACACTCAGATGAGTTGGGTGCCTATTTTCCAAGTTTGTGTAACTCTTTTTTTTTTTTTTTAGTGACAGAGTCGCACATTGTCGCTACTGGTAGAGTGCCATGGCCTCATGGCTCACAGCAACCTCGGACTCTTGGGCTCCAATGATTCTCTTGCCTCAGTCTCCCAACTAGCAGGGACGATAGGCGTCTGCCACAATGCCTGGCTATTTTTAGAGATGGGGTTTTGCTCTTGCTCACACTGGTCTTGAACTCGTGAGCTCAGGTGATCAACCTACCTTGGCCTCCCAGAGTGCTGGGATTACAGGTGTAAGCCACTGCACCTGGCCTAAGTTTATGTAACTTTTAAGCATAAGGAAAATATCTGTGTGTGCACCCCTGTACAAATATGTAATTGTGCATGCATGTGTGCCACTGATGTTTCTGTGTGTCGGAAGATTCAAGTATCTCTATGCCCACAAGCAAGAAGATATTCAATATTCAAAGTACCAGTTAGGACAGAGATGCACTGACTGAGACGGGGATCAGGCCAGGGCACACTGTCAGCACACAGCCCAGCAGGTGACTATACATTCCCACTCCTCCTGCTGAGGCTGAGATGAGTCTCCAGAACAGGGGAGGGGTTCATTTCACTCTTCCCCCAGTGTGAGCAGCTAAGCTGGTTCCTGATTTCCTTGGACTGTGATTTGTCACCGAGTGTGAGTCTGGGTGTGCACAGGCACAGCAGCTACCAGACTCAGATGGCTGTAAATGTATTTGGAAAAGATATGTAGACTGGGCATGAGCAGGACTAGGCGATTGCCCTTCAAGCCATACATGAGGCTACAAACTTCCCTTCAGTCTGGCTTAGAGGAAGAAGATTCCAACCATTTTCAAAGGCTGGATTGACCCACAGCAGTGATTTTCAACTGATGTGCCATGAAAAGATCTTAGATGTGCTCCACAAAATTTTAAAGACAATTAAATTATTTGCAAAAGAAGTTCAAAACACATTAAGTATATAGCTGGGACTACAGGCATCCCCCACAATACCTGGCTATTTTTTAGAGACAGATTCTTGCTCTTGCTCTGGCTGGTCTCAAACCTGTGAGCTCAGGCAATCTACCGCTTCAGTCTCCCAAGTGCTGGATTACAGGCATGAACCACCATGCTGGGCCCAATGTCAACTACTTTCTAATCCAAACTACTGATCTATTCTAACAGGCCCAAATGGGCATTTTCTAATCTGACTTATGAACTATTTCAAACCAGTCAAACATTGTGCCCTGTATTGCTATCTTCAACTTCAAAAGTTAAGGAAACAGGCTCTCACTTTCTTGTGTTCTTTAACAACTGCTTGGCTATTTTCATTTCTTTTTAATTCTTCTAGCCTTAACCCACAGATGTTCATTATTTTCTTGTATAGTTTGTGACTTTTGGCTCCTATCTAAGAGATATTTTGCCTTACAGAAGGTTGCACAGATTTTCCCTTGTTTTCTTCTTACAAGTTTTGGGTCTATGCTCTGTTTAAAGTTAAATTCTATATATGGTGTTAATAGGGGTTGGAGTTCATTTTTTTCTATATGGATATCCCACTATTCCAGCATTGTTTGTTGAATAGACTTCTCTTTTTCTGTTAAATTACCTTGGCACCTGTGGTAGCTACAATTTAAGGTGGCATTTAATGAATACATTCTGTATTCAAGCCCCTGTGTACTCCTCTCCCATGGGATTGGTTGCCTTGGTTGACCTGTGTAGCCAATAGAATTTTATAGAAATGAGGGAGTAAAATTTACCACACTAGGTCATAACTATATCGGCTTTCATCTTGCTCTTTTGATCACTCACTTGGAGAAGCCAGCTGGATACTCTAGCCACTCTACAGAGAGTTTTATGCAGTAAGGAACTGAAGCCTCCTACCAACAGCCAATATCTACCTGTCAAAGAAGTAAGTGAGCCATTTAGGGAACACATCTTTCAGCCTCAGTCAACCATTCAGATAATCAGCTTCAGCCAACATCTTGATTGCAACCTCATGAGAGGGTCTGGAATAAGACCTCACATCTAAACTGCTTCTGAATTCCTGATCTACAGAGACTACATTTCTGCTCTCTTAATTCTGTTATGTCTTTTCTTACACCCGTATCACACCATCTTTTTTTTTTTTTTTTTT